>NC_080715.1:11939572-12284572 GCF_019097595.1 Hemibagrus wyckioides | reverse complement strand
AATAAATTTGTTCAGATTGACTAATCTTTGCATGTAATAGAGCCACCGGAAGACTATAGGAATAAAGACACTATTGAACTGGCTTGCGTGTGGTCTACAGAGAACCTAGAGTCTCTGAGAGCAGCAGCCTGCCTGTCTCTTCCCATAATGCCAAGCGTGGCTGAAGCCCTGGAGGTTTGGGTCAGTGCTGAGACAGAGCACTTTCTCTGGCACTGCTCTTCTAAGCCCTGGCCTCTGCAGGCTAGTCGATACCTCCAATTATGTCGATGTGTGTTATTTAGGCGTAGAGTTCAGGCCAGATTAAAACCCAGTACACATCCAGTGCAGCTTTTGGACGCCAGCCTTTGAAAATCAAGCGTGTGGTTTTGTATGGTATTTTTTCTCATTTGCTGTATTTCTATTTTTGGTCAATTTGTACAGAATCTTCGGGAAACCCACAGGCCTTCCAAACGCAGTGCCTTGCATGTCAAAGCCTCGTGTGCTTTGAAGACAAAAAAGGTCTGTAGCTGGCGACTGTAAAAACAATTGTGTCATCTGTGTGCAGAGACTGAAATACTGAAGCTGTGTCTGTTTTTCTGAGGTCTACCAGAGAAACCAGGCCCCGCACAAGGCTCCCTTATCAAAGCGATTGATTTAATGCAGATGTTTTCAATGAGCATTATCACTTTCTGTGGTGTTCATACACACACACACACACACACACACACACATGCTGTCGGTGTAGTGAACACAAGCAGCCAGAGAAAACACTGTGTACTAGAGTTTCCTCTGCCCAAATCCACTTCATTGTTCTGAGCAGGAATTTGTAAGCATGATCAGGATAATGGAGTTCCTGAGTCTAATTTGTCTTTTCAGTCAAGCCGAAGCGCTTTGAGAACACAGCCGTGCGCTCTAATGAGTTTAGTCAGAGGTTGAAAAGGGATGCAGGAAAGGAATGATGGACCTTCATGCTTTTCAGGGCCCACTGAGCGATGAGATGCTGGATTTGTTTGTTCATTAGGTAGTTGGAGAGAGCCGTGCTCTGCCAAACGGAGCAGGATCGCTTTAAAAAGCCCTTCTTTATTAGCCTCCCATTTAGTGCAGCTAAATCTGTCTACACAAGGAGTTCCCAAGTTAGGGGTCAGACCCCATATGGGGTCACCTGACACACCAGTGGAGAATCTTTTGAGTGTCACAAGAAAGTCTTTTGTTTCACTCTTTTATTATAATATTAGAAATATCAGAGATGGAGTTCAGACAAATGAATAGATTGCATAAAAAATGGTTCGAATCACTCAATAACTAGTACATAAATACTTTCCAACTATAGATAATATTTGAATTTTCTCACTATCAAACTTACTGAAAACTCTGTTTTGTGTACCAGCTTCTGGAGTTTCTAGAATGTTTAATTCTGACACCGATGATGACAACAGCTCGACAGAGTCCGAGCCCATCACATTCCCGGGCATAAAATCACTAAACACTGTAGCTTTCATCTTGGCAACCTGACAGAACTGCAGTGTTTTAGTTATGATGCACCATCTAGTCACTTTTGAAACCTTCCACTGATAATTATACTGTCCCAATATCCCTCATAATGGAGATGTGGCATCTAAACATTTGTAAATAAGAATGTTAAGAATGATAAGAAGAGGAATCTTAAAATGAATCATTTATCACATTGGAAACCAGTGTAAGGATGGTAAAACTGGATGGATGGATAGATAGATAGATAGATAGATACTTACTTTCCTTCCTTCCTTCCTTCCTCCTGCCCTCCCTTCCTTCCTCCCTTCCTCCTTCCCTCCCTTTTTATCTCATTTTATACAACTGAGCAATTGAAGTTAAGGGCCTTGCTCAGGGGTCCAGCAGTGGCACCATGGTGGACCTGGGATTCAAATTCACAACCGATCAGTAGTCCAACACCTTAACCACTAAACTAAGTCACAGGTTGTGGAAACCTGATCAGTCACACCTATGTGAGCTGGTTGGACATCCCATTTCAAATTTATTCCCCATTTTGTTGTTCTAATAACCTCCACCCTTCTGGGAAGGCTTTCCGTTAGATGTTTCATATGTTGCGTGGCTGTGGGGATTTGATCATTCAGCCACAAGAGCATTAGGGATTCCTTCGATTGTCGAGTTCAGAGGTGTTTCATGGGTTTGAGGGTCAGGGCTCTGTCCAGGCTGCTCGATTTCGTCCACTCCAGCCTTTATCAAACCTATGTCTTCATGCTGCTTGCTTTTTTGTGCACAGGATCATTGTCATGCTGGAACAGATTTAGGCCTCATAGTTCCACTGAAGAGAAATTATAATGCTACAGCATATAAAGACATTCTGTACAGTTCTAGCAGTTTAGGGAAGAACCACATATGGCTATGAAATACACTTTTGGCCATATCGTGTATTTATGCATTGAATATTGCTCCTGCTCATCCACTATCGCAGTATAGCTATATTTCTTAGTTTATATCAGTTTTCTGTGCTGTATGAAATGTAAAAGAGCTCCTCTACCTTGTGATCTACCATCACACACACACACATATATATATATATATATATATATATATATATATATATATATATATATATATATATATATATATATATATATATATATATATATATATATATATAATATTTCAAAGTACACTATGAACCCTATTTCAGCAGGTAATTTGAAATCATTTATATTTGACTGCATGCTGCATACATCAGTTTTTTTTTTTGACAGTTTGGAGTAAAAAATAGTGTCATTATCTCACTCTGGTGAAGTTTTTCCAATGCCTGATAAGAAATTTGATAAACTTAAAACTCCAGAGGCTCCAGAGCGGTCAGAGTGAAAGTCTTCACTCTATTGGCAGGAGATCATGAGCTTGAGACCTGATGATGACGCCGCTAAAATCTTTCATATTCAGTTCAGATCAGTTTAATTGTGTAGCAGTTTTAACAAGAGACATGATCACAAAGCAGTTAGAGTTAGTTAGTTATAGAAATATCTAAAATATAGGATAGAAATGTAAAGTTTATTAATATATCAGTTTATCCCTAATGAGCAAACCAGAAGTGAAGATGGCAAGGAAAAAAAAAAAACTCCTTGACAATCTGTGGAAGAACCCTGAGAGGAAACATCTTCGTCCTGATGACACCAGATTCTAAAAGTATGATTATCAATAATTTCCCATTTACACTGTGTACATTCTGGTCAAAAAAGTGCAATACCGTAACCAGGAAAATGATTCTAGTTTGAAGTTGTAGTTTCAACTGATTCAACAGACTTGAGTGCAAAACTGTTCATGGCAATTGCACTCCAAAACTGCCATCATCATCATCTCTAAGTGCTACCATCCATGGTAATCTCATGTATCTTTAAGCTGTCCATGTGGACGTCTTCAGCAGTTTCCAAGTGCAACCAGAGGCAGGGCATCAGCATGGATCCGGAGAGAGCAGAAGGAGTCAGGATCACTGGGGTCTCAGGAATATACGAGCTAAAGGGTGAATAGTACTTGTGTTATTCTGCTGACATGTGGCTAGTTTCTAGAGTTTTGGAGGAAGGATGTGTTGCTCTTCACCCTCTACACTTGGTGGTATGATGGGAGAGAGCCGGCTGGTGGGTGGGAATAATCAGGTGAGAATGTGGGAAAAATCCGGAACAGCTCAGCTATACTGTGCCTTAAGGTTCTGTAAAACTTCTCATCCCTGAAACTATTAAAATAGTTGTTCTCTTGCTAGAACTGACTTATATACTAGGATATGTATAGTTATGAAGATTCTCAGTCATCCAGGTGCTGTTATGTAGAAGATGAGTCATGCCAACTGGACTTCTTTCTAGTTAGATCGAAATGTTTCACTACTCATTCGAGCAGCTTCTTCAGTCTGAGGGAAGATGGCAAGATTCATGAATTTGTATCCTCCGGGAGCAAGGATAGCCTCGTTAAGGGTACAAGGGGAAGGTAAGAGTGAGGGGAGGCTTTAAGAGTAAGGATAGTCTTTAGGATGTAACATATAGGGGTCATATACAGTGGAACCTCGGCATACAAATTTTAATTCGTTCTGCAGGCAAGTTCTTAAGGTGGGAAGTTTGTATTGCGAAACTAATTTCCCCAAAAATATTCTCAATGCAAAGTATATATAAACTGTATGGCTGCTTACAAAGAACTGACCCAAGCCAAGCATTCCATGTCAAGGGTCCTCACAGGTAGTCATGCCACCAAGCTTGGGTTAAAAATACAACAGAACACCCATGCCACCGATCTGTCAACAAAAAAACACCTGAAAAATCACCTAGCTTTTGAAGGCATGCTAAAGACAACGTTGTTATCATGGGTTGACTTTTTTTGAAACAACTTTCGCTGACCAAAAAAACATTCGTAAAATTTGTAAGCTATTTTCGGTTGGCTTTGATTTCCACTGACGCAAACAACTTTTGCACTGCTCCCAGGTGAACGCGCAACTTAGCTAGCGTACGGTTCGTTTCGGTTCGTTCGTATGCCGAAAATGCTTTTCATGCCGATGCAAATTTCTTGAAAAATTTCAGTTCTTAAGGTGAAAATTTGTAAGGAAGGGCATTCATATACCGAGGATCCACTGTGTAGTAAATATGTGTATAGTATTTGTGCAGTTTTTTGACCTTCATGGAAGATTCAGCACATTTCATCCCACACAAGGTTGTTATGGGCTTTACTGTTCTCTTCACCACGTATCCGCAAGATGAACACAATTCGGTCTCCATCACCTTTTTAACCTCGCCACAATCCGACTCGCTCGCTTGCACACACCCTGCTGTCAGACGAGCTCTTTCTGCCTGCCTTGCGGAATCCTGTGCCATCGTCGCAGCTCACAACTCACTAATGAGAAGCATGTGCTTATTCGAAACTGGATTCTTGTCCCACCTTTCCTAAATGTAGCGCCGGCGAGCTAATTTCATCCCGGCGTTCAGCAATCCGATTACATGTTAGAGGCGGCATAATTACAGCTCTGGCTGATTAATATGGCTGATGTAATAACAGCGTGTATGAATTCTGCTTGCAGCAGAAACACATAGGCCCCGGTCTGAATGTAAGAGGTCATGCCTGCAAACGGCTTGCGTGCGTGTTCACTTTACTCAGTGCTTCTCCTTTTGAGGTTGTAATTTCTCTGCTACTAATTTTGTTTGACATTTTATGTGGGTGTTGCTCGTACGTTGCCGCTGCAAATGAGCATTTGGTGTATGTTCGGTTACTCTGTGTATTAAAAAAAATGAAAAAGAAATTACTCAATTAACAGCACAGCTGAAACCACAGTGACATTTGGATTTCGTTTTCTGATGTCAATGTTCTAACCGCGCTAATTGTATTTAAAAAAAAAAAAAAGAGTGGGAAGTTAAAAAATATATATATATATATATATATATATATATATATATATACAAATTTACGCCTGCCAGTAGTTCATAATAATTTTGCTTTTGCTGTTAGTTTCCTTTAATTAGTAATGTTTAAGTTTCTTATTTCTGAATGTACTAAATATTCAGATCTGTTTATGTTCAATTATTTAAGGGGTTCACTGGGTGTAAGCTCAATGCTATATATGCTTTTCACACACACAGACACAGACGTGTGTGTATATATACACTATATTGCCAAAAGTATTCGCTCACCTGCCTTGACTCGCATATGAACTTAAGTGACATCCCATTCCTAATCCATAGGGTTCAATATGACGTCGGTCCACCCTTTGCAGCTATAACAGCTTCAACTCTTCTGGGAAGGCTGTCCACAAGGTTTAGGAGTGTGTTTATGGGAATTTTTGACCATTCTTCCAGAAGAGCATTTGTGAGGTCACACACTGATGTTGGACGAGAAGGTCTGGCTCTCAGTCTCCGCTCTAATTCATCCCAAAGGTGTTCTATCGGGTTGAGGTCAGGACTCTGTGCAGGCCAGTCAAGTTCATCCACACCAGACTCTGTCATCCATGTCTTTATGGACCTTGCTTTGTGCACTGGTGCACAGTCATGTTGGAAGAGGAAGGGGCCAGCTCCAAACTGTTCCCACAAAGTTGGGAGCATGGAATTGTCCAAAATGTCTTGGTATGCTGAAGCATTCAGAGTTCCTTTCACTGGAACTAAGGGGCCAAGCCCAGCTCCTGAAAAACAACCCCACACCATAATCCCCCCTCCACCAAACTTTACATTTGGCACAATGCAGTCAGACAAGTACCGTTCTCCTGGCACTCGCCAAACCCAGACTCGTCCATCAGATTGCCAGATGGAGAAGCGCGATTCGTCACTCCAGAGAACACGTCTCCACTGCTCTAGAGTCCAGTGGTGGCGTGCTTTACACCACTGCATCCGACGCTTTGCATTGCACTTGGTGATGTATGGCTTGGATGCAGCTGCTCGGCCATGGAAACCCATTCCATGAAGCTCTCTGCGCACTGTTCTTGAGCTAATCTGAAGGCCACATGAAGTTTGGAGGTCTGTAGCGATTGACTCTGCAGAAAGTTGGCGACCTCTTCGCACTATGCGCCTCAGCATCCGCTGACCCCGCTCCGTCAGTTTACGTGGCCTACCACTTCGTGGCTGAGTTGCTGTCGTTCCCAAACACTTCCACGTTCTTATAATACAGCTGACAGTTGACTGTGGAATATTTAGGAGCGAGGAAATTTCACGACTGGATTTGTTGCACAGGTGGCATCCTATCACAGTTCCACGCTGGAATTCACTGAGCTCCTGAGAGCGACCCATTCTTTCACAAATGTTTGTAAAAACAGTCTGCATGCCTAGGTGCTTGATTTTATACACCTGTGGCCATGGAAGTGATTGGAACACCTGATTCTGATTATTTGGATGGGTGAGCGAATACTTTTGGCAATATAGTGTGTGTATATATAATATAAGAAAGAGACCACTGTCCAATCTCCAGATTTGAACCCTATTGAAAACCTCTGGAATGTCATCAAGAGGAAGATGGATGGTCACAAACCATCAAGCAAAGCTGAGCTGTTTGCTTTTTTGCAAAAAGAGTGGTATAAAGTTCCCCAACAGCAATGTGAAAAACTGGTGGAGAGCATGGAGCCAAAACGCATGCAGATCGGGGTTATTCCACCAAATACTGATTTCTTAATGTTATTTAGCCAAAGCATTAACACAATTTGTTTACAAATGATTTACATTTTGTTTTATTTGAGTTATTAAAGCTCTGCAAATACTGCATGATCTTGGGTTATTTTGATGTGTTGTCATTTCCTTTAAATATTCACTCTAAATAACAAGAGTTATATTTTGAATTTAGGGGAAATATTGTCAGCAGTTCACAAAAAAAGAAACAAAACTGTTCATCTCACCAATACATGCACCTGGAAGAAAAAAACATAAGAAATTCGATTATTTTGCAGTGGGCTCTTATTTTTTTCCAGAGCTATATATATGTGTGTGTGTGTGTGTGTATGTATTTACATATATTTACATATTTACCTGCACTTGTTCATTTGCACAATTTATGCTATTTGCACTTCTGGTAGATGCTAAACAGCATTTCTATGTACCTGTGCTTTACATTTGACAATGAAGATCGATCGATTGATCTATCTATCTATCTATCTATCTATCTATCTATCTATCTATCTATCTATCTATCTATCTATCTATCTATCTATCTGTCTGTCTGTCTGTCTGTCTGTCTGTCCTCCCATCCGTCTGTCTGTCTGTCTGTCCTCCCATCCGTCTGTCTGTCTGTCTGTCCTCCCATCCGTCTGTCTGTCTGTCTGTCCTCCCATCCGTCTGTCTGTCTGTCTGTCCTCCCATCCGTCTGTCTGTCTGTCCTCCCATCCGTCTATCTATCTATCTATCTATCTATCTATCTATCTATCTATCTATCTATCTGTCTGTCTGTCTGTCTGTCTGTCTGTCTGTCCTCCCATCCGTCTGTCTGTCTGTCCTCCCATCCGTCTATCTATCTATCTATCTGTCTGTCTGTCTGTCTGTCCTCCCATCCGTCTGTCTGTCTGTCTGTCCTCCCATCCGTCTGTCTGTCTGTCCTCCCATCCGTCTATCTATCTATCTATCTATCTATCTATCTATCTGTCTGTCTGTCTGTCTGTCCTCCCATCCGTCTATCTATCTATCTATCTATCTATCTATCTATCTATCTATCTATCTATCTATCTATCTATCTGTCTGTCTGTCTGTCTGTCTGTCTGTCTGTCCTCCCATCCGTCTATCTATCTATCTATCTATCTATCTATCTATCTATCTATCTGTCTGTCTGTCTGTCTGTCCTCCCATCCGTCTGTCTGTCTGTCTGTCTGTCTGTCTGTCTGTCTGTCCTCCCATCCGTCTGTCTGTCTGTCTGTCCTCCCATCCGTCTGTCTGTCTGTCTGTCCTCCCATCCGTCTGTCTGTCTGTCTGTCCTCCCATCCGTCTGTCTGTCTGGCTGTCCTCCCATCCGTCTGTCTGGCTGTCCTCCCATCTATCTATCTGTCTGTCTGTCCTCCCATCCGTCTATCTATCTATCTATCTATCTATCTATCTATCTATCTATCTATCTATCTATCTATCTATCTATCTATCTATCTATCTATCTATCTATCTATGTCTGTCTGTCCTCCCATCCGTCTATCTATGTATCTGTCCGTCTGTCTGTCTGTCTGTCTGTCCTCCCATCCGTCTATCTATCTATCTATCTATCTATCTATCTATCTATCTATCTATCTATCTATCTATCTATCTATCTATCTATCTGTCTGTCTGTCTGTCTGTCTGTCTGTCTGTCCTCCCATCCGTCTATCTATCTATCTGTCTGTCTGTCTGTCTGTCTGTCTGTCTGTCTGTCTGTCTGTCCTCCCATCCGTCTATCTATCTATCTATCTATCTATCTATCTATCTATCTATCTATCTATCTATCTATCTATCTGTCTATCTGTCTGTCTGTCTGTCCTCCCATCCGTCTGTCTATCTATCTATGTATCTACACCCCTCACATTTTTGTAAATATTTCATTATATCTTTCCTTGACATCACTGAAGAAATGACTACAATGTAAAGTAGTGAGTGTACAGCCTGTATAACAGTGTAAATTTCCCCTCAAAATAACTCAACACACAGCCATTAATGTCTAAACCGTTGGCAACAAAAGTGAGTACAGGTGGAAGTAGAAATGTCCAAATTGGGCCCAGTTAGTCATTTACCCTCCCCAGTGTCATTCAGTAGTATTCCAACATGATAATGACCCCAAACACACCTCCAAGATGACCACTGTCTTGCGAAAGAAGCTGAGGGTAAAGGTGATGGACTGGCCAAGCATGTCTGCAGACCTAAACCCTATTGAGCATCTATGGGGCATCCTCAAACGGAAGGTGGGGGAGCGCAAGGTCTCTAACATCCACCAGCTCTGTGATATCATCATGGAGGAGTGAAAGAGGACTCCGGTGGCAGCCTGTGAAGCTCTGGTGAACTCCATGCCCAAGAGGGTTAAGGCAGTGCTGGAAAATAATGGTGGCCACACAAAATATTGACACTTTGGGCCCAATTCGAACATTTCCACTTAGGGGTGTACTCACTTTTGTTGCCAACGGTTTAGACATTAATGGCTGTGTTGTTATTTTAAGGGGACAGCAAATTTACACTGTTATACAGGCTGTACACTCACTACTTTACATTGTAGCAGAGTGTCATTTCTTCAGTGTTGTCACATGAAAAGATATAATAAAATATTAATTTTTATTTTATTTATTAGGGCTGGGGAAGTTATCGCGTTAACTCATTAATTAATTAACGCAGTCAATTATTTTATCGTGCGTTAACGCAGTTTTTATAATTTTGTAAATAATTTAAAAAGTCTGCTGGTAACTGGCTCCGAATACATATACAGACAAACGACGGGTGACTGGAGGGGTGGGATGTCGTTTTGTTGCTTCTCTGTGGTCACCGCTTATGTCATTTTCCCTTGGCATGAAGTAGACACACAGTAAACTGCCCAAAGTGCTGCTTTTATAGTGAGACACACTTCTTGATTAATTCATCTTGTGTATGTCATGAGTAACAGCTAGCTACTAAATACATGCTTAATGATTATATAAGTAAGAAGGGTGCAATTATTTCTGCACCGAATTTCTAGCACTGCTTATTGAAATTGGATTTTTATGTTGATGTCACATGAAGTTATTCATTTGTTTACAGAAGTTATTTGGATCCTGATGAAGAAATAGACTGAATTAAACAAAGGTTCACTTTCTTTTGACTGTAAAAATAAAAATAAAAATAAAAAATTAAACCATTAAAAAAAAGTAAGATTAAAAAGATAAATATATTAAAATATATTAGTATTTGTATTCTAAAATGTTAAAGTATATATTTTTATATATTAATGCTATATTAAAATAATTTAAAATATATGTTTTATGAAATTATCTTGATAGGAGAAAAGTGACCCTTTATTTATTTATTTATTTATTTATTTATTTATTTATTTATTTATTTATTTATTTATTTATCATAAAAGATGTATGTTTGGGAAATTTTAAAACATAGCAATCACATTGAAATAGCTTCCTGTAGTTGCCAGGGACAGCATACGAGCAAATGTGTGTGTGTGTGTGTGTGTGTGTGTGTGTGTGAATTTTGTAGTATTATTAAATAACAAAAACAAATTTATTTGAGCTCCACTCTACATTGTATTAAGCAAATGAAATAAAATTTCAGGTATTTCAGACCTTTTTATTGTGCAGCACTTTTTTACTGGCCAATATGTTTTTAAGTGTGCTGTAGGAAGAACAATGGCATGACATGACACATGAAGCCAGTTCCAGTGTTGTATGCTGGTGGAACATTTGGCTAGTCTTTGTAAGGTCACAGTGTTGTTTCTCTGCAAACTCTGTGTTTAAAAAAATGATGTAGCATTGTTCTCAGGGACCAGAGAACCATGAACCATGACGATCTCAGACATAAAGCCATTGTACGATTTGTGGACAACTACCTCGATCGAAAAAGGGAGCTTAAAGTATGATTTGAAGTGTATTTACGAATCAATAGAAATCCAGAAAGTTTCCAGAGAAGCAACACATTCCAGACAAAAGTCCTTTAACGGCTGTGCTTCTGAGGGTTCGGGTTGGGAGAAAGGGGATGATTCACAAAACGGTTGCTGTTACAAAACATGACATTCATTTGAATAGACTTTAAAGGGCTTTCTTTCTTTCTTTCTTTCTTTCTTTCTTTCTTTCTTTCTTTCTTTCTTTCTTTCTTTCTTTCTTTCTTTCTCTCTTTCTCTCTCTCTTTTTCTCTCTTTCTCGCTTTCTCTCTCTCTCTCTCTCTCTCTCTCTCGCGCTTTCTCTCTCTCTCTCTCTCGCGCTTTCTCTCTCTCTCTCGCTTTCTCTTTCTCTCTCTCTTTCTCTTTCTTTCTCTCTCTCTCTTTCTCTTTCTTTCTCTCTTTCTCTCTCTCTCTCTCTCTGTCTCTCTCGCTTTCTCTCTCTCTCTCTCTCTTTCTCTCTCGCTTTCTCTCTCTCTCTCTTTCTCTTTCTTTCTCTCTCTCTCTTGCTTTCTCTCTCTTTCTCTTTCTCTCTCTCTCGCTTTCTCTCTCTCTCTTTCTCTTTCTTTCTTGCTTTCTCTCTTTCTCTCTCGCTTTCTCTCTTTCTCTCTCGCTTTCTCTCTTTCTCTCTCGCTTTCTCACTTTCTCTCTCTCTCTTTCTCTTTCTTTCTTGCTTTCTCTCTTTCTCTCTCGCTTTCTCTCTTTCTCTCTCGCTTTCTCACTTTCTCTCTCTCTCTCGCTTTCTCTCTCTCTTTCTCTTTCTTTCTCTCTTTCTCTCTCTCTCTCTCTCTCTGTCTCTCTCGCTTTCTCTCTCTCTCTCTCTCTCGCTTTCTCTCTCTTTCTCTCTCTTTCTCTCTCGCTTTCTCTCTCTCTCTTTCTCTTTCTTTCTTGCTTTCTCTCTTTCTCTCTCGCTTTCTCTCTCTCTCTCTCTCTCTCTCTTTCTTTCTCTCTCTCTCTTGCTTTCTCTCTCTTTCTCTCTCGCTTTCTCTCTCGCTTTCTCTCTCGCTTTCTCTCTCTCTCTTTCTCTTTCTTTCTTGCTTTCTCTCTTTCTCTCTCGCTTTCTCTCTCTCTCTCTCTCTGTCTCTCTCTCTCTCTCTCTCTCTCTCTCTCTCTCTCTTCCTTCCTTCCTTCCTTCCTTCCTTCTCATTTTATTGATCCCATAACAGTGCAAATGAAGTCATTTAAAGCTGTGTTTGCTGTCGAAGTGTCTGGTCACGTGATCAGCATGTTTAGGGTGCTTCTTTACAGACAACTGTTCATAACACAACCACTGAAATCTAGTGTAACATTTTACTACATCAACATTATTACACACACACACACACACACACACACCAGACACTTTAATAGGGACAGCATACTGTGTGATTATTCAGACACATCAGACCAACAAACATATGTAGGAATTTTTTCATTTCATTGTCTGTACCACTTATCCAATCTATCGTCTGGTCATGGGGTCACCTCATCTCAGGCGTCATCAGGCATCAAGGCAGGATACAACCTGGACAGAGTGCCAACCCATCGCAGGGCGCACACACACACACACACTCATTCACATGTGTAGGAATGTAATGCAAAAATGATAATAATAATAATAATAATAATAATAATAACAATAATTCAAACGTTAATTGGGGGAAAATATATAATTAGGTTGACTGTAGTGTGTTGAGGGGTTAGCTTGAGTATTTCAGAAATCTGGTGTGTTACACTGTCTTCATGCAGAATGGTAAGAAATACACCTAGTTCTGCGGGTGGAAACGCCATGTGGCTGAGAGAGGTCACAGGAGAAAGACCAGACCAGGTTGAGCTGCCAGGACAGCGATGGAAACACAAATAAGTACTCTTTATAAACATACAACATGCCAAACCTAGAGGGCGAAGACCACATTGTGTTCCAGTCTCTCATCAGCTAGACGAAAGGAAGAAAAAAAAGACACTCTATCTCGTCAAAGGCGTTTCCACCCACGGATCTGCTGCTCACTGGATGTTTTGTTTTCTCACACAATTCTGAGGAAACTCTAGAATATTGTGTGTGAAAATCCCAGGAGATAAGCAGCTTGTGAAATGGCCAAAAACCAGCCCTTCAGCATATTATAGTCAAAGTCACTGCGAACACATTTGTCCTCATTCGCAGGTGAGAGAGCATTAACTCAAGCTCTTGACCTGTATCTACAGGATTGTGCGTCCACGTGATTGGATGATTGTATAAATGTTTCTATTAAAGTGTATTGTGAGTGTATGTGACACAATACATAGAACTTGAGCTTGGATTTTTTTTTTACACAACACCCACTACCTCAGCCAGATGTTTGCACAGCACATATTACATATATTGCACTGAACAGTACACAGCTGCACACATCTGCACTTTATTCATAACACTCATACTGTTCTGCCATCCGACTGTATACAGAAGTTTTTTTGTTAACATACTGATATAGATAGATAGATGAGACAAAGGTTGCTTTTATTGCGTCGCAGGTTTCCTGCATGTTTAACTGTAACATTAATATAACGGAGGTTGATAGAAATGTCAATATCAGCCAGCGCCGTTGATAAAGGCTTCGGTATTGATTGCTGTCAGTAGTTTAAACTGGTATTGTTTGACTTCACACAGAGGAGAAACAGTATCTGTCAGTCCCATCTGTCACTCAGACTTTTCTTTTGAATGCGTTTGACAGTAAGGGAAGATTTACAAGTATTTACAACACTGGAGCACTTTTATAAAGGTCATCATGTGTGTGTGTGTTTTATACAGGGAATCTGTTGTTGCTGTGTACTTCAGCCTCTCGTCTTCCGGCTCGGCTAGAGAAGGCTGCATTTTTTCCAAGGTAGGTTCGGCTACAGATTAGCCGGTGGAAATAACGTTTCTTGTTTAGACTAGATATGGAACAAGCTGAACGGAAACACGCCGCTTCCCACCACTTTACAAAGTAAACAGTTCAACGTTTCCATTGATGTGCATCCTGTAAAATGCTTTGTCCAGCAATGAGGGTGATGAACACAGCTCCCGGCTCACAGGAAGCGCAGATGTTAACGAGGTCACTAAAACGAAATGCATGTTCAAATAAAATGAAGTAAAATGGCATGGTCATAGCTTATATTTTTAGGTAGAATATTTCTACGGAGGTTATTAATAGTTGCCTGTTTTTGTATTTACTTCCGAGTTTGAAATGAGTTCATTTACCTGAGTCATTGTAAACCTGGATGAATTGAATCACGTTTCTCAATGCTTTAGTTAAGAAAAACATAGGCTTGATCTTTATGAAGGAATCTAAAAGTTCAATAAAAGCACTATGACAGTTCTGTACCAGAGCAGACATTGTTATATTTCACAACTTTATCTTTTTTTTGGCCTTTATAAGTGCATCTTGTTGATCAGGTGTTTGTTTATGTCCAGTTTTCGCTGATTTTTCAGACAGTTTCTTACATACTTCTGAATATTAGGTACTCAGGTGTTGTTAAACAAGATGCCTGCAGCACTCAGGTCTTTCACAGCAGTCCCAGTGCCTTATGGGATAGTGCAGTCTCCATTGTTTCCATACTTCAGAAGCAGTAGGTCATGTAAGAATTTCTCACCTACTGTTTTCTCAGTACTGAGTCTCTGGACATGCTTCTCTTTTGGTGTACTGTGTTTCACCTACTCTGTGTTTTCAGGTGTCTCTTTTATCCCTGCAGCATGCTGTCAGATGCCATAGATGTTGGTTTGGGTTTAATTGTAGATGTTCACACCTCTCGTCTAGGACCACCGCTTTGCCAGATGTTACTTAACTGCATAGCCGTGACCCTGATGGTACTGTGCTGCAATGGTAGCATCCAGTGTTAATTTCAGTCCCTGGTCACATCCCATATTCGCCCTGCAGTCTGTTTCCTGACCCTTGTCTTCTCACCCAAGTTACGGTGATGTGGTAGTGACGCTGCATGCCTCGCGGTGCTTATCATCCATATTTTCCATCCGAGCCCGAGGCGATCATTTCCATCGGCACAGCTGCCTGCGCGCGTCACTCATATCGATCCGTGCTGCAGAACAGATCAACACTGTGCAGCTCTATGCTCTGTGAGCCCGGATCTCGGTACACACCCACAGGAGTCGTCCCCATTCACGTCCTAGCTCTCTGCCGCGTGACAAATGTCTGAAATGCCAGTATATTGTTCAGCGCGTCCCTCACTGTCACAACACCTTCAGGATTGAGGAATTAGATCACCTCAGCTTGTTTAACACCGCAACCACAAATCCTGAGATCGCTAACCTAGTATTGAAGATCAGTGACCTAGTATTGATTCTCAGCTGGGTAATTAATTAGAATAGCCCCACAAATGATTATTTAGTGTATTGTGTTGTGGTCTGGTTACGTTTGATTGATCAGCATCCAGGATTTTTTTTTTTTCCTTTTCAGATATAGAGGCACTTTGATTTTATTTCTCTCATGGCCCATTATAGCAACACAGAGCAGAGTGCTGACAGTGCGGCTCTCTATTTCTAGAGGAAAAGGTCACAGAGCAGGTCTGTAGTGTGCTGCTGTGCTGCAGTGTACTTTTCCCTGCATGTGAACATGGTGTAGGTTTGTAATGTCCTCTAACAATGACGTTTATGGTAACCAGGTGAGTCTAGAGGAGTGGTTTCATTAAGGAAGGAGTGAATCCTCTGGGAGAGCCACAGGTGCAATGCTCGCAACTGATGCGATACATAAATATTAACATGATTAAAAAAGAAAAGAGAAAGAAAAACAGCATTTTTGTAGCAAACAGACATGGGGATAAATCATAGCCATCATGCCCAGCACTAAGCGGATGTTACCATGCACACCCTGAAGTGATTTATTATACCTTCTCTTATACCACATTTCCAGTGAAAGCTATTTTTATTTATTAAATATTAACATATACGTTTTTTCCTCTTGTAGATGCATGCCCATGAACGTCTATTAATGCTATCACTTACGTTTATCACACCAGCCTCTATTTATTTCATTATATCTTAGACAAAAAAGGCTTCAGTGATGATTTTGCAATTTTCTTTGTTAAATAGTAGAGTTTTGTTAGGCTTAGATTAGATGGATCCTCAGCACAGACATAGGAGTAGTTAAAAAAAATTGTCTAGCATCCATCATACAGGTTCATACAGAGTCCATTTTCAGATTCGAATGAAGTGCATTAATATAAACCTGTTTTTACGATTTGCATTGTCGCTGCTACTATGGCTACAGCTTCTGTTACAGAAAATTAATACCTCCTGGTCAGTCTGATGACAGCTACCATGCTGCGGTATACGTTTAAGTAGCCAAAGCTGGAAAAAATAGGATTGCAAATAAACTAATAGTGCAACAAATGAATTCAGAATCATTTTAAATGACTCTGAATCATTTCATGTGACTCTGATTCATTTTAAATGAATTAAATTTATTTCACATGATACCGATTCATTTCACAGCAGTCATTCATTACTCATGATTCTGATTCATTTTACAGCACTAACTCAGATCACATGATTCTGATTCATTTCACAGCACTTATTCATTATAGATGATTCTGATTCATTTCACAGCCCTTATTCATTATACATGATTCTGATACATTTCATAGCACTAACTCATTTCACATGATTCTGATTCATTTCACAGCCCTTATTCATTATACATGATTCTGATACATTTCACATGACTCAGAGTCATTTCACTTGATTCTGATTCTTTTTACAGCATACATTCATTTTACATGATTTTGATTCATTTCACATGACTCAGATTCATTTCACAAGTTTCTGATTCAATTTACAGCACTCGTTCATTATACATGATTCTGAAACATTTCCGAGCATTCATTCATTTCTCATGATACTGATTCATTTCACAGCACTGTTTCATTTCACAGGATTCAGATTCATTTAACATGATTCTGATTGATTCAATTCACACCACTCATTCATTATACATGATTTATACATGATTCTGATTAATTTCGGAGCACTCATTCTTGTCATATGATTCTGATGCACTTCACATGACTGCGAATCATTTCACATGACTGCGAACCATTTCACATAACTCCAAATCATTTCACATGACTCCAAATCATTTCACATGACTTCGGATTCATTTCACATAATTGTGTTGGTTGTGTTGGTGTAAATCTGACGGCGTAAGAACTGCTCCCACGGGTGCCGTCGCAAATGAGTGATGGGTGATGTCGGCTTGTAGTGTAAACGAATCGCCACTGCCGTATTTCTCCACACGTCTCCTCTCGGAGCCAATGCAGTGTTTAGATTCATGAATTCTTGGCCCGTGTTCTGCCCGCTGTCTCTCAGGATGTGACGAGGATTTAGGTTTCTGTAGGTCTATGAGGCAAAAAACTCTTCTGTTCAATAAGCAGCTTAAACATCCTGGCCATGTTAGCATGCTTTCTGTCTTTCAGTCATTCATTCTGTCTGGATTTATATGGAAAAATAAAAATAGGTGATCTATAAAGTCATCAGTTCTTGTAGATAATTTAATTCTAGAAAAGTCTGTATGCTGCAAGTTCATCCACCTGCTCATCTGCTCACCATGAGTGGGGAAAAAAAAAAAAAGAGCGAGATGCAGCCAGGAACCCGCCTATCGCCCAGAATGCATTGCTCAGCATGAACGCCGGGGCAATCTGTTTCTCAGGGACCTCTGCCAACCTAATTCACATCACAGCCAGACTTTCAAATCTCAATACCCGATGCTTTTCCTGCTACTGTTTACAGCTCTGCATTAACTGGGATCACATGCCGCATTCGAGTGCCAGATTTTACCTCCTCATTATCTATGAAACTCGGCTGTATTTGAAATGTTACACCAGGAGTCATCAGGGCTGAGTAATTAGCATGGGGGTGGTGGTGGTGGTGCATTTTAGCCTTGCACAAGTTACACAGCCGTGTTCTTCTCTTCAGTGTGAGTTTTTGTGCTTTTAAAACTGCAGTTATAATGAGCAGATATTTTCCACTGCATGACCACTTAAAAAAAATTTAAGACACAACATCTGATCATGTTTAAATGCTCAGACTAATTATATAGTCCATAAAGCTGAATAATAAGCCTGGAATTTAAGTGGACAGGACGGAACAAATTGTGTGTGTGTGTCGCGTGTCAGAGCACACGAGTATGTGTCTGAGACATTTCTCTGCTCCCCCTTACAGCTGTGTGTGTGTGTGTGTGTCTGCCAGCCTGTGTGTATGTGTGTGTCAGACATTTTTTAAGCTCCCTCACAGTTATATGCTTGTCTCAGTGATTGTGTGTTTGTGTCTGTGCGTGCTTGCGTACGTGTGTCAGTGTATGTTTGAGTCAGTGCCTGTGTTTTGCTTCTTCTTAGCTGTGTGTGTGTGTATTAGAGTTGTGCGTATGCCAGTTCGTGTCTATGGTGGAATGTGTGCATGTGCGATATCGCGTGTCAATGTGTATGCGGGAGTCTATGTCAGTGTCTTAGTGCGTGAGATACTTCTGGGTTCCCTCATAGCTGCGTGTGTGTATGTGTGTGTACACCTGTGTTGTGCTTGTGCATGTGTGTCTGTGTGTACACCTGTGTTGTGCTTGTGTATGTGTGTGTGTGTGTGTGTGTGTGTCTGTCTGTCTGTCTGTCTGTGTGTGTGTGTGTGTGTGTGTGCTTGTGCGCCTCAGTGTGCGTGTGCACCTTGGAGTGATTGTGTGTGCACACCTCGGTGTGTGTGTGCGTGCGTGTGCTCCTCAGTGTGCATGTGCGCTTTAGTGTGTGTGTGTGTGTGTGCCTCAGTGTGTGATCGAGTGTATGTACCCCTCGTTTTGTGTGAGCCTTGGTGTGTGTGTGTGTGTGTGTGTCAGGGATGTGCCACACATGTGTTTTACTGTGAAGCTCTTTGTGATGTTTTTATAGCAGTAGAGATGCTCTTTGAAGCCTGTGATGTTTTCACATTGTTGGTTTGCTAACACTTAATTATCCTTTCATCTGAGCCAAAAAAAACCTGCATTTTATTTGCTTTTCTCACTAAATACAGACTTTACAGGTTGGGCTAAACAACACATTCAGTCCACATGGTGCCCGTGTCGTCTCAGATGTGGAGTGTCCAGGGCGCCGCATGCTTTAACAAGCTAGCGAGGACTGGAGGAGATGCTGAATTGTACACTGGCACAGCACAGTGTAGGACTTCAGCAGCTGGGGGAAAATTGCCCTTTAACTTTTCTTTTGCTTCTCTAAACAGTCACAGCATCAACAGCACTTAGATTTTCTTCATTGTGTAATTAAAATGATGGATTATCACACACGTACACAGCTGCACACCGGCCCTTCCTCACTCCGCTTCAGTGCAAATATGGAAATATTAAAAGGTCGTGTTAACGTAGCCGAGCCGACACGCCGCGACTCTGCGCTCCCTGGAATCTCTCTTCTACTTGGAAGACGTCCACGTTCGCTTTTCCAGAAAAGGAAGCTTGTTTTAAAGTGGTATTAAACATCAGTGATGAGAGCTCCAGGCCAAAATATGATCTGATGGTAAAGCCTTTCGCAGGGATTAATAAATCATTATCACTAGCCGTGTTTGTATAGAGACGAGTAAACTGTTTATACGGCAGCTGCAGAGGTGGAGTATAATTTACTCTAGCATATATGATTTTTACAGGTTTTCTGCTTTCTGAGATAAAGCAGTCCAAACACGAGTCCTGCGGAAAAGCCGGTTCACCGAAGGGGAAAGGGCACGAGGCGCTGGAGTTCGCAGTTCCTGTTACTTTTTTTTTTTTTTGCACAGGATTTATCTAGGCGAACTTTGACCTGTGAGCTCACAAATCTCTGACCTACAAGATAACTAAAGGCTGAGTATTTTCCATTTTTGCGTTGATAAACAGGAAGTCCAACAATAAAAGAACAGAACACAATGTGCTCCGGTATGTTTAATATTTCCTTTCAGTATGTATCAGGCTTCATATCATTAACCCTTTTTAGCAGGACGCTGTCAAAATCGACTTATCGGACATTTTCAATCAGTATTAACAAATGAATTATTTTCTGGCTGTGAGTCTGATGTAATATGAATGAGGACGCTGTTGGCTTTCAGTGTGAGACGTGTGTATTTTCCCTTACACAGAATATTAGTGATTGAACGTATCGGCTTCACATTTCAGATTTTTATGAGCAGCACTCGGGGCATCTTAGAGAGCAGAGATCAACGTTTACTTCATTGAAACATTTGCGTGCCCCATTTGCCCCTTAGCTGGCTAGGTGAAAACAAACAGTTGTGAAAAAGTACAAATTCTTGAAGCACAGAGAGTCTACTTTCATATGAGCTTCATATTAATCACCACTGCTGAGTCTAACATAACAGAGATATTCAATGCTGAACACTGACACAACCAAACAGGAGCAGACTCCAGTTTTTAGCCTCTGGTAAATGCCCCATTATGAGCTGTGGGCAATTAACTGGTCTATGATTGACTGGGATGGAGGGAGGAGCAGAGCAGGATGATGAGGAGAAATTGAGTGATGAGAAATGCAGGATGGAGTGTGAGGAGGAGAAATGCAGGATGGAGTGTGAGGAGGAGAAATGCAGGATGGAGTGTGAGGAGGAGAAATGCAGGATGGAGTGTGAGGAGGAGAAATGCAGGATGGAGTGTGAGGAGGAGAAATGCAGGATGGAGAGTGAGGAGGAGAAATGCAGGATGGTGAGTGAGGAGGAGAAATGCAGGATGGAGAGTGAGGAGGAGAAATGCAGGATGGTGAGTGAGGAGGAGAAATGCAGGATGGAGTGTGAGGAGGAGAAATGCAGGATGGTGAGTGAGGAGGAGAAATGCAGGATGGAGTGTGAGGAGGAGAAATGCAGGATGGAGTGTGAGGAGGAGAAATGCAGGATGGTGAGTGAGGAGGAGAAATGCAGGATGGTGAGTGAGGAGGAGAAATGCAGGATGGAGAGTGAGGAGGAGAAATGCAGGATGGAGTGTGAGGAGGAGAAATGCAGGATGGTGAGTGAGGAGGAGAAATGCAGGATGGAGTGAGGAGGAGAAATGCAGGATGGAGTGTGAGGAGGAGAAATGCAGGATGGAGAGTGAGGAGGAGAAATGCAGGATGGAGAGTGAGGAGGAGAAATGCAGGATGGTGAGTGAGGAGGAGAAATGCAGGATGGTGAGTGAGGAGGAGAAATGCAGGATGGAGAGTGAGGAGGAGAAATGCAGGATGGTGAGTGAGGAGGAGAAATGCAGGATGGAGAGTGAGGAGGAGAAATGCAGGATGGAGTGTGAGGAGGAGAAATGCAGGATGGAGTGAGGAGGAGAAATGCAGGATGGTGAGTGAGGAGGAGAAATGCAGGATGGAGTGTGAGGAGGAGAAATGCAGGATGGTGAGTGAGGAGGAGAAACGCAGGATGGAGTGAGGAGGAGAAATGCAGGATGGAGAGTGAGGAGGAGAAATGCAGGATGGAGTGTGAGGAGGAGAAATGCAGGATGGTGAGTGAGGAGGAGAAATGCAGGATGGAGTGTGAGGAGGAGAAATGCAGGATGGTGAGTGAGGAGGAGAAATGCAGGATGGTGAGTGAGGAGGAGAAATGCAGGATGGTGAGTGAGGAGGAGAAATGCAGGATGGAGTGTGAGGAGGAGAAATGCAGGATGGAGTGTGAGGAGGAGAAATGCAGGATGGTGAGTGAGGAGGAGAAATGCAGGATGGTGAGTGAGGAGGAGAAATGCAGGATGGTGAGTGAGGAGGAGAAATGCAGGATGGAGTGTGAGGAGGAGAAATGCAGGATGGAGTGTGAGGAGGAGAAATGCAGGATGGTGAGTGAGGAGGAGAAATGCAGGATGGAGAGTGAGGAGGAGAAATGCAGGATGGAGTGTGAGGAGGAGAAACGCAGGATGGAGTGAGGAGGAGAAATGCAGGATGGAGAGTGAGGAGGAGAAATGCAGGATGGAGTGTGAGGAGGAGAAATGCAGGATGGTGAGTGAGGAGGAGAAATGCAGGATGGAGTGTGAGGAGGAGAAATGCAGGATGGTGAGTGAGGAGGAGAAATGCAGGATGGTGAGTGAGGAGGAGAAATGCAGGATGGTGAGTGAGGAGGAGAAATGCAGGATGGAGTGTGAGGAGGAGAAATGCAGGATGGAGTGTGAGGAGGAGAAATGCAGGATGGTGAGTGAGGAGGAGAAATGCAGGATGGAGAGTGAGGAGGAGAAATGCAGGATGGAGTGTGAGGAGGAGAAATGCAGGATGGAATGTGAGGAGGAGAAATGCAGGATGGTGAGTGAGGAGGAGAAATGCAGGATGGTGAGTGAGGAGGAGAAATGCAGGATGGAGTGTGAGGAGGAGAAATGCAGGATGGTGAGTGAGGAGGAGAAATGCAGGATGGAGAGTGAGGAGGAGAAATGCAGGATGGAGTGTGAGGAGGAGAAATGCAGGATGGAGTGTGAGGAGGAGAAATGCAGGATGGAGAGTGAGGAGGAGAAATGCAGGATGGAGTGTGAGGAGGAGAAATGCAGGATGGAGAGTGAGGAGGAGAAACGCAGGATGGAGAGTGAGGAGGAGAAATGCAGGATGGAGTGTGAGGAGGAGAAATGCAGGATGGAGAGTGAGGAGGAGAAATGCAGGATGGAGTGTGAGGAGGAGAAATGCAGGATGGAGTGTGAGGAGGAGAAATGCAGGATGGAGTGTGAGGAGGAGAAATGCAGGATGGAGTGTGAGGAGGAGAAATGCAGGATGGAGAGTGAGGAGGAGAAATGCAGGATGGAGTGTGAGGAGCAATACATGATGTTGTGATACCTGCAGAGCTTTGTGCAGAGGATATGCTGGCGTTCAGTTGCGAATGCGCTGCAGCAGGCTGCACGGGAGCCTGGCATGACTCCTGCACACAGGATAGAACAGATGGGGATTAAGCGAGGAGCATTTGGAGGCTTTTCAGGCTCAGGCGAAGCGCACAGCCAGTACTCCTTTCCTTTTGTTTTCTATCCAGACAGATTACTAGGCTTTGATTTGGATCATCTTAAGAGGTAGAGAAGGTGAAAATATCCATGTTGCGCATACTGAGCGTTTCACTTCATAGTATTTCAGACGTCTGTGCGCGAGACTTCATTCATTATTTGTTAGAGTTGCTGCCTAACAGCTCTGGTGTCTCTGGTTCGATCCTTACGGCTGTGGGTTGTGTGTGTTAGTACATGGGTGAGCTGCTCCCCCCCCCACCTTGCTGTGTGCTGTGTGTTAGGAGACAGTGTTCTTGTGGAGCCACAGCATGTCAAAGTTCCAAGAGTTTCATGTGAAATTTTATTTTTGGCAAGTTGTTTGCTTTTTTACTGAAGTGTTTTTAGGGAACTTTTTGCACATATTTGTGAAAGCAATCGCTGTTACTTAAAAAGGACAAACTAGCATTAGACAAATAGTTTATCACATGTGAGAGTCTGTGTGTGTGAGAGAGAGAGTAACCAAAACCACACACACACTGCAGTAACCAAAACTACACACACACACTGCAGTAACCAAAACTACACACACACACTGCAGTAACCAAAACCACACACACACTGCAGTAACCAAAACTACACACACACACTGCAGTAACCAAAACTACACACACACACTGTAGTAACCAAAACTACACACACACACACACTGCAGTAACCAAAACTACACACACACACTGTAGTAACCAAAACTACACACACACACTGCAGTAACCAAAACTACACACACACACTGCAGTAACCAAAACTACACACACACACTGCAGTAACCAAAACTACACACACACACTGCAGTAACCAAAACTACACACACACACTGCAGTAACCAAAACTACACACACACACTGTAGTAACCAAAACTACACACACACACACACTGCAGTAACCAAAACCACACACACACTGCAGTAACCAAAACTACACACACACACTGCAGTAACCAAAACTACACACACACACTGTAGTAACCAAAACTACACACACACACACACTGCAGTAACCAAAACTACACACACACACTGTAGTAACCAAAACTACACACACACACTGCAGTAACCAAAACTACACACACACACTGCAGTAACCAAAACTACACACACACACTGCAGTAACCAAAACTACACACACACACTGCAGTAACCAAAACTACACACACACACTGCAGTAACCAAAACTACACACACACACTGCAGTAACCAAAACTACACACACACACTGCAGTAACCAAAACTACACACACACACTGCAGTAACCAAAACTACACACACACACTGCAGTAACCAAAACTACACACACACACTGTAGTAACCAAAACTACACACACACACACACTGCAGTAACCAAAACTACACACACACACTGCAGTAACCAAAACTACACACACACACTGCAGTAACCAAAACTACACACACACACTGTAGTAACCAAAACTACACACACACACACACACTGCAGTAACCAAAACTACACACACACACTGTAGTAACCAAAACTACACACACACACTGTAGTAACCAAAACTACACACACACACTGTAGTAACCAAAACTACACACACACACTGTAGTAACCAAAACTACACACACACACACACTGCAGTAACCAAAACTACACACACACACTGTAGTAACCAAAACTACACACACACACACACACTGCAGTAACCAAAACTACACACACACACTGTAGTAACCAAAACTACACACACACACACTGCAGTAACCAAAACTACACACACACACTGTAGTAACCAAAACTACACACACACACACTGCAGTAACCAAAACTACACACACACACTGTAGTAACCAAAACTACACACACAACACTAGCAACACACTGCAGTAACTAAAACTATACACACACACTGTAGTAACCAAAACTACACACACACACTGCAGTAACCAAAACTACACACACACACTGCAGTAACCAAAACTACACACACACACTGTAGTAACCAAAACTACACACACACACACTGCAGTAACCAAAACTACACACACACACTGCAGTAACCAAAACTACACACACACACTGTAGTAACCAAAACTGCACACACACACACACACTGCAGTAACCAAAACTACACACACACACTGCAGTAACCAAAACTACACACACACACTGTAGTAACCAAAACTACACACACACACTGCAGTAACCAAAACTACACACACACACTGTAGTAACCAAAACTACACACACACACACTGCAGTAACCAAAACTACACACACACACTGTAGTAACCAAAACTACACACACAACACTAGCAACACACTGCAGTAACTAAAACTATACACACACACACACACACACACACTGTAGTAACCAAAACTACACACACAACACTAGCAACTAAAACTATACACACACACACACACTGTAGTAACCAAAACTACACACACACACACACTGTAGTAACCAAAACTACACACACACACACACACACACACACACTGTAGTAACCGAAACTACACACACACTGTAGTAAGCAAAACTACACACACAACACTAGCAACACACTGCAGTAACTAAAACTATACACACACACACACACACACACACACTGTAGTAACCAAAACTACACACACACACTGTAGTAACCAAAACCACACACACACTGTAGTAACCAAAACTACACACACAACTCTAGCAACACACTGCAGTAACTAAAACTATACACACACACACACACTGTAGTAACCAAAACTACACACACACACACACACACACACTGCATTAACCAAAACTACACAAACACTAAATGCACTGCAGTAAGCAAAACTATACACAAACACATGCACACACACACTGTAGTAACCAAAACTACACACACACACTGTAGTAACCAAAACTACACACACACTAGCAACACACTGCAGTAACTAAAACTATACACACACACACACACACACACACACACACTGTAGTAACCAAAACTACACACACACACTGTAGTAACCAAAACCACACACACACTGTAGTAACCAAAACTACACACACACACTGCAGTAACCAAAACTACACACACACACTGTAGTAACCAAAACTACACACACACACTGCAGTAACCAAAACTACACAAACACACAAACAAACACTAAATGCACTGCAGTAAGCAAAACTATACACAAACACATGCACACACACACACTGTAGTAACCAAAACTACACACACACAACACTAGCAACACACTGCAGTGACCAAAACTACACACTCACACACACACACACACAAACACTATAAGTGCACTGCAGTAACCAAAACTATACACAAACACATGCACACACACACACACTGCAGTAACCAAAACCACACACACACACACTGCAGTAACCAAAACCACACACACACACACAGCCAAACACTATAAGCACACTGCAGTAACCAAAACTATACACAAACACACACACACTAGTAGCGTACTGCAGTAACCAAAACTACACAAACACATGCAGACATGCATACACACACACACACACACTGCAGTAACCAAAACTATACACAAACACATGCGCACACACACACTGCAGTAACCAAAACTACACAAACACACACACACACACACACCACCAAACACTATAAGCACACTGCAGTAACCAAAACTATACACAACCACATGCAGACATGCATATACACACACACACTGCAATAACCAAAACTACACAACACTAGTAGCGCACTGCAGTAACCAAAACTATACACACACACACAAACACTATAAGCACACTGCAGTAACCAAAACTATACACACACACACACAAACACTATAAGCACACTGCAGTAACCAAAACTATACACACACACACAAACACTATAAGCACACTGCAGTAACCAAAACTATACACACACACACACACACTAGTAGCGCACTGCAGTAACCAAAACCACACACACACACTCTAGCAGCACACTGCAGTAAGCAGTACTCCAGCACAGTTCTCCTGAGACAGCAGCCATGTTTCTGTTGCACTGCAGAAGTCCTGAGTGGAGTGTGGCTCTGTGGCTGTGTGAGTAAGTAACGGTCACTACAGCAGGAGAGGGTTAGCATGGAGCCAGCAGACTCCATGCTCCATGAAGCCTCTTGTCCTTGTGTCAGAGTCTCGGGAGGGAAGAGTGGTGGGAAAGTGTTCTACATCTCCGTGTGGAGTCTCACCGGGAAGTCCGAGCGTTCGTGCTCCTCTCAGCCCTGCTTAGCGTTTCTCCAGGGATGAGCCTGTTCTATTTCCATGCTAGGTGTCTAACTTGTCTCGTCTCACGTTTTTTCCCTCCCTCGTTATTTAGCTGGATGCGATACGTGTCAAACGCAAAACAAGTTTTAGACTATTACATAGAGAGCTGGAGACAAATCGGATTCAGATAATTGGGCTTTTTATGTAACGCCTCCACAAAAAAATTCCCATTTAAACAGTGGAGATGTGTGCTGCGGGAAGGCCGGGCATGTCAAATCATTTTAATTAGAGAACATTTTCCTCCCTCTGGTCATCAGGCTTAATCCCACACGGGCCTGACGGACCGACGGAAGCAAATTACACGTATTGTTTCCGTGATTATTCCAAACAATATCTCTGGTTGTAAGTACCTTCGTATAATCTGCGCTCTTTCACAGGGATAAAAACCAGATCAGTCAAGAACATGAAAACAACTCAAGATCAGAATGAAAGCCCATGATGAAGCTCAATCACGTGTAATTACAGTGCGCATCAGGTTCCCCAGCTGAAACCTCATGCTAAATACATCAGTGTTGTCTGGATCTGGATGATGGAGTACATGTTAGCATGTTAATGTTTGAACAGCCAGTGTTAATGAGAGGAGAGGAAGAGGAAGAGAGAAGAGAAAGCAGAGAGAGAACTGGGAGAGAGGGAGGAAGGAGCAAGAGGAGAGAGAGAGGTGAGGGTTTGATCAAGAGGAAAGGGAGAGAGGAGACAGGAGAGGAGAGACAAAGAGAGAGAGAGGTGAGGGATTGAGGGAGGAGAGGGAGAGAGGGTGACAGGAGAGAGAGAGGTGAGGGATTGAGGAAGGAGAGATAGAGAGGGTGGCGAGAGAGAGGAGAGGGATTGAGGGAGGAGAGGGAGAGAGGGTAACAGGAGAGAGAGAGAGGAGAGGGATTGAGGGAGGAGAGGGAGAGAGGGTAACAGGAGAGAGAGAGAGGAGAGGGATTGAGGGAGGAGAGGGAGAGAGGGTAACAGGAGAGAGAGAGAGGAGAGGGATTGAGCAAGAGAAGAGGGTGACAGGAGAGGAGAGAGAGGTGAGGGATTGAGGGAGAGGGTGGTAAAGGTATTGAACGAGTGGAGAGAGAGTTAAGTGAGGGACTGAGTGAGATGAGAGGGAGGGGTGAGGGAAAGAGGTGAAAGAGGAGAGGAGAAAGGTGGTGAGAGTTTGAGAGGTGAGGGACAAAGAGAAAGAGAGAGTGGTGAGGGACAAAGAGAGAGGGAGGAGAGAGATGGTGAGGAATTGATGGAGAGGAGAAAGAGAGGTGAAGGACAGAGAGAGAAGAAAGAGTGGAAAGGGATTGAGAGAGGAGAGAGAGATAGTTGGGGATTGAGCAAGAGGAGAAAGAGAGGTGAGGGACAAAGAGAGAGAGAGAGCGGTGAAGGACAGAGTTAGGTGAGGGATTGATGGAGTGAGGAGAGGAGAGAGAGAAAGGAGAGGAGAGGGATTGAGTGAGAGGAGAGAGGGAGAGGAGAGGGATTGAGCGAGAGAGAGAGAGAGAGAGAGAGAGAGAGAGGGATTGAGCGAGAGGAGAGAGAGAAAGGAGAGAACGAGTACCTACTGGGCTGCAGGCTGGATAAGAGTCACAGATCTGGGCTGCAGGGTGCGTGATAACACACTCCCTAACACAACATCAATACACACATCAATACCGCACACTGCGGCTTTCTGAGGCACTTTATCCCGTACAGAAAGAGCCGGCCTCCTGTAAGATTCCTCATCTCGCGCTAGTCTTTTTCACCACCGGCTCTGTCACCATTCAAAATCAGCATGCACTGGCAAGCAGGGACCCTAACTAGTGTAAAGTCTTCTGCTCTGAGGTCTTCTGATACACGAGCAATGATTTTACACCAGTTTCAGCTACAGAATAACAGAGCTTCTAAAATATCCATTGCATTTGTGGCTGAAGCGTTTCCACGACACGAACCTTTTCACTGAGCCAACAAATTTAAGTGCAGAGGAACCAGAGATGATTCTAGCTCCTGGGCTGCATTTATGGAAGCATTTTTAGTTTCTTTTCACAGTAGTTATTTTTTCTTCTTCTACAGACCAGACTTCCCTCAATGAGAAAACGCAAGCTTTACAGAATGACCGAACGTCTTACTCGGCAGTTTTAAAGACTTGTTTAGCTAACAGGCGACTACTACAGCATGTTTTATTGCAGACGCTGAGGCACTACTGGCAGAGGAAATGTTTTTCTGCTGCCACGAGAGCGCCAAGTCGGTAATGTCACCAGACTGTAGGCTACTCTGGACATTTCTAGCACGGTGTCGTCCATAGCAACGGCCAAATAGAGTCAAGGTGTGAAAATGCTCTTTGTACGAGGTGCACAGGTGTTCATTACCGTTAGCACAACAAGAGCAAAATCAGTACATTAAAATAAAGATAAATACTTTTCACAGCTGCGGCTCGGGTTTGATTCCAGCTGAGGATTTTACTCTGTGTCAAACCCAAGTCTGGATAAAATGGGAGGGTTGTGTCAGGAAGGGTATGTGGCATAAAACCTGAGCCAAAATAAAATATACAGATCAGATGACCCTCTGTTGCGACTCCGAAAATAGAGAAGCCGAAATACAACAACATAATTTAGTCTACTTAAGTTTTGGTAGCTCAAGCGGTTAAGGCTCTGGGTTGTTGATTGGAAGATCAGGGTTCAGGCTCCAGCATTGCCAAGCTGCCACCGCAAGGCCCCCAAACCCCATCCCCTCTCTGAGGGTGCTGCATCACATCTCCAAGGATGGGATATGCTTATTATTATATTATTGTTATTGCCTTCAAAGCCAAAAATGCACCAGCTCCCTCTTACCTCAAAGCTCTCATCACTCCTCGCATTGCACCTCACTCCGATCTACTAGCATTGCTCTACTGGTCCCACCATCTGTCAGGTTAAGAGGTAGGTCTACATCTAGACCCTTCTCTGATCTGGCACCGAGGTGGTGGACTGACCTTCCCCTAGATGTCTGAACAGCTGAGTCACTGGCTGATGGTATCCTAAATCTGTGACCTATTGAACCAGTAGTGATGTATTCACTGGTAGAGACTTCAAAGCGCTTTTGTACATTTCATTTTTTAAGATTTCTTAACATTTACACTAAGGCAAACCTTCCCAGTGTGAAGGAATGGTCAATAGACAGTAGTGTCACTGTCGTTAAAGCCCTGCCTCAGACCTAGTGTTCCTGAAATGATCGCTGGATCCGCTGTGACCCTGACCAGTATAAAGCAGTTACTGGAAATGAATAAGTAAATCCAATTTATTTTAAATTAGCAGGTAATACGTCAAGAATCTCAAACATGAGCTCTGTTCATATATCTAGGAAATTTAATTGGCATAAATTCTTAAATAAAATAAATATTTGATGAATCTGAATGTATTTTAGAATTTTGAGACAGTCCCATTTTTGCCTGCTCACTGGAAGCACAAACAGGGTTTTAAAGATTTTTTTGGAAACCCAACAGAGGAAGTAATGACAAAACTTTGCTTAATAGCAGGAATATCAGGCTTTGTTTTATTTAGCTAGACAGTAGCGTCTTCATGCGCTCAGCGATCCAGGAGAAGCCTGCAGAGTGAAGCAGATCGAGACTCTGTTTGTGTAGCAGGAACCGAGCCCCAAGCCAAACTCCAACACTTGACCTGCTGCATCATAAGCAAATCGAATGCATTTTTTAAAAAGAAGTCTCTTCCTCGTGCTATTTCAGAGCGAAATCTTTTCCCTCAGCAGTGTACCGTTTCTGCTCGCTCACACCCAGCCTGCTCCTTGCTGCTGCACCCTAATTGAGTAAAAAAAAAAAAAAAGGAAGTCATTTGCAGACTGACAGGCTGTTTTCACTGGAGGGCTGAGATATGTCTGAGAATAGCTGTTTTTTTTGTAAGCATCACCTCCCACACAGCATGACAACACTCAGTGCTATTAACAGGCATAACACTTTATCAGCATCAGGTTAGCATTCACACATTCAGCCTTTTTATTATTTCTCAATCATTATCGCAAATGTCTGGAGCGTCATGAGCACAGACTCGTCCGATCTGAAAGCTGCCCGGAGTGGAACCCGACATAGCCGTCTGCTGTTCTTGCTCATTCACCTCAAGGTTTGATGTTTTTGTGCATGCTTTTCTGCTCACCACAGCTGAAAAGAGTGCCTAATATTGTGTTGATCCCCCTTTTGCTGCCAAAACAGCCCTGACCCATTGAGGCATGGACTCCACTAGATCCCTGAAGGTGTGCTGTAGTATCTGGCACCAAGATGTTAGCAGCAAGTTCTGTAAGTTGTGAGGTGGGGCCTCCATGGATCGGTCTTGTTTGTCCAGCACATCCCACAGATGCTCGATTGGATTGAGATCTGGGGAATTTGGAGGCCAAGTCAACACCTCAAACTCGTTGTGCTCATCAAACCATTCCAGACCCGGAACACCCCACAAGAGCGCAGTTTTGGAGATGCTCTGATCCAGTGATCTAGCCATCACTATTTGGCCCTTGTTAAACTCGCTCAAATCCTTACGCTTGCCCATTTTTCCTGTTTCTAACACATCAAGTTTGAGGACAAAATGTTCACTTGCTGCCTAATATACCGTGGCTTACCTAACTCCCTCCACATAAACAGAGGTACAGTAAGTAACCCACTCCCAAAGAAAATAGCAGCTACACCCCTACCGCCAGTGAACAAGTGAACAGAATATACAATGAACGATATATACATAGAGTCAACACACAGCGAACAAGCCCAAATGGTAAAGCCAAGCTCAGAGTCAGGGGAAAACAGGCACAAGTCAAAACCAGAACAGACCTCAACACAATAATTACAAACAATCTACCAATCTAAGAAGAAGGGAAGCAAGGTGGAGGATGATTAGAGTGATGTGCTTGGAGTAGTCCTACTCCAAGCACATCACTCTAATCATCCTCCACCTTGCTTCCCTTCTTCTTCCTTAAATAGGAGCACCAGTGGTGATGTCATCAAGGTGGAGGCAGAATCAGGGCAGGCAAGGGGAGGGTGGAATCGGACCTGCACACAAAGATTGGACAAAGAACAAACAGAAAATAGACACACACACACACACACAAAACATGTGTTGTAACATTAGAAATACTCAACTCTTAAACCTTGTTTGATTGTGATCTCTTAATGAAAAATATCAGCTTACTGTATGCTGACTGTTATATATTTCCCTTAACTTCACCAAACGTCCCTGGAACAGGGTGCGAAAGAAAAGCAGAGCTGCATGGCGTATTATTTGTCCGTTATCACCATCTTGGCCTTTTCAGCTCCGATAACACAAAGCGCTACAATATGCAAATCTGCACATTTCTATATGCAAATTTATTTATTGTGTTCTGCAAGCAGTCTGACCAATCACAGGTGTTACCCATAAAGGGGGATTTATTAACCATGACATCTAAATAAAGCATTCATTCTGACCATGTTCATGCAGTTTAAGCTTTAAAGCTGACGCATCGTCAGGGCCCGGATTGTGTGTTTTTTTTTTTTTTTTTCAAGCCTTTTTGCAAACTAGATGTGTAGCATCAGCTCTGTTTCTGTGCAGCTCTCACGATAAGCCGCTCTTAGAGAGCAGGCAGATTATCACTAATGGACTGTGTGAATATGATTGTACCGGTAGCGGCGATTTTCTTTTATTACACTCGACTTTTAAATGCTTTTTAAAGAGCCATAAATAGAGACATTTAATGAAGATTTGATGACAAAAAATCTTTGTCGAGTGTGTGTGATGTGATTATGATGGAGTCGAGGGTTACCTCTTGTGGTCCTCCTCTTTTTTGCTGTGACAGAGAATTATTTATTTATTTATTTATTTATTTAAAATCTATTCTCGTTGACTATGCAGCACCCTAATGAAAAATATAGGAAGCCTTGTCTTACCATCCTTATGAGGACCTTCCACTGACCATGCTTTGCCTATATCTAACTCAATTCTTAACGTTAATCTAATAATAAAATAATATTAAAATAATAATTATTTAAACAGTTTCCCTTGTCAGGATCAGAAAGGTCAAAGCTGTCAGATATTCATATTCTTCTGAGGACATTCGGTCTCCTCCAAGACATATAAAAACACGCTTTCCCCAAGCTAAACACACACACACACACACACACACACGCACACACTTGTGGCTGGAAGCACAGACCATGTCGTCTCTCCCTGTTAAGAGGATTAGAAGCTAAAGTCAGCGGCGCTCTGAGCTCCTGAGAGGTGAGCAGACACCAAACGCACCAGTGACCAATAAACAAAGCAACATGACCTCACTGTCTACTTATGTCAAATAATGGCCTTAGCTAAACCACCTTCCTATTGTTTTTCCGTTGTTTGTTTGTCTTTGCTCACGGTGTCCTAGTGGACATTCAGTTTAAAGGTTTCACGTCCATTGTTCCATTTACATTTGACCGAGTAGCCGAGCATGAAGAGAGGTAGAAAACAAGACGTGTTTTACGAGTATTTCAGCTGCACATGCACTTTGGGTTTTATAAACACTGCTTAAGAATGCGTGCATGTTTGCTGATAGCAGAAACACCTGAGCTTGCTGAAATAAGCACCCGAGACAATTTTTAGTACCACTTTCTCACGTAGATGTTGTTTTTATTTCATTATTTCATTTCTGTACATTTGTTTGTAAGCTTATGAATCAAGCGTAGACCTTGCTGAGGAAGCCAGAGATAATCGAAATCATGTACACGTGCTGTAGCAAGTGTTCTTCCTGGCTTTCTAAGCAGTTGCTGCTAATGATCTTTAAATCTTGTTTTTTTTTTTCCCCCTGATCTTGTCCCTTTGTCCAACTGATTTTGACTCAAAACACTTCTCTTTGTGTCCCTCTGGGAAAATAAATTGAAGCATCCAGTCCTAATCTTGTAATCAAGTTTGCCATGTCTTTAAAGAGAGTAAATTGAAAGTAATGAAATATATCAGTGGTGTGCCAGCGGTGCAGATGGCCATCTGAGAGAGAGAGAGAGAGAGAGAGAGAGAGAGAGAGAGAGAGAGAAAGAAAGAGTGAGCTAGCGAGAGAGAGAGAGAGAGAGAGAGAGAGAGAGAGAGAGAGAGAACGAAAGAATGAAAGAGAGAGAGAGCAGAGATGGAGAGAGAGACAGGAGAGATGGAGAGAGAGACGGGAGAGAGAACCAGAAAGAGAGAGAGAGAGAGAACGAGAGAGAGAATGAGAGAGAGACAGAGAAAGAGATAGCAGAGATGGAGAGAGACAGACAGGAGAAAGAGGGAAAAAGAGAGACAAGACAGACAGACAGAGACAGACAGTGAGAATGAGAGAGAGACAGAGATGGAGACAGAGAAAGAGAGAGAAAGACCGAGATGGACAATGGGAGAGAGACAGACAGATAGCGAGAGGCAGACAGTGAGAATGAGACTCACAGAGAGAGAGACAGAAAGTGAGAATGAGACAGGAGAGAGAGAGAGACAGAGATGGACAGAGGGAGAGAGACAGAGACAGACAGACAGAGGCAGCCAGTGAGAATGAGAGACAGAGACAGATAGAGAGAGACAGAGACCGGGACGGAGAGAAAGAGACAACATCACTGGTATACATTAATAATGAACACTACAGCCTTGTTTTGTATCATGTCATTAAGTATTCAGTACATAATCATGTAATCACTTTAGTACAGTCTAAATCTTGTGTTCAGAAACCTATCACTCAGTAAAAATCCATACTTAGCTTTGTGTCAGTAAAATTTCTACACAAATTTTATTTCTATAGCGCTTTCGACAATAGACGTTGATACAGAACACAAGAAACATTGTACGAAAAGTTCAAGATAAATGTTAGACTTATATTTACATTTATTTGTATTTATTCCTAATGAGCAAGCCTGAGGTGACTGTGACAAGGAAAAACTTCCTTAGATGGTAAGAGGAAGAACCCTTGAGAGGAACCAGACTCAAAAGGGCACCTATTCTCATTTGGGTAACACCAGAGAATGTGAAATACCATAAACACCAGATAGTGTGATTATACATTATTATAAACACTGGAGAGTGTGATTATAATTTATTATAAACACCGGAGAGTGTGATTATGAATAATGTCCTTTCTACAGTCAGTTAGAGTTGTGTAACCAGGAGCTCCTGAGCAACTCATAAATAAGCTCAACGTCTGAGTTCATTATAGATTCAACACCGACTCCTACATGCTGAAGCCTTCAAATGCTCGATGATGGAAATACAGCATCTGTAGAATGTTATTTTGTGTATTGATTAGGAGCTTGTTGTCCTCAAAGTCCACATGGGTGCAGAGATGGTTAAGGGCCTTGCTCGAGGGTCCAGCAATGGCTACTTGCTGGTGCTTTCAAGCAACAACCCAGAGCCTAAATTAGTATATTGTATAGTATATGGTATATCCGAACTTCGGCATGTGTTCAAAAGCTAGGTGATTTTTCGGGTATTTTTTTGTTGACGGATCGGTGGCGTGGGTGCCCTGTTCTATTTTTAGCATAGCTTGGTGGCATGACTTCCTGTGAGGACCCTTGACGCTTGGCTTGGGTCAGTTCTTTATAAGCAGCCATACAGTTTACTTACGCTTCGTACTGGGAATATTGGTCATATTTTTGGGAACGAATTATCTGCATTTATGTTATTTCTTATCTGAAAATTTGTTTTGCAATACAAATTTTCAACTTAATAACTCCCCTCCAGAACGAATTAAATTCATATGCCGAGGTCCCACTGTATTCATAGAGAGAAATAGAAAAGAAATAGCCTTTATTTTTCAAATATATACATTACAGCACAGTGAAATTCTTTCTTTGCATATCCCATCCTTGGAGGTTGGGGTCAGAGCAGAGAGGGTTAAGGGCCTTGCTCAAGGGCTCAACGGTGGCAACTTGGCGGTGCTGGGGTTTGAACCCCCGATCTTCCGGTCAGCGACCCAGAGCCTTAACCATTTGAGACCCTTTGAGACATGAGAAACATAAGCATCTATACTACAATTCTCTTCAATTCTAAGCAGGTGCCACAAAACAGAAAGCAGATACAGCTTTATAATTTTAAACAAAATCTTGCTGTAAAATTTCTCACATATATGTGCTGGTTTGGGAATACACTTCTGACCCGGACAACATGAAGAACCTGGACTTTTCTGGTCTGTGCAACAGCCACTACCTCAAGCAGATATTACACAGAATACACTATATTGCTATATTATCAGCTGCAGGAAAATTGCACATAATTGCACACATCTGTACTTTATTCCTAATAGTCATACTCTTCTGCCACCAATCTGCACTCATAGTTTTATTTTATTTTTTATTTTTTTCTCTTTCCTATCCGTAGTTTTTGTAAAAATTCTATTCTTAGTCAGTTTTTTAATTCTATTTTAATTTTATTTTATGACGTGGACAGTCGAAAAAGAGTTTCTCTGCATGTTGTACTGTGTTTGCGTATGTGACAAGTCTGACAAAGTCACTGTGGCTGCAAAAATTCTGGCACATTCTGGCAACAAAAATGACAAAACAAACATATGTTAATACAACTGCTTTAAGAAAATTTTAATAAAAATAAAATATGTCCTAACGAAGTGGAAATCTTAACTTTTTAAAATTGCCTAGAATTTCTGTGGAGCTTGTGTTAGCCAGTTTATCTAGCATTACTGCAAAAAAGTATGATGTAGGCTATGAATAAAGGTTGATATAAAGGCAGTCATAGTTTTTATAGTCATGGTTATTACATGGTTATATACAATAAACATGTTGGTATCTTTTTATTGGGGGGTCAATATTTAAATGCAATTTAAAAACATACAATTTTCATCTATTATATAATGAAATAATGTATTAAATAATGTAAATGTAAATAATGTCCTTTCTTCAGCAGTTTATATTCGCATGCAATTGTTAAACCAAGATCTCCTGAGGAACTAACAGGTATCTTCCTGGCTTTGGTCCAAGACTGCTTGCTGTAGATAGACTCCAGGTCAGGGAGGTCAGTGTGGATGGTGTTCTCAGGTGATCACACCAACCTCTGGAGAGCTCACCTGTCCTGCATGGTGCTGTTCCCAAACAAGGCTGTGATGCTTCCTGTCAGGATGCTCTGGTGGTGTCTGACCTGTTCATGGTGCAAGTCAAATTTGGTAGCATGATGCGCCATTGTGAAACAAAACATAACCATTTTGAATGGATCCATCTTAATTATAGCCAAGCACTAATTGTTAATGGTTCAGCATTAAAAGGTTAACTGTTTAAAGGTGTAATGATTTGATGTAAGTTGTTTATTTAGAAGTTTTTATGCAGCAGGACCGTTTATAAATTTAAATTGCACCCCCTGCTTGGAAATGAATTTCTTTACTCTAAGCTCCACTTACTGCTGAACATAATGCTGTGCTTTTTTTTTTCCTCTCTCTCTCTCCGCTGTTTCCCATACACTCATTGTAATTCCTAACGGCTGGCGCAGCACATAAACAGTAAGTGTTAAAGTCCTGAGGGCAGTTCTGCAGACTCAGCACCAGACCCAGGTTTCTAATACACTCTGTGGGGAAACAAAGAGAGCATTTTCACTCAGCTGACCCCGGTGCTGCTTTGTTGCAGTGTCTCTTACCGCAGTCTCTGCTCAGCTTTACGGCCCGGTGCTGCGAGCTGCAGTGCTGGAGGCGACGTGTCTGACTGTGTCGCTCGTGTTGCTGTCGTTCCTCAGGGATGATGGATGATTCCAAGCTGGCCGATCAGAGGGAGGTTGTCAGATATGGGTGTGTGATAGTGGGAACGGTGACTGTTTTTTTTTTTTTTTTTTTTTTCTTTTTTTTTTCTTTTTCTTTTTTCTTCCCCTGATGTGATTGTCTCAACTAGATTGTAATGTTGGAGAATTTGATGACATTATTTGATCTAAAGACAGAGACTATGATTTTCTTCAGTTTATCTCAGTGCTGCATACCTACTTCAGGGTTTTGTTGAATATATATATACACTACCAGTCAAAAGTTTGGACACACCTTTTAATTCAGTGTTTTTTGTTTAGGGATTTATTTTCTACATTCTAGAACAATACTGGAGATTTCAAAACTATGAAATAACACACATGGACTTCAGTAATCCATATGTAATGACAACAAAACAACAGTCAGTTGTTATTTTAAGACACGAAGGTCAGGTGTTCTGGAATAGTTCTTGCAAGAACAGTATTGTCAAGTGCATTCGCAAAACCCATCAAGCACCATGATGAAACTGGCTCACATGAAGACCATCCCAGGAAAGCAAGACCAAAACTGACCTCTGCTGCAGAGGAGAAGTTCATTTAGAGTTACCAGCCTCAGAAATCACCAATTAACAGCACCTCAGATTAGAGCCGTTATGAAGGCTTTACAGAGCATCAGTAGCAGACATATCTCAATATCAACTGTTCAAAGGACATTATTGTGTATTTTGGCCGCCTTCAGCATTGTTTTACAATGTAGAAAGAAATAAACATCAGGAAAGACCATGGAATTAGAAGGTGTGTCCAAACTTTTGACTGGTAGTGTGTGTGTATACTGTATATATAGATATATGCCCAATATCCAGATTTGAACCCTATTGAAAACCTCTGCAATGTTATCAAGAGGAAGATGGATGGTCACAAACCATCAAGCAAAGCTGAGCTGTTTGCTTTTTTGTAAAAAGAGTGGTACAAAGTGGTATAAACTGGTGGAGAGCATGGAGCCAAAACACTTGCAAATCTGATTATTTTGCAGCGGTCTCTTATTTTTTTCCAGAGCTATATAGCTCTTATATGTAAAATATAATATAATAGAAATAGAAATATGATTATTTGCTGTCAACCGGCTTCCTCTGCTTCCCTTGTTGTTGAAACCCATATATAAAAATCTACCCACAATGCCTTGTGACCCATCATAGAATGTCACTGGAGCTCCAAATTACCCAGCCACAGCCGCTGCTGTTCTGCATGGCTGGACCCCCATCGCACCCCCTCGACAGGCCCAGACTGAATTGATTAGAACCTCTTACAGGACTGATGATGTGTTTAAAGAGAGATGATGGAGAGTTGCTATGAAACTATCTATCAGAAGTGTCTGCATGTAAAATGTGAGGCACACGAGGCTCAGCGGATATGCGGGGTGTTGACAGAGATGATCCATCTCTGTGGGGTTTTGCCTTTCTATTGAAACGGTGCTGATTTTGGGGTTGTACGTGTTAATTAACAATATTGTTAATTATTATGTTCAGTGAAGCAGAGATGATGGTTTTGAAAAGCTCTTGACTACACATGATGCTGACCTGACCTCTCTCCGGACCTGTCTGATCCATCCTGATGCCTTACTTCCGATTGCAGTATCATCATTCGGCCTCACGTTGGACTACCTGCATTCGGTTTTACGCTCGGTATGAAGGAATTTATATTAAATCTGTAACCAATTCAGAAATTATGCTGACGCTCATACTTTCTCAAAAGCTCCTGCTTACACAATTGCACTTGACTATATGCACTTATAGAAAGAAAATGATTCATAATCGCACTCTCCAGTGTTACCCAGATGAGCATGGGTTTCCTTTTGAGTCTTTTTCCTTTAAAGTTTTCTTCCTCATATCATCTCAGGGAGTTTCTTCTTGCTATCTTGCCTCCGGCTTTCTCATTAGGGATACATATAAATTGCATTTTTAAACTTTGTCATTCCTTCATATTCCTGTGAAGCAGCTTTGCAGCAATGTCTGTTGTTAAGCGTTATACAAATAGAATTGAATTGAATTAACACCACCGATAACTTTTAGCACGGTCCCTTTTTTGCTAAGAAAAGAAGACAAAACATCTTTACCCAGAATACACTTTAAATAGAGTGGGGCAGGGGCAGGTGTTGGATTTTATCACAAGATAAATGTGGAATAGCTTTTTCGCGTTGTGTTAGTCACATCCAGGTGCTGTCTCTGGTTCACGCCAGTTTTTTGTGTGTAGACGCTGGCTTCACTGCCATCTGCAAACAGCAGAAAAAGAATAATGCTCTATGTTTCTATCTGATTCTGTTGTTTCTGTTCAGAACATGAGGCGTATGGGATGAGAGACAGTTTTGAGGGTGGATTCTGCATCCACGTGGCTGTCAGATTGGTAGATAAAATGAGCTTTTGTAATGCTTTTTGTCCTTGTTCTGGTTAATTCCAAATAGGAAAATTCAAAATAAACTGAATTGACCAAAAGAATATCAGTTATACAGAGCAGGCCTTGTTTCTGATGATAGCTACATATTTCACTTCTATTTAGCGCCTTTTATAGTGGTCATATATTTGACTGGTTAGTTGTAATTTGTCTCATTTCAAACATGCATCACATTAATGAACTCAAAATACAAATCTATTGGATAGAGGACGGGACTCGAGACTTTTTAGGCCTTCCCTCTTTCAGATTGTTCTCCAAAATATTTAAATGGCATGTTAGGAAAAGAATAACAGACCCTCAGTGATGTAGAACATAAATATATCCTTCTTATGCAATCCAGACCCTTTAACTTTGACAGCAGTTTTTTGTGCTTTTTTTTTTTTTTTTTTTTTTTAAGTTAGAGCAAAGCAACAAATGCTGAAGAAATACAAAAAATAAACCATCCTGTCTTCTGCAGATTCAATTTTCTCATGAATATTTTAAATGTTTATAGAACAACAGAGGTATGCAGGGGTAAAGTGTATGTGCCAGTTTATATCTTTTACCTTTGTGCATGTTTTTCTAAGGCTGCACTGAGATCCTTGCCATACACACACGCACACACAATGCATGCACACACACGTACACCCGTTTCCAAAACTAAATATTGGTACAGTGAGAACACATCCGCTCTGCTTGGTCGTGCTGTGACTGTGCTTAAACACTCAATGCCGTAATGCTCAGAACTGCTGAAGGTCAGGATGAGAATAGCCGACAGCCAACACACTCATATCTGCGGTCTGATTTAGCACAAGGCCAGAGGTTCCTGCTGAGATCAGAGCCAGGAATTTACCACCTCCAGCTTATCCTCGCCACCGGCTTGGGGTCACTGCGTTACAGGTGCGGTTAATGAGGTTTTCTCTGAGCGTAATTGCTTTGTAATGATATACAGCGGCTGAGCTGAACTCTGACTGACCGCCCGCCTGAATCATCCACACGCAGACGGATACACAGTCCCGGCTTATTTGAGCCTGACCAGATGTGGTTCGAGAGTGCGCAGAGCCTGGCCAGATGTTGCGCTGCACGGGGAGATAAGTGAGAAGAGAACTGTTGATGTTGGCCCGCACCGGAGACTGCGGCTTAGTCGGCGAAATAAAACTCAAGCAGACGGGACGGAGAATGCATCCACGCTTCGATGGCTCGCCCCTCAACTCCCACCGACAGACAGAGCGGGCGTCTGATTTAACCAGCGGAAGCAGCGGTGTTTGGGTTGGAATGTGCCCGCTGATGGAGAGATGGCAGAAACACTGGGGTGAAACGTAGGGGAGTTTCAGGCACCGTTCCTCAATAACAGTTCGTCTGCGTGTTATGACAAGCTTTGTGGGTTTGGTTTAAATACAGTCACTTTCGCTGTTTATTTTTTATTTAAAGCAATGATTACAAGTTAGGAATTAAAATCCTGTACCTTTTTGCCAAAATCAAGACAGTTCAGACACTGACACACTTATTTTGGGCTCTCCAGTGGTGCAATAAAAACCAATTTTCCCTACTGGTGAGAGATGATGAGTTCAAATCTAGACAATGCCACAGCACATCTGTCACCCCGAGCCAAGGGAAAATTGGCCGTGTGCTCAGGGTGGGAGGAATGTTATACTCTCTCCCTGTCAATCACAGTGACACTAGTCAGTCACGGGTGTCTGTGAGCTCATGTATATGGAAGATAACGCTTTCCTCCATGTGTGTTGCGCTTGCTTCCCTGTTATGCAGCGTAAGCATATGCATCAGTTCAAAAAGTCGCGGCTTGGTGGCTTCACGTGACTTGGCAGATTTACGTGTTAGGTTTCACCCTCCACAGTTCAGAGCTGTTGTGTCATTTATGAGAGCTGACTGGTGGGTGGGAATTGACTACATTATGGCAGAAAATCGGGTGAAGTTATAACATTTTGAGTAATGCAAATAAAAATATATGTCCCAGTATCCTGTCTGAATGACAAGGCCCCCGTTATTAAAAATTGCATTGCCCTTTTTTGAGATGCATGACATTTCTGGCATTTAGCAGACGCTCTTACTCAGAGTGACTTACATTTATCTCATATATACAACTGAGCAGATGAGGGTTAAGGGCCTTACTCAATGGCCCAGCAGTGGCAGCTTGGTGGTCCTGAGATTTGAGTCCAGCAACTTAACCACTGACGCTATCATCAATATTTTATCACACGTGGTCACTTTACCATGTGTAAGCTCTCCCCACCATGAGAACATCCGTTCTCGGAAGCTAAGCAGCGTCGGGCCTGTTTAGTAATTAGGATGGGAGACTGTGGTGGCTTAAGTGGTTAAGGCTCTGGGTTGTTGATTGGACGGTTGGAGTTCAAGTCCCAGTACATCCAAATGGCCACTGCTGGGCAAATGAGCAAGGCCCTTAACCCTCGCTGTACTATAGCTGCCCCTACGCTCTGACCCCCAACTGCCTCAGCTGGGATATATGAAGGAAAGAATTCCACTGTGCTGTAATATATGTGTGGCGTTAATAAAGCCTTCTTATTCTTCTACCAGGAATGGATCCATCTGACCTTCTCATTAGTCTGATAACTCAAAAACGACTGGCTTTCATTTATATAAAATGTTCTTTGTAACCAGCAAATGAACTAATTAGATTTTGGAATTGGTCCAAACAGGGTCAAGGTCACAGCAAGGTCAAGTGTCTGAACTTGTTTTCATTCGATCAAATTAATTTATTCATTCATCATGTTGTTTTCCTCTCATGGCTCAGTATCTGTTGTAACCACTGCTGTATTAGTTATTCTCTGTTACTGTTTATTCTATTTGTTCTGGAAAATCAGTTTTTAACCTCCAATAAAAATATTTTCCTGAGAGATTTTTTTTTTCAGGAACAGCTGCAGCATACATTTGAGTCATAATGCTAGCGCAGCATGAGTACAGCTCTCCGTCATGCTGAATATCTGTCCATTTTCAGAGCTTCAGAAAGTGTCACTGGTGAAAGATGAGTCTTATTGGACTCCAGCACTTCCTCAGAGAGTTTCAGTCATTCAGGACACATTCAGGTCAAGATGTACTCCAGTGTTTTTCACCCTGAGCTCCATTCAGCACTGTAGCGTCACTACTGTAAACATGATGACCACAGACCACATCTCTCCGTGTAGAACAGAATAACTACAAAACTCACACTGGTCATTTTTACGGGGCAGTTGTTGAGTTGCTTCATTAGGCATATTAAACACGTTATTGCTAGTCTGTAAGTGTTATATAATGATTATGCAGTTTTGGAGCAACAGAGTACTCAATGTTGAAACTATACTGGTGTCACTTGACCTCCAGTTTGTTCTTAATGGTTGTGTATCAAAGCTGAAACTATTCTGGTGTCCCAGACCCAACAGTTTGTTCTTAATGGCTTTGTATCAATGCTGAACCCATTCTGGTGTCTCGGGACCAACAGTTGTCTTTCAGTGGTTTTATATCAAAGCTGAAACTATTCTAGTGTCCAGGACAACTAGTTTATTTTTAATGGTTTCCGTGTAACACTAGTTTGTTCTTAATAGTTTTGTATACACTGTGAAACTATACTGGTGCCACATGAACACTAATTTGTCCTTAATGGTTTTGTATCAATACTGAAACTATTCTGGTGTCTTGAGACCACCAGTATGTTCTTAATGATTTTGTATACATTGTGAAGCTATACTGGTGTCACAAAACCACCGTTTTGTTCCTAATGGTTTTGTATAAAATGTGAAGCTATACTGGTGTTACATGAGCACTAATTTGTCCTTAATGGATTTGTATCAATACTGAAGCTATATTGGTGTCACATGACCAGGGGTTTGTTCTCAATGGTTTTGTATCAATGCTGAAACTATTCTGGTGTCCCAGAACCAACAGTTTCTTAATGTTCTGGTGTCACATGGCCACCAGTTTGTTCTTAATGGTTTTTGTATCCACTGTGAAACTATACTGGTATCCCAGGCCAACCAATTTGTTCTTAATGGTTTTTGTATCCACTGTGAAACTATACTGGTTTCCCAGGCCAACCAGTTTGTTCTTAATGGTTCTGTATCCACTGTGAAGCTATACAGGTATCACATGACCAGGTCCAGGAGTTTGTTCTTATACAGCTAAAAATTCTAATGGTGGCACACAACCATTATTTGTTTCCTTTATAAAAAATATTGAATTATCACAGAAGACTATTTACATCCAGCTAAATGTAGAAGTACAGAATATTGAGTTTATCCTGAATTTTTCCGAATTCAGCTTTGCAGCAGTGTTTTACGTTAATGTTTGGTGGTGATCTTTACTGATCACATGTAGACTGATTTCGAGGTCCGATTTAGGTTTATGTGAACTGCTTTTCTGTTCTTTTGTTTCAGTATAGGGTACATGTGACTGTTTTTTTCTCTCTGGTAATCAGACATATGCAGTAGATAGTCTGGATGTTGGAGAGACTGGAGTGTGTATCTAGCTGGCAGTTACACCCCCGGTGCTGTGTACTGCACCATTCTGGTCAGGAGGCGTTGATAAATATTCTATAAGAGCAGTGGAGACAAGGTTCATATTAATGCGCTGGTGCTCTTCTTCTTTGTTTATTTAGCATTTTTGTTTTCAGAGTCAGCACTTTGTAACAGTCAGAGGTAAAGCTGGATCTTCACAAAAGTCTTAAGTCCAAAAGTCTTGACAAGCTGCTTGTTTTAAACTGTAATTGGCTAAGTTTATAGATCCGATAACATAACTGATAACGACTCCTTTTCCACAACATTCTACTAAAAAGTATGACATGCTTTTCATTAAGAAGTGACACACAGTGATGGTTGGCTGTGGTGTAAGAGGAAGAAGAGGAATCCTGACTGATTCTGAATGATGGAAAAAAACGAACTTTCGGGTGGTTTCCATTCCATGGCCCAGTGGTTGAGTTTTCCTCTTAATAACACGGTCCTTCATGTTTTAATCTTTACTGATGTTCCATTTAAGTTCATCTAACTGATTTTACAATCCACAAGCGCTATAATTTAGTCATCAATGTGCAGGTCTGAGTGTTTCTTAATAACTTTCATCTAAGTTCTGCTTCAACATTTAATGTAGATTTTATGTAAGTCCTGGCTTCTGTTTCTTTGTGTGTGTGTGTGTGTGTGTGTTCTTACTCTCTCCCATTCTCTCTCTTTCTCTCTTTTATCTTCTCTGTGACACTCTTATCTCTCTTATCGTCTCTCTCGGTCTCTGTCTCATTCATCTGCCTCTCTGTCTCCCTGTCTGTCTTTCATTCTCTCTCTCTCTCTCTCTCTCTCTCTCTCTCTCTCTCATCCCTTTCTCTCTTTCACCTTTTCTTATTTTTCATTTTCCTTCTTGCTCTCATGTCTCATGTCTCCTTCATTCTCCCTGTCTCATTCATCTGTCTCTCTCTCTCTCTCTCTCCCTTTCTTTCTTTCTTTCTTTCTTTCTTTCTTCTCTTTTTTCTTCTCTGAGACTCTCTCATTCTCTCTCTCATTCATTTGTGTCTCTCTCTCTGTCTTGCATTATCTCTCTCTCTCTCTCTCTCTCATTCATTTTGTCTATGTCTCTCTCTGTCTGTCTTTAACTCTCTCTCTCTCTCTCTCTCTCTCTGGCCTAGTTAAAAGTGGGTGCTGTAACAGTAGCTGGGGTGGTGAATGGCCTGTGCGTGGGAATGAGCACACCAGCATTGTTCTCCAGTAGGAGCTGAGACTGTGTTTTGTAAAGGATTTTGTACTGAGCGATGAAACTAATCTACCTAGTCCCAGGATGATGCTGGCTCTTAGTGTGTGTGTGTGTGTGTGTGTGTGTGTGTGTGTTTGTATGTGAGGGCATGTTAGAAAGGGAACTGCTCTCGTCCCACCTATGATGACTGCTGGAAAGCTGTACTGGTTTTATTACTATTATTACTCTTTGGTCCTCTCAGGACTTGTATCACAGATGCTATCTGTGGTGTAACACACAGTGATGTCTTGGCAGTCCGCTTCCTGTGTATTGACTTCAACCTGGTTTGCTCCACTGACACGAGGATTCAGCTCACGTGGCTGCTCAACGAGAGTCTCTTCAGTGTCCAGGTGGTGGGATCGGTACCTGTCCTCTGTCCCTCTGCTGCAGATGTCACAGAGTGTCTTTATGAGCTCCAGCTGTGCCGGCCACCTGGCCCCACTTCACCACCCAACACCTTCCTAACTCTCCCGAGTGCTGACCTACATACCGGGCCCTGGGGAGCGGATAACAGCATCGTGCCGCAAACAAACAACCCCAATCTGTCAGGTGCTGGGCACTGCAGGGAAACGAGGGGTTTTTAACTCTTGGCGAAAGAGAGAGGGGTTTTGTGCTGTAAGTGTCTGGGAAGAGTTTTAGACATCCTGGACAGTTTAAATATCTGTCACATCATTGCCTCTGGACCCTGGCTTTGCCTTTTTTTTTTTTTATCTCAGTGGATTAGTCTACAAATGTCACTATTGTTTTTTTGTTTTTTTCTTTCTCTCTAGTGTTTCCTTCTGTGAGGATTTTCAATGTTACTTGACACTAAGATTTCTAACACACCAAGTCAATATCAAGCACCTAGTTCCAGCCAAGGCTGAAACTTATTTTTCTCGAGTTGCTGTCGAAAGCACCACAGCTTGACTAATTTAAAGTGAAGACCAGAAAACCCCTAACATGTGTGTTCCAAGCGGCATACATTTTCAATTTAGCTCTCTGAAGGATCCTTGTGCAGGGAAATTCTAGGGATAAATATTAACTTAACTTTAAACGTTATAATTTTTATTCTTTAGATTCCTCTTATTTTTATTATGTTTCTTTTTTTATAGCTGCTTTGAGAGAATGTCCATTGTTAAATGCGCTATAAAAAATGAATTGAATTGAAATTCTCTGTGTTTCAGGGAGAGTTCGAACCCATTTGCCAAATGAAGTAAGGAATAAAACATAACAGGCTGTGGACAAATATTTAATGACACAAAGGCATGTTCCGTTTTATTCCTCTAATACCGAAGCAATTTTTAATAAGTTTACCATTTTTATTTGTTAAAGAATTGATTTTTATACATTTATAGTTACAATTATTGTTGCGGAATGACATCACTGCAGCTCAAACATCCCCCATAAATAAATAAATAAATAAATAAATATATAAATAAATAAACAAACAGTAATAATAATAAACTTGTCATGTTACCGAGAAACCACAAATGTCCTCGGTCCTGAAGACTCTTTCTAATAATGATAGCTAAGAAACACCTTCACCATATCAGTGATGAAGATAAAATAAGATAATCTTTTATTTTCCCCACAGTGGGGAAATGTACATAGTCACAGCAGCGAAGGGATAGCAGCTAAAGAAAAACATATCAAGGCAAGTTGACTTGAAATTCTAAGAGATATGACTTTCCGTCTAAGCAGACAGAATTCAGCATCTAAGTATCTTAGCATTCTTATCATGTCCGAACCTTCTATCAGTGATGGAGAGTAGTGATGCTGTAGCCTTACACACCAGTTTGACCACATTGTTAAGGTGTTTAAATGGTTTGCTGTTGGTCACTGAAATACCAATAGTCAGTTTGTATCGCTTGGGCATTCTGTAGCTGCACCAGCATGTTGGAAGTGGTTGATAAATAATGAACAGATGAGTCATGAAAGTATCACTGGTCTTTTCGATGTCTTAAGTTAAGTAGCCTTTATTTGTCACATAAACATTACTGCACAGTGAAATTCTTTCTTCACTCTTGGGGTCAGCCATGATGCAGCGCACCTGGAGCAGATAAGGGCCTTGCTCAAGGATCCAATGGTGGCAGCTTGGCAGTGCTGGGGCGTGAACTCTGAGCTTCTAATCAACAGCTAATCTGAGAACTTTTCCTGATTCATCAATGCTATTTCAGTGCACTGACAGCCGCAGACACTGACGCATGATGGCGTGTCCTGTTTGGAAGTAGACTTAGTGTGTCATGGACCATAGACACTGCTGATCAGGAACTCGGTCAAGAACATGGCGGCTTTGTTCTCCGTCATGGAGAGTCCGTGTTGTGTTCCAGCCTACTGCCATGATCTGATCTTATCCCGCTCCTACTCTGAGAAATCAGGGCTCTGGTAGTCTCCTTGCTGATTTAACCCCCCAGCGTGAAGGTCTTGTAGTGGTCAGCTTTGTTGTCCAAGGCACCGAGGTGAGCGATCAGGCCTGTTCTCAGTCATCAGCCGGCAGCAGAGCCTACTTCCTCAGAGAAACAGACCGAGCATTGTTTTCCTAGCGCAGTGGCATGTAGTCAAAACCAGCTCAGTGGTTGATCTGTGACACACACACACACACACACACATACACAGACACACAGTATGACTGTGCATGAAGCCAGTTTTCTGGCCTGCTAAAAGAAGCCTCATTTTCAGTACCACATTACTTTTTGTATCTGCCCCTGGTTAACAAAAACAGCCCTAGTATTTTTTTTTTCTGGCTGTGTTTTTGTGTGCTTGTACCTCTCCTGTTTTGTGTGTGTGTGTGTGTGTGTGTGTGTTTGCACATTTGCACATTCCCATGTAGTAATGATGTTTGCTAATGGCCTGAAGCTTCCTGCTCCTGGAGATGGAGAAAAGTGCTGCATGTCTGCATTCAGTGTTTCTTCCTGCTCCACACACACACACATACACACACATACACATACACGCACCTATACTCAAACACGCACCCCTACTCAAACACACACAGCCCTAAAGCTATTTATGTTTTTCCCTAATTCCAATTTTTATAGTTCACCGCTGAGCAGAACACGTCTATCATGGATTGCTGGTAAACATCCATCTGGAGTCTTTCAGGGATTTGGGTTTTTATTGTACAGGCCTGGTTCTGATGTGCCTCATCTGTGTGTGGCATACCACTGCCTGCTCTTAGAAAACTGTGTGTGTGTGTGGCTAGAGATGGAACAAGAAGATCTCTGCAGTGTTGAATATTTAAAAATCCGCAACACAGGGAGAGCCGAATGCCCAAGGCAGAGCAGAAGGCTACAGGGGATACATGCACAAGGCATCTTTTAAATAAATCTAATATCCTCCCAACTTTCCTGTCGGATGTTCACACTGAGTGCAGCGGCAGTAATTTTTCCCTCATGCCCTTTTCCACTGTCTAATAGCTCAATATTTCCAGCCCAGTCCACCAGTAGAGCTGTGTTTTTTTTTTGTGTGTTTTTTTTGGGTGCACATGATTATAAGGGCTGGAAAACCTAGTACATGTGCCACATGTGAGCGAGCCATCGTAAAGAGACATTAATCACTGTTATGCTGGCAACCATTCATTCATTCATTGTCTATACTCGCTTATTCCTAATTAGGGTCACGGTGGTCTGCTGGAGCCTATCCCAGCGCACATAGGGTGAAAGGCAGGGGTACACCCTGGACAGGTCACCAGTCCATCACAGGGCCATGCTGGCAACCAAATTTAACCAAATCGTCATGCAGAGCATCTGTATCATGTGTGTACTGAGGAAGGAACTGAAAAGCCTTTTACATATAACTCGGGTCTGAATGCAGCTGTTTAAGGCAAGGTGTTTACATGAGACATATTTGTGTAGAATGTTTTCAGACAGGTGTGTGTAGACAGGATTACTTTTTCAGAGAGAAGAATTAAGAAGTATGTAGAATTTCTTACCTGATTATGGCACCATGAAACCTCAGGAAAGTGTTTTTACTTCATTATAATATTGGATGGTTTTAATTTTGCTCCAGGCTTGTCTCTTATGCTTATCCTCTCACTGGTTTTTTGCCTGATTCTGTGTTCAGCTCTTAATTAATTTGTCTACTTCAAATCCTGTTCAAAAGGTGTGTCCCAAATCGCATGCCTGGGATAACTGTTCTGTGCCGTTATGCAGCATAAATAGTGTCGAGTGTGTTCAAAAAAGAAAGGTTCACTTCAAGATCCTGGATGATGTACTTATTCCAAAAGTTGGACGCTTCATGTATTTAACTCTCACAGCTTTGCTTATGTAGTGGAAAAGGGGGCGGGGCTACCAGGGGCTGACCCTGGGTGTGGAAAAAAATCTCAAGATTGTAGACATACATTTGATGTCATGTGACATCGCCTGGGGAAGAAGCTTCTACCTTCGGTAACTTTGTTGCTCCATTTGAGGTGATGCCACCCTTCTAAAATTCATCGAATAGACGCTAACGTGTTGTACGTCATTTAGGACGCTGCTGTATCCTTGCTGCGAAGTTCTACCCTGTTTAACTGTGTCTGATTGCTCCTTTCTGAGAATCTGGTCACATTTCTTTTAACCTTCGATTCCCAGCATTACAATTATGCGACTATTATATTTCGTAATTATTTCATCAAGGTCTCCGAGTGATTTAGTTTTTTTTTTTCTTCTAGCTTTAATAGCTTGAATATGCCAGAGCTATATAGTCACGTTTTGCTGTGACAAAAAGGATTTATTTCCTGTTAAAAAATGTCAAAACTGAGAAATGTAAATTATTATTAATAATAATAATAATAATAATAATAATAATAATAATAATAATATTTATTTTTGTTTATTTATTTATTTTTAAACATCTGATCAAGCAATCAAGCTTTTATATATTGTATGATTGATTTTTCTTTCCTAAACAAGTTATTCCTGGTAAAGCAAGGGCTTGTGGTTGTCTGTCTGTTATGGAAACTGGAGACATTCTTCTCCAAATCATACGCAAACCACACAAATCCTTTCTTCCACTGTTCTGTATTTTTCCAAGCATTTATCATTATCTGACATGTTTTTATTGTATTATAAATGAAGATGATCTAGTGATAGTAAAGCCATATTTTAATAATCCAGTCATTATGAAGAACTGCAAATAAATATGCTTAGAGTTCTAGAAAAATTTGTCATTTGCGATCATTTCTGGCATCTGGCAGATGACCTTCTCCAGAGCGGCTTACATTTTATCTCATTTTTATTCAACTGAGCAATTGAGGGTTAAGGGCCTTGCTCAGACGCCCAGCAGTGGGACCTCGGTGGACCTGGGATTCAAACTCCACAACCTTCTAGTCAGGAGTCCAACGCCTTAACCACTAAGCTACCACTTCCAAAAAGATTTGCTTTTGCATTGTTTCAGACAAAGTCTAATTGTGTGCGGTTTTGTATACAGGATCAGGAGGAAGCAGGATCTGGATATCATGAGGGAGGCAGAAACATAGTAGTTTTGGTATTAATGGATATTTGAGAATGTGTGAACAAACAAAAAACGCAACTCAAGCCACAGGTTCTGCTTTTCTAGCAGGTGAAATGTGAAAGTTGTGGCAAGGGTCACTGGAAAGTAAACAGTGCTGACCACTGATATTCACACCTCGTGCTGTCTCTTCCTTAATCCTTCATCCTCATTTCATTCAGAACTTCTCTTTCCAGCCAGTCTTGTGCAGAGAAGGTTGTGTTGCTCTGGTTAATAGTAAATGCTGGTGCCCTCATTTGGTCAGAACTGGTACTGCTTCTTCTGGATGTGTAAAGATATCACACATCAGTTTTGTTTTTCTACAGACGTTTTTCCAAAGTTAAACAGCAGAATATTTCTCATTTCCTCAATCAGACTGTCATTTTGGCTGAACTACTAATACCCCCACATCCTTGAGCTTGAGCTCTACTCTGCACTCTCATGAAGTATGATTTATGGACGCACTTATTGAATTGCTGCCCTTTTTTGCTTTTTCTTTTTTCTTTTTTTACTCAATATGGTCAAGGTATTTGTGTACAGTCTTCCATAGCCTTTGAGGAAGCTCAAGACATGAAGCAGGACACAGCGCAAGTCCCGATCGAGTCACTTAACCTTGAGCTGAGGGAGGATGAGGCACACACGGGAAAATCAAATCTTATTATCACCTCCGTGCTTTGAACAAGTGACAACACGTGTGGGCTGAGGAGTAGGCGGGATGGTGAAATGAAGAGGAGGAGGAGGAGGTGGAGGCAGTGAGGCTTGGTGATGAATTAGAACAATATCAGAGAAATAGCGCTGTACTCAACTCCGACTTCTTGAGTTTCTATGCTGCTTGATTTCATGCTGAGATTGCCTCACTGCTTGATTGCCGCAGGCCAGTTTGTTTCAGATGCTACTTAACACAGAGTCCAATGCCTGCTCTCTCTCTCTCTCTCACCCTCTCTCTCTCTCCTCTCTCCTCTCTGGGCATCAGCGCTTTCAGGGATCATCTTTGGCTTCTATCTGCAGCACCGTGGAAAGTTTTCCATCTCTCATAATCATCTCCACCACCAGTGTTTACTCCTGGGGAGATAAATGGTAGCCGTGATGGAGCATTTGGAATAGTCTCTCAGACAGCCGAACACATTATTCCCTCCGTTGTCCCGCCTCTGAGACGTTTCGGTTTAGACGGCAGGCGAGGCATGACCTCTGAGTGGCTCTCTCCTTCCCGTAGTCAGTCTGGCTGCTTTAATTTACGCCGTCAGCCGCCGTTTTGATGATGCACTGATGTAATCAAATGGGAATATGAGAATGCGATGAGTAGACAGCTAATTGTCCTATAATGAGGTAAAAGCTTGTCGCAGGACGTGGATGGTATAAATAGAAGCCGAGGCGCTGAGAAAGAAAAGAGCAACAGCGCCTCCTTCAGGAGAGAATCTTTTTATTCGCTGCTGATTTTTTTCAGTCTGCAGTATGTCTGTTATCTATACTGTCCCACCTTTTCTTTTCTTTTTTTTTTTTTTTTTATTGGGATTATATATTACACCTGATCAAATAAATTAATACATAATTTTGTTATTAAATAAATTTGTGGAGCTTAAGTCTGAAAGAATATGAAGCCTTTATTTTCCTTGATTTTTAGTCATTTTTTTTATTTTTTATATTTTTTTTTAGCTGCATATTCCAGCTTGTTAGGATATTGGGGTCAGAGCACAGGGTCAGCTACGATGGCGCCTGGAGCAAGGAGGGTTAAAGGTCTCGCTCAAGGACTTGACAGTGCGCAGTACCGGGTCATGAACCCCTCAACCTTCTGATCAGTGTCCCAGAGCCTTTATCACTGAGCCTTTACTGCCCATTTGAACAGGTTAGATCAGATTACTGCCATTTATAACAACTTTGCATATATATTTTTTTAACAGCATGATGCAGCCAGGTGTAAAAAGAAAAACAAGTATTTTATCCCAAAACATTTTAACACCTTCTAAATTATAAATAATACATTTCATACATTTTTTGCTTGGGCTCCCGAATATTTGAGAATTTGTTTTGTTGTGGTTAGGTTTTATTTATTTTAAAATGAAATTAATTAGTAATGGAATTAATAATATATCTTGTTTAAGGATGAAGCCATGATTAATATTATTATATAATTATTCTAATTCCTCTTTATTATTATTATTATTATTATTATTAGTTCTTTATTTATTTTATTTTATTTTATTTTTTTTATTTTTTTATTTATATCTTTTTATTAGTTTTTTTTGTTTTGTTTTGTTTTTCCAGGGAGATTGTAACTTGTCTTTATTTAAAGCCCACAGGCTGTGGAAATGTTTGCACTCAGTTATGTGCTTTATAGCGTGATACAGTGTCAGAGAAGTGTAGAGCCGGATAATATTTCCATTGATTTTCGTCTCGCTTTGCTTTCCTGCTGATTTTTGTGTACGGCCTCGTCATTTTTGCTCAGGATCATTATCGTCACTTGTTGAAATGCATTCATTCGTTTAGGATCTGTTCTTCTTTATTCTCGTGTGCTGTGTCGTGCGATGTCGCGCTCCGAACCGCTGAAGCCGAATAGACGACTTGCTGACTTTTGACAAAATAATAAAGCTTAATCTCGGTTGGATCCTTATTAGTGACGACGTTCACATTATATAGTAAGATCCTAAGTCCAGATCATCACTGTGATGAATACAGTTTGCAAGATAACATCATATATAATGTTTTTTAAGAAATGACTTCACATATCGAAATGTTTAGTTATGAATGGCTCTTTTATTGCACTTATACTTCAATTTTTTTAATCTTTAATCACTATATAAGAGAAACACCTACCTTGCCAGCAGTGATTAGATCAAATATTTGACCTAGACTTCTAGACGTCTTATATGAAGCGTGTGCTGCCTTTCTTTGTGCTGTCTGTCAAGTCCGGTATTTCTTTGGTTGGTTATATACTCTTGGGTTGTGTGTAACACATATTAACAAGTATAAGTTAATACTAGCTAATTAATAAAGTTAATAATAGCTTTTCCGTTAAAAACCTTTCCTTTCGATTTTTATAAAGTCTTTGGAATAAATATGACAATATTCTTTATATCCCGAGATGTCATTTTATTTTATGTATTCATTTTTATTTTTTTACTATTATACCCTCGTTGTAGTCTGAGCCCCCCTTAAACGGAAATCCTAGACTCTCCCCTGACCCGGCTTCTAACTTTCAGTTTTCTGCAACATTTCTCTATTGAAAGTACCTTGGGCCATTTTTAAGCCCCATGTATCACTGTTCAGATGTATTTATAGGATTAAATGATTTGTTAATTGTACCTTGCTATCCTAAAGATAAATACAGACAACCAGAAAGAAAGATTTGACGCTGTTTCTATCTCCTGGTATATGAAGAGAGAATGAAGCTTAGGTGTGGATTTGGTTTAAACATTGGGATGAATGGGAATTCTTCCTGATTATTTAAAAAAGTGAAAGAAAGAAAATCAGCTTTGTTATGTCTATATCTGCAGTGCCATTACATCATTCCTGTCTGCTTATCTAGCCATCCATCCATCCATTTATCTGTCTAACCTTTCTGTCAGTCATGCACAAACATTTACGATCGTATGGTTAAAACTAACGACACAGGACATAATAACTGCACACTGTAACTGATTAAAACTTACACACATCATTTATTGTGAGATTTTAACATGCCACTGAAGTGGAGGACTTTTTCTTTGTTGTTTGTGAACGTGTCATATAGTCAGCTCTTCTCTGCCTGACTATAAACTGAGGTATAAAGATGGGAATTAAATAAAAAAGACCGGAAGTGTGGAAGTATAGAGTGGATTTGAGTCGAGAATGTTCACACCAGATGCAACAATTTTGTCAAAGCTTCTGCTAAATATTGTATGTTTACGTTCAAAGCATCGTCACTATCCTGCTCTCTGTACACTACTGTATTGTGCAGTACTGTCTGTCTGTCCTAAGTAGCTCTGCATCCTCATGTCACACCTTGGTCCTAGAGGAGCGTATTTTCATTTCACTGCATACTGCACCAGCTATATATGGTTGAAATGACGATAAAAGCTTCTTGACCTGACAACAGAGCAATATATAATAAAACTGGTCAGCTATCAGCAGAAGACGGCGTGAGGCCACATGCGGTGTAAACAACCTCGTTGTTGTTGATCATGAGAGCTATTAAAATAAACTTTATTTTTATTCATAAACGGTTAAACTTTCTGACCAGCGATACCAGACAGCTGGACAGCACAGCTCTTCATCTTCAAAGCTACCTGTGATCTGCTCTCACAGTCCAACAGCATTAATCACACGCACAGGCAAGAGATACCAACTTATACAGCTCTTTCCACAGATGTTCAACAGGATTTAGATCGGCGCTCATATAAAACCACTTCAGAATAGTCCAATGTTTTATTCTTAGCCATTCTTGGGTGTTGATTTTGCTAGTTCTGATCACTGCACCCCAAACCGCTCTACTGCCCCGGAGCGGAGCGTAAAGCCGAGCCGTGAATCAGGCTGCATGCCAACATGCAAGTCTGCTAGTGTAAATTTGAAGTCAGTGTTTGTTTAGACTGCGTGGTAGGAATGTCTAATAGAGCTTTTATTAACCACACATCATTCTCAGCTTTCTGTTCTTTCCCCCTAACACTATTTCCTATTTGGGGTTTTGGCTCCAGACTGTGTTTCATTTTCTTCCCGACTCTGTGGCTTTGGAGCGAGGACTGTTTTTAATGTCAAGTCTGACTTTTCCAGTTGATTTAAAAGCATGCTTTTCATTGAGAAAGTGGCCATGCTGGGTTAGAGACACGGCCTAACAGGGATGTGAAGTGTCATTTTACAGGCCACGCTAATGCTAGCTGTACTTTCATTTAATCACCTGGCTGTTTAACACTAGATCGCACAACGACGACTCTTTCTTTTTATTTCCTGGTTTGTATTGTTGCTGGTTCTGCTGCAAATCAGTATTAGAAGTAATTAGCACAAGACTAGCGGTCACTTTCACACATTACTGAAACAACAATTCAAGTGACACGACCCTGGATCTAACGGATAGGCAAGCAGATAGGACACACAAGTCAGAATCCTACTTTAGTGGAAGATAACATATTCGAGCAACTGAAAAAGAAAACAAAACACTAGTTAGCTAGTTCAGTGCTTTAATACAGACACAAACAATGCTAGAACGTTTTGCATTGAACTTTATATTGCTGGTCTGGTCATTTTTCTACATACATGCTGAAGACATCACTTGTTATCTGTGGACACAAATTAATCTGGATGAAGCAGAGGCAGTGGCAGCAGGAAGTGGGATTCAAGAACAGGAAGTTGAGGCTACACTACGCAAAAAAATTTGTTTGTGTTCTGGTGTTGTAGCCTCAAGTTGTCGTCTGCCTCAAGGATGGAGGTTTTGTGCGTTCTGAGATGCTTTTCTGCTCGACACAGTTGTAATGAGTGATTTATTTGAATTACTGTCGACTTCCTGTCAGCCCAAACCAGTGTGATTGCTGTGAAGGTTTCAACCTGGTGTGTGTGTGTGTGTGTGTGAGTCGCAGTTTCCCATATACTCACACCAGTAGTTCCTGTGACACCATCAGCTATGCCGCAGTCACGTTTTCTCTCCATTCACATGTTTTTATGTGAGCTGTTAGCTGTACCTGCATGCCTTGCTCTTCTGCCACATGATTGTCTGATAGGATAACTTCATGAATGAGAAGTGACTCCTAAAATAAAACAGTCAACGATTGTGCACAGATTAAGCAGTGCACACACGTGTGGCAAAGGAGGTTTAACACCAACTGCCAGATACCCCTCCCCAACCGTTTGGCAGGTGGGTGCTGTGTTCTTTTTATACCCTGCTGTGTGATAAAATTACAGACCCAGAACGCTGTCAGTGGCAGAAATTAGGGCTGAAATCATGTACTAAATCAGATCAGTGATGACATTTTGTTCAGCTTAATAAAAGGATCAGTTTATTAATTCCACACAGTGCCTGCTTCCTGTGAGTCTCACTTTCACCAAAGACTTAAAGTAATAAAAGAGGAACCTAACATTCAAAACTGAATCCTGTGGCCTTTGCAGCATTCAAGTGTCCTTTACTGTTAAATAATAAATAAAAAATAGATATATTGTATTTATAGAAATGTTGTTGCTCCTTCCAGGATTTTGAAGAATTTTCTGATTGTTTTAGCAGAAAACTATTTGAATTGGCAAAATTGCAAGCACAGGATTCTTCTTTTAAACTCCTTCCAGTGAAAACGCATAGAAATATATTTCTATTATAGCTCATACTCACGTGTGACACACCTGAATGGCTGAATGCGTGTTGAGATGATGTCACAAGACACATCTCGGCTCAAATGCGCAGTAAATTTATATCACACTTAATTTTGTTTTCGTTTCTCTGATTGTAAAATAGTGACGGGGCTGTACCAAGAATTTTTCATAATGACTAATAATTAATATTTTATATACTTGTCAGTGTACCGGATTATATCGGATCTTCTAGCTCTTCTAAAACGTCTCAGACTTTCTGATTTCAAGATCTAAAATCTAATAAAAAAAAATCTTCTCTGTCTGCAACAGGTCAGCTGATCCAGCAGACGTCCAGCCCCGACAGCTGAATCGAAGTGAAGTGTGTAAGTCCTGCTCATCACTGTATTTCTGTCTTTTCCTCTTCTCTCACTTCAGTACCTTGCGTAAGACGCTTCGTGTGACGTCATCACAATACGCATTCAGCCTAAGGACTCTTCCATTCATCTGCATCAAACATGGGTATCATAGAAAGTAATCAGGTATGCGTCTTCACCGGGAGGACTTTAAATGAAGACTCCTGCTTGTAGTTTCATCAATTCAACAACAAAATAAGTAGTCCCCAAAAAAAACTTTGAAAAATCAAGCATTGTTGGCCACAGTAATAAAATAATCTCCCGGAGGAACTGTAGAGTTTTTTGTTGTATTATATTGTTATTAAAAAAGCAGCACTGGTTTCAGCTGATCACAGGAATCATGAAAACAGAAAGAAAAACAGCAGCAGGCCACAGATTAGCATCAGAATCACTAAATACTTCAGGAATGTTCCTGTATATTCAGTGTTGGCTCAGAGGTTAAGGCTCTGGATTAATAATCAGAAGACAAAGGGCCGCCACTGGCACTGTTGGGCCCTTGAGCAAGACCCTTAACCCTTTCTGCTGATTCAGTGCCCTGACATTTTAACAAGCTGAGATATGTGGGGAAAACAAAAAGAATTTCACTTTGCTGTAATGTATATCTGACAAATAAAGCCCTATCCCACCCCTGCGAGGAAGAAATAAAAACTTAATGACATTTCCTTTGTTTAGATTTTGTCTGTCAAGAGAAAATTCATGACTATATCCATCTGTTCTCCAGCCTAATTAATTTAATAATTTTTTCTTTTTTTTCCTTTTTATCTTTCTTGTGTGCCTTCCTTCTTTCATCCCTTCCTTCATCCCTTCCTTCATCCCTTCCTTCCATTCTTCGTTCGTTCGTTCCTTGCTTCCTTTTTTCCTTCCTTCCTTCCTTCGTCCCTTCCTTCCTTCTATTCTTCATTCGTTCATTTGTTTGTTTGTTCGTTCGTTCCTTCCTTCTTTCCTTTCTTTTATTATTCCTTACCTCTATTTCTCCTTTCTTTCTTCCTTCCTTAAGTCCAAACCTAACTATACAGTATACAATACAAACTATACAGTATACAATATTATTCTTATTTTTCTACTTCTTAAAGGTGTGTGTTTTTTTTCTGTCCACATGTTTGTGGCCACATGACTATATCCATCTGTTCTCCTTCCTAATTAATTTAATAAGCTCATTAACACGTTGCTACATATGGTCCTTAATATATTTATGCAGAATGACTGGACAGTGCTAACATGGACAGCTGAGTTTACTGACCTGCTTTCAAGACTACGAGTCCCATGTGTAAGTCAGGGCCGTGTACAGCGCTATGACGAGGACACAAGTGAACGAATCGAATCCCGATCAAGCCGCGTGATTGGCTGATCTAAAGTTATCATACCATTAGAATTAGATCACAGCTGCTTAAAAGTTCCATAGTCTTGCTTTGTTTCAGCTCCTATCGCACATGTACTAGGAATTCAGTGCTTGGTAGGAGATTGTGTTGGGGGAGAGAGAGGGGAAAAAAAAGGGAGGCTGAGGAGCGGCTTGGAACTGAGTTTTGTACTGACTCCTGATCCTGAATGTGCTACAAACTCATAACTCCCACTTTACTCAGTAATATATGAGAAGAGAATCTGAAAGAGCGCTGATAGTCTGCATGAAGGAAGAAACCGGAAATATGGGAAAAAACGGAATCACGTATTGATTAGAAGGTAATGAAATGCAAAATTACCCGTTTTTCATACTGTTTAGCTGAGAGAGAGAGAGAGAGAGAGAGAGAGAGAGAGAGAGAGAGAGAGAGAGATGTGTTGGTCATAAGAGTTTGCTAGTGCATTTAGAAAAAATATAATATAAGTCAATGAGAGAGAAGGATTGCAGCAATGTGTGTGAGTCATGTGTGATTTATCAGCACCTTAAATCAGTACCAGGCTTACACCTATACAACAATATTCATTTAATCCTCTTATGTTTCTGAATTTCAAAGCAGTAACAAATGTTAATATTAAATGAAATGTATTCTAAAAAAATTGATATAAGTTTTAGTTTATTTGGGGTGATCCTGCAGTACCATCTTGTGCCTTTAGGAGGCGTTGCAGTTTTAACTTTTCAAACAGGTCACACGCCGAGCTTAGAGCAGTACAGCTGCTGGGATGAATTTGAGTCGAGTGCTTTCATGTTCTTGAGGTGAAGGTAGGGGGCAAGTGGCCAGAAATTTGCATTATGTCCTTTAACAGAATGTTTATTAATCATACACTCACTGCTGTTCCTGGTAAATCCTTCATGTGTTATGTTTCTTGTGTGCCACTTCCTTCCTTCCTTCCTTCCTTCCTTTCTGCCTGATATGGTTCCCCCTTCCTTCTTTTTATCCTTATCCTGTGACTTCCTTCCTTCCTTCCTTCCTTCCTTCCTTCCTTCCTTCCTTCCTTCCTTCCTTCCTTCCTTCCTCCCTCCCTCCCTTCCTTCCTTCCTTCCTTCCTTCCTCCCTTCCTCCCTTCCTCCCTTCCTTCCTTCCTCCCTCCCTCCCTCCCTCCCTCCCTCTTTTTCTCCCTTCCATCTTTTTGTCTGCCTGATATGTTTCCCTCCTTACTTTTTTAATCCTTATCCTGTGACTTCCTTCCTTCCTTCCTTCCTTCCTTCCTTCCTTAAGTCAAAACTTAACTATTCAGTATACAATAATATTCTTATTTTTCTACTTCTTAAAGGTGTGTTTTTCTGTCTGTTTTTGTGTTGTTTTGGTAAAGAGACCATGGGGCTTAGAAACGTGACAAATGTTTCTCTATTGATTGAGTGATTGAGTGACTGATTGATTACACCACAGTACAGATGATGGCCCAGTGTGTATTTATCAGTCCTGATATTAATGAGCTGTGTCTTTCCTCTTCTTGAAAACGTCCTGACATCCTGTTGTCCTAACATCTGTTTAAATGTGACAGTGCTGCTTTATGCACATCCTTGACCAAAAGATGGCGCCATAGCTGTGTTGTCTCTATGCCACACTGTTGCTGTAACACAGTCCCACAGTAAACCATGTGAGATTATTCGGGAATGAATTTATTAGGGCTTTTATTGCTACATTTTCAGACTTCTTTTTGTCTATCTTTGTGAAATGTGTAACTGTAGAACTGTAAAACAAGCATGTTAGGAACTGGGAGGCAGAACTGGGAGTTATGGAGATGCAGTATTTGTGAGGAGTGGGAGCTGGTGACAAAAAATATCATCTCATGGTAGGAAAAAAGGGTCACTGTGCTCCTTTACAAACAGAACTTGTGTGTCATGATGCCTTTAGTTCATGTTCAAACAAATGTTATACCAAGAAAGAAGAAAAATCTTAATTTTAAACATTCACTGAGTTTGTACAAATAATTGTAAAAAAATGTGTTGTGGAAGTTGTTATTGATAGTTATTTATTTATAGAGTTTAGTGTGGTTTAGGGCTCAGACAATAAATCTTCATCACAGGTTGTACAGTACGGTGATGTTGGGGCTCCTGTGTGGGGATTTGTGAAGCTTTCGTTTGCTTTAGGAGATCGCGAGAGTCTTTCAGCTTCTAGCACCGTGATGGCATAGTTCTACTTAATGATGTTTCTGCAGCTCTATGAGGAAAAATGCTTGCTGCCTGTCTGTGTTGCTTGAGGCTAAAGCTGAAGTCAGTGGAGCTTAGAGGACATCAGAAAGACTCTCTATAGCTCTCTGACTACCAGCTAGCGCTAAACAGCATACATCAGATCTCCACACACACACACACAGCTTCATGTGGTGCTCTGACTCTCTTACATAACTCTCTCTCTCTCTTTACAGTAAGTTTCAGAAAATTAGCAAAGAAATATTACATAAGCACAGTTTTTATTTATTTATTTATTTTATTAAAATAACATATTTTTTGGTTGTGATAAAAAGCTCCCCTGGAGAAAATAACAGAACTGAGCATCTTCCCTTAGTGCCTAAAAGAACTGGAGAAATTGAGACACTAATAGCAGATCTTAGACTCCAAGCTCATTTGATTGCACAGATTTTAGTGTCAGAAGCCCCCGAGCCCCAGCCACAAAACAGCCCCCAAGCTCCAGTGTTGCTCCAGCATGTAGTGGCTACAGGGAGGTTCCTTTATGTGCAGTTTCATTTTGTGGCTTGCTTTTAGGAAAGCATCTATATTGTTTCATGCTTTCCTCACTGTTTTCTTCCTTCCTTCCTTCCTTCCTTCCTTCCTTCCTTCCTTCCTTTCTACCTTCTTACATGTCTCTCTCCCTTTTTTATTCCTTTCTTTCATTTGTCTTTTACCCCCCTGTTCTTCTGCCTAGGGGGATAGTTTTCCTTCCTTCCTTCCATCCTTCCTTCCATCCTTCCTTCCTTCCTTCCTTCCTTCCTTCCTTCCTTCCTTCCTTCCTACTTTCTTTATTCTTTCATTCCTTCTCTCCTACCTTTTGTGAACTTGAGACCACTTTCTGTATCCTTCATTTTATCAGTGTGCAACCTCATATACTGACAAGAAGAGCAATAATTAAATTGCATTTTTAAAATTTCTTCGGCGGTCAATAATTTTGCCACATATGCTTTTGAGGAGAACTGCATTAAGAAGTCAAATTATTTTGTTAGACGAAAGGTACAAGGATTTTTCCAGTCTCGGAAAACATTACAGGCTGTATTTTTTTTTTTATACTCTCATTCCCATGTATTTCCTTGAAGGGTGCCAATAATTATAATAACGACAGACCTGAGAAGTCTGTCTGAGCAGCTCTGTTCATTTTTCCCCCAGTCCTTCTCACTCAGTCTTTCCTGAGCGCTGACTGGGGAAGTGGGGAGGGGAGGAGCAGCAGACCACGTGCATGTGTGTATGCTTGTGCGCGCTCACGCGTGTATGTGCGCGTTTGTGTGCATGTGCGCCGGTTCCCATGCATTTGCTAGACCAGCACTGGGAGAGAGGCGACTCACACCTCCACACCTCGAGCGTGTGTGTGTCAGGAAGAGGACAGGACAGAGCAGTACAGGCAGCTGCTGTTAGTGGCTGACGGTGTAGCATGGCGCTGCTGCTGGACTGCCCGCCCTGCGTGGGTGCCTACTACTGCCTCATGAGGACCAGGTTCAAGAGGAGGCGAAAGAAACGCTCTGAGCGCAAAGGTCAGCCTACTCGCACTTTTATTTTACACACCAGAGCCAGGGACTGAGGCTGAAAGCAACGTTTAGCCTGTCTTTCTAAACCCTATATCTTTTATCTGTAGATGTAAGGTTTGTGTATTTAGTGTATAGATGTGTATGTTTATGGGTTGTGTATTGTTGTGCTATGCTGCAAAGCTCTGATTTAGGGTGACTCCTGTCTCTCTGAGGTAAAACCCCTGTGAGTACTTTTTAGACCATACATTTTATAGGATATCAGCCAGTATATATTTGCAAATAAAATAAGTCATGTGATTTTTCCATGTTTTTATTCAGCAAACTGACAGATTAAGAATTTGAGCTGTCGCACATGACTGGGGCGGGGGTCTTCTTAAAGATTTGCAAATAAATATCTTCCACTCTTTAAGCAATATGTATATGATTCCGGTTTATAGATCTAGAATGACCCAGAAAGTCCACAGAAAGTAATTTGTCTAAATTTCATCCATTTTCTTTCAACCATCGTGTCCTGGCCAGGCTCAGGGTGGATCCAGAGCCTATCCACCGAACCCTGATCACGAGGTGGGAATGCGCTGATCTTTCGCTGACATTTCAATTAAAAAACCTAAACACATGAAACTCCCACACTTAAGCTAAAAACTAGAACTCCTAAGGGTCCTTTAGAGGACCACATAAAGTTATTGTGTAAAAATAATAGAACAAACTACAAGCCTTTAGGAAGCTTAAAATCTGCAACTATGAACTATTAGTAACAACACAACCACTGAAGAAAAAGATTGATGAATGTGGTATTGACTCCAATCCTCACTCAAAAGTAGCTACATACTTTTAGTATGAGTTTCGCTGTGATTACTGAATCATTTATTGTAAGTTATAATTTATAGCTGACGATTTAAGATGTAATTATCAGTAAAAAAACTGAGACGAAGCTAAGCTAACCATACACTGATGTGCTAGAATCAATACAGACTCATTGATAATAATAGCTGGAAAGTATAACTGAATTATTAACAGCAAACACACACAACGTATGAGCAGTCATTGCACAATAAAACTATTATATTGTGGAATAGTTCAATCGTATTTATTTAAAATCTGTTTATTTGTATAGCACTTCGATTGTCACAAAGCAGCCTCTTTTCATCATCACCTTACTTCTAAAAAAAAAAAAAAAAAGACGATTAATAAACATGAAGTTTCCTTGCATTTGAATTATTTTATAATTGGCACTGCAAATTGTTGGCGATAAACTCCACTTTATGAAAAATTCTAAAGAAGTGTTAAAGGTAAAATGAGGAGAGCTTTAGACACGCTAGGCACAGTGTGCTTGTTGACTGATGGGATTGTTTAGCAGATGAGAGAGAGGATCATTAGTACATCATTGCTTCCTTGGGGTTTGAAGAACTTAATCAGGGTTTGGGTATAATCAGTGTTCAGCTGTGAAGGATTGTTTTATTCACCTCCATTTTGTGTCTTAAATCTTTTCTAAATGTTCTTTCCGGAGAACAATACAATCAACAGTTGTTTATGTTTCCTCTGTTTACCTCAGGAGGTTTTAGCAAACACCATCTTCTGGTCTGTGCCTCGGGGTCTCAATGCCTTCCAGATATGGGTTTGTTCATGGAGTAATATATGAAAGTAAAGGTGAACGTGTTCTCTGAGAGCCCCATGTGTTACAAGATGTAATTTTATGTTCCAGAGAAGTGGTCAAATGTTGGAGCTTTTACATTACCAGACCATTTATGACTGGTATTCTACCCAATTTCCAGACAATTTCTTAATGTCTTTAGTAGAAAGTCATGAGTCAGAGTGAAATGGAAATTGTGTAAGGAGTAAAAGGCGATGGGATGTGATGATATAAGAAAAATGTTCGGACAGCGGTGGTGCGATACAGCCTCACATGAAACAGAGCTACTTTTCCACTCTGAAATTGATTATTTTGCACTAACAGCACTTTCTGAAATGCTTTATTCCTTCTACACCAATGCCATCACTAATCATTTATTTAAAATGGTTAAAATACGACACTAATTTACTGTCACTGAATATCTCTTTGTCCCTCTCGGCTGAAAGTTAGTAAGACAAACGAATAAAAAAAGTCAAACCGTGAACAAAATGTTAAATGACCACATTTTTAAAAGTATATGTGGAGCATTCACCATAATGTCCCTCTGTAACGATAATTATAACATAGGGCAAGTGCATTAATATAAACCTAGCCAGGTAGTTTAACAGTGTTGTCGTATAAAAGGATATGATATTCAGTGTGTTCTCAAATTTGATTGGTCAGGCTTTGTTTTTGTATAGCATCAGTTGTTCTGGCCCTAACATTGACCAGTAGGTTAATATTAATGCACTGCTTCTAATACAGCATGTTATGGTTTCTATAGTAACAGTTCATACAGCTCGTACGTCCAGGCTTTTATGGCCGAAAGGTCACACAAACAAATTTTACAAACAAAGAAAAATGTGGTTTTGTTGATGCAAATGCTGACCGTCTTTGTTCGAAGACAAATATATATATATATATATATATATATATATATATATATATATATATATATATATATATATAAGTAGGATTTACAGGTGTCGGCATTTTTCTACCAGTGATATTGCTTCTCTAACATTTTCATGGCAAGCTGCATAATTTTTGAGAGAGAGATGGAGAGAGAAAGAGAGAGAGGGTGAGATACCACTGATATAACTTGATAAAAAGCACTAAGTTGTCTCCTGGGTGTTCCACAAACATTACATCTTAGCTATGAACTGTTAAAATCTGGTGTCATTGATTAAGAAGTTTGACATTGTAATCACCGGACACTTGCTGTGGTACAAGAGAAATAACGTGCTCCGGTCTCTGTGGTTATACCAAAATAATTCACCTCTGGCTTTGCGTCGTACCGCATCACGCCACCCCGAGAATGTTCTGTAACTTACAAAAAGCGTTGCATTTCCGCGGAAGGCGGAGTGATTTTTGTTTTGTGTTCCATCAAGCACAATATGGTCAAAGAGCCGTAAAAGTAAAAAGTGCTTATTTTTTTGTTTGGTTTCAGGTTTTCAGCATTCAGAGGCAGTGAGTGATAACAGTAGGTGCTGTCAGGTGGGGTTTGTGCTTTTCCTCAGCAGGGCTTCTGTGAGTGCTTGAGGCTGTGCGGGATTAGCAGTGGAGCCTGCAGGTACCGAGCTGTGCTTTCAGAAAGCACTACACCACACCTTAGCTGTCTGCCTTAACACCCACTCTCTCTGCAGCAGCCTCAATGAAACGAGAGGCAAAATCCTGAGGTGCTGAAATGGCATTTTCACAGCGCTAAAGCCACATGCCGAGTTAAGATGATTGTCACAAATGGTAGTGTGTCTCGCTCTTATATCAGCTAGTGCCAGAAACGCAGGAGAGCGGCAGCGGTACACGGACGTCTCCTTTAATCTGATTCTCTCGAAACACTCGCTGTGAAATTCTCCCTCACTCATTCAGACACCTGTCCAGATAGAAGTAGGTGTGTGATGTATCATCAGCTCGCTGTTCTGCTCCTCGTGTTTTGTTTTCCCCCCCATCTCACTACTGACTCTTAGCGCCGTATGAACACTTCTTTTTAAGTCTTAACTAGGGTGTATAATGAACGTTTGAAAATACGTTCAGACCCTCACAGTTACAGGCTGGCGAAAACCTTATTCCATCAGATTTCCATTCCTAGAAGGAGAGAAAGGTCTCAGCCGGAAGCCTCTCCATTGGGCCGCTGATGACATGTGAAATGAGGAGGAGGCCCGGTTTCTGCACAGCCAGCAGAATGACGCAAATGAACTGTTTCAGATGGACTGGATATTAACAATGATGCATGGCTCTCGCTGACAACGCCAACTTTCACAGTTACACATCATTTTCACAAGTTATAAAGGAGCACACAGATTTTCGGGCTCTTGAGTTGATAAATTGTATTTGTTTTCTGTTTGCAAGTGGGCGAAAATGTTTAAAAAATAAATAAAAAACTGCAAAGATTGCAATTTGCAATATGACATTTTATGCGTCTGAAATGAAGCGTCTGGAAAAAACAAAAATAAATTCCTTAACAGACGACTTCTTTACGTGATGCATCGCATGGTCCATATTCAAAGATTAATAATTGTGAATAGCTTAAATTGTGAATTATACAAAGGCAAAGAGATGTTAGTTTCCTCTCTGAGTAGTAATTATTTGGCTTGTTAATTAATTAACAAGTAATTATCCTCTCCAAGGCTGCGGTTGTTAAATGTTTCTCGGGCTGCTATCGTCAGAGCCGGATCCCATTACCCGCCCGCTAACAGAGACGTCTGCATATTCATTAGGCCAAATGATGCCAGCCCTTATTGTTGATTAAGACGGCTGTGCTATTGTGTGCCTGTTGCCTTGTGGGCGAGGTCTGAACAATGCAGCGGCGCTCTGTTATAGTAGGAAATTAGCTGAGTTACACGAGCGCTGCATTACCACGGCCTAATTAGACTTGATTAGCACACTGCATAAAGGAGGCTGGGTCATGCAGGGACTATTGTAGTGGAACACTCCTGAGAGAGAGAGAGAGAGAGAGAGAGAGAGAGAGTGTGTCTGTGTCTGTGTGTGTGTGTGTGTGTTGGTCTAGAAGGAGCACTCGGTGTTCTTGGCCTCATTAAACACTCATGCTGAGGCCTCTAACATGTCCAACGAGTAAATATGCGCTTACACAAACAAAACTTTCTGCCACATCAGTAATAACAGAGCTGCTCTCTCTCCTCCTCTATTACTCCTTCATTACTGCTGCACACAGGAAATAATGCTCTTTCTTTTCTTCCTTCTATCTGTCCATTCATCTGCACATCCAACCAGCAAGACATCCATGGTGGTATCTTTGTTTCTTATTCCTTCAATCCTTTCTTCCTTCCACCTGTTCCTTTGTTGTGGTGTATCCGTATGTGGTGTGGGTATCTTTGTGTCTTATTCCTTCCTTCCTTCCTTCCATCCATCGATCCAGGTTTGTATATTTTGTCACTCCTTCCTTTTTTTCATCCATCCATCCATCCATCCCATCCATCCATCCATCCATCCATCCATCCATCCATCCATCCAAACATTCTGGTTTGTATATTTTGTCACTCCTTCCTTCTTTCCTTTTTTCTATCCACCCTTTTTTTTTCTTTCCCACACTTGTTCACTCATTCACTGTGTGATCCATGGATAAAAGGTGTGTGTGTGCGCGTGTAGTTCTTCACGGATGCTCCCCTCCTCTTACCCCCACACACCTGCCTGCCGATCAGCATTACCTTCAAACTTATTTATACTACAGTGACGTTCTAAACATCACACACACACACAACTTAGCAGTCTCTCTGCTTATACAGACAAAGGACAAACTACACAACCTCAGCACACAGATACTTATTGTAATGGTGGCAAACTCATCTGTGTACCTCATAATAACACTCTGGAGTAATTTGTCAGGCAGCCAAGACAGCAGCCTGCCTCCTCTCTGCTGCACATGCTGCGAGTGTGACAGTGAAGCTGCTGCTTCTTATCACTATTCTCAAGAGGGTAAACATGTCATGTTGCTCTTTGTTTATGATGAATAAAGTGCTAAACAGATTCCATAACTTTTGATAATCGTGTCCAGAGAAGTTGCTGGTCTTTCTGAAATATAACAGAGCCAGAAACTCAGGACACAAGACACTGTGTCGTCAGGAAAGCTGCTGTAACAAAGCAGTAACAAGAAGCAAGTCATTCTGGAGGTGAAAACTTGTATTGCGAAACGAATTTTCCCATAAGAAATAATGTAAATGCAGATAATCTTTTCCAGCCACCCAAAAATATGACCCATATTACCAGTATAAAGCATATGTATACTGTATAGTTGCTTTACAAAGGACTGACCCAAGCCAAGCATTTTATGTCAAGGCTCCTCACAGGAAGTCGTGCCACCAAGCCTGGGCTAAAAATAGAACAGGCCACCCACGCCACCGATCTGTCAACAGAAAAACACCCGAAAAATCACGTCTCAGATCGGTATAATATATACAGCTTTTATAAATAAAACACCTCAGAACCTGCTAAGGAAAAAATAAATAATTCTACAGGATCATTGACCCTTTTCTTGTAACAGTTCTCCCCACAAGTGTTATATTCCTTAGTTATTAAAGGTATTATTTTGTCCAGCTGGCTTTGGTTTTATATACAACCCTCTACATCCAGGTTTATTCATTCATTGCTTTTTCAGGCTTTTTTATCTATTGTCTCTCCTTAAAAAGTCATGCTTGTGAAGTTGCGGTTAATTTGGTTAGTCAGTCATATTCTTAACCAAGCATGACCGCTCGTATGAGACTTATAAGCGAGACAGCCGTCACAGTTTCCAAGCTGAAGTACAGAAGTTGGACACTTTTGAGTCCGCTGAGTAGATCATATGTTTGCAGAATAATTATGTTACCTCTGAGCAGCATGCTCCAGTCTGTCAAACTGCTGAGAGCAAATGAAAGTGAGGTCAGTGCTGCTCATGAATTAGCAGTCTCAGGTTCGCTCTTTATTGATGTGAAAAGAGGTAATTTGCCTCTCAAAACACGAATGGCTAATTCCCACACGTTCCCATCATTTCACTTTCAGTAAATGTCTTTCCATCCATGACGGTGCAGCTATTGCAGTCATCTCTCCCATTCCCTGAGCGCATTTATCAAGTCCTAGAAATCAAGAGCCACTTTGTCAAAGCGTTCCGTCGGCCTCTTTTGTGGTCGCGAAGTCCTAAAAGCATTCAAAGTGTAAAAAACCTGCAATTTGCCGCAAGGTGAAATTGGTGTTGGCAGACTAATTCAAATCTGTTATTAGTCATTAAAGTGCAGAAATTGAATAATGGAGCGGCAGGGTTTTTGTGGGCGACGGGCGGTTTGCGCCGCTTGTGGCGAGGCAGAGGGGTGGCTGCACTCGTCACCCCCACACACCCGGCCCATCAGTTTTAATCAGGCAGAGCGACGGGCAGCTCTGTCCTCCGGGAGCCTCTCTTCATTAAGCGCTCGGTCAGCCAGCGTCGCTTGCACGTGTGCTCCATTAAGGATCATTACCTGGGTTCAGCCACTGAGCAGAACTGCAGAAGAGCTGAGGAGAGCTGCAATGCAGCACAGACTGGTATCTGTGTGCTTCGGGAACACACCTACAGGTCTTCCTGCCACAAAACTCTTTCTGCTGATCCGCACAAATATAAAGTCCAGTGGGGATTTGGTGCGGTTTGTTCTGAATGCCATTTTCCCAGTAACACCCAGCTGCCCCATGGCCTGGGAGAGATCATTTCAAAGAGGAAAGATGAGTGTGGCTTGCTGCTCCATTTTTGGAAAGGCTCCTCATTTCTGATCGAATCAGCTTTGAGCATCGGATCTATCTGTCTGTGTTAGGACTTGGTGTGGTGGCTTTGACAGTTTGTGTTGGACACTGGGCTTCGGCATTCCTCATATTCCCTCATGTTAGCAAACACCCATCCATCTCTGTCTGTTCTCGCTTTTTTCCCCCGCACTCGCTCGCTCCCTGCCTCATGATTACTTTTCCATGCCTGGAGCCCTCCGACCTCCACCTGCTGTTGACAAGTGGCCACCTTGTCTCAGACCTGTAGGCCCACAAGGCTATAGACCTGGAGGCAAATTGCCATTTTTCTCAGTCTGGAAAGCATCTCTTCCAATGCTGGCCTGCACATTTTAAAATATAATTTATATTTTCTATGTTTTACCTTATCTTTGCTTGTGGTGTAGGTTCAGCTGTTTAATTAATGCAGACTAGTGAGTGTCATCAGAGTCTTTCTGGCTTCCTTATAACTCTTTTTAATCTCCAGTCAAGAGATACAGTCTATATTTAGAGAGCTTGAGAACATGCTCTGTGGTGGTGGTGGTGGTTGGTTTGCAACACTTCACTCCTCTTCCACACTTTGTCTCGCAAGCCAGATGTTTGATATCAGTAAACATGACCTGCTGCTTTCCCAGAATGAAGCCATTTGAGTGACGCAGCAAAAGACCACCAATAGACCTTGCTGAAGGTCTTCCCTCATTTATGCAGGACTACCTGCTTCTAAACATGTGTTTTATATAAAACTTGTAAAGCTGGCACTCTGGCTATTTTATACAGTCTAGTCACTATATTTATACTGTGGATTGCATACTTGTATTTCATGCTACACTGCTACGGAGAAAGCACCACCTACCCGTGCACTTTATAGTGAACTGACAATGAAGAGATTTTATATTCTGCTCCAAACCCTCACTGCATCACGTTGCATCATTTCCTGCTTGAAACCAACACACTGAATAGTATATACATGGAAGTGTAGAAGTTTAACTTTCAGCATTGTAAAGCTTGCGAGCACAAAAGTGTACAGATTTATTATTAATCTAATATTCAGATATTCCCTGGTCCATGGGAAAGAGCGTCTGAGGTTGAAGTTAGTGCTGATTGGAGCTTGAGGCCACGAGTGCTTCTTTAATGTATTTATGCAACTCTCTTTCGTCAGATTTGTCTCTCTCGCAGTCTTTTAAACATCTCAGCACCCAATTACCAAATGCAACTACATATTTTCATCTGCTGTGCCATGAGGAAAGCTCAGGGATGTGCTGAAAACCTCATAAAGTCTCGACAGAGGGTAAAGGCATGCCCTAATGATTCCATCTCCCCTTAATACTTTTATTTCCTTCTTACACAGCACCTTGTGTCTTCTTGTTTGGCCTGTAATGGGATAAGAAGTGAACTGACTTTTCCCTGCGCTGGCTGTGCTGTAATTGGAGTCTGATGGGGAGCCTAATTGTAAATGGGTTTTGTATCACTACTCATTTCTTCTGATGTCCAGTGAAGGCTTGTCCCGTTTTTGGTTTGGTGTTGGGGGGCGGGGGGTGGGGGGGTTGTCTCCTGCGTCCCTGCTAAACCTCCAGTCTTGCACTGTTGCACACAGCCACCAGCCACAGCTCTGGATGGAGTCTTGCACTTCAGACTAGTGTGTAATGAAGTTGTTAATGAAATCTTTCTTTCTTTCTTTCTTTCTTTCTTTCTTTCTTTCTTTCTTTCTTTCTTTCTTTCTTTCTTTCTTTCTTTCTTTCTTTCTTTCTTTCTTTCTTTCTTTCTTTCTTTCTTTCTTTCTTTCTTTCTTTCTTTCTTTCTTTCTTTCTTTCTTTCTTTCTTTCTTTCTTTCTTTCACAACACAAAACCTGGCTGTGTAAAGCTACCATCTGACCAAAAAGTTATATTTATTTATATTATATTTTTATTTATTTATTTATGTTCGGAATAGCTGTCTTTAAGTTCTAAAGATGGTAGCTTTACACAGCAAGGTTTTGTGTTCTGATTTATTTATTAAGTTTTCTTCTGAACTGTTCAGGGTGGGAAATTTTTTTTTTGCTATGCAGTCTGAAAAAATCGATTGCCCTTGAGTCGATTATTTGGTTCTGACCGTTCTTAATCTTAAATTAAAAAGCATAATAAGAAGACTTAAATATTCAAAATTATTGGCTTCTCAAAAAGCTCTACTCACCTTTTATTTCTGTTGATCTCAAGGTACATGATCATAGATTCTGGCTTTGGAATACTGAAAACTGTGCCTTCAGTCTGCATTCATATTAAATGACGGACCTTTGGTGAAATGTTCGAGAACGAAGCAATAATTTATCATGAATTCACTATAATTTCTTGGTGAAAAGGCAGCATGCGTGGTGTGAAGCCCCTCAGTACAGCCTCATACTGTCCATCCATGTGAGACCATTCTGGCTTTAGTTTAAAGAAATAATCCTAAAAAAAGAATAATAAAAGCTCTTTTTCTGTTTTGAGATTTTCTGTAGGCTTTTACACTGAGGCTTTTACACTTCAAACAAAGCACAGTGCACTGTTCTGGCCTGTTATTGTCGTTCTAAGATTTCTATCTTGAGACAAAATCCCTAAGGACCACATCGAGATACCTTCATGTGGAGTACTTGCAATTTGTTGCATCAGATTTAGCAAGACGAGCATTTTATGCAGTCCAATCAAATCCAATCAAAAGTTATAACCCGTCGCATGTGTTTATCGAAGGAGTAGGATGTGTGAAGTCTGTTGAGAATACACTCGTGGCCACGTGTAATGTCTTTCAGTGTCTATCAGACGCTTACATGAGGCTGAAAACGATTCCCACATCGAATACAGCAGTGCTGCTCAGCCATAAAAGTGGAACAGAGTCTCCTTGTGAGTTTTGTTGTCGAGAAGCCGGTAAGTCAATGGAGCATAAATCCTTACCTCAGCACAGAGGGAGCCGGTGCATTGAACAGCCATATTTTTCAGCCTAAATGGTGCCGGGGGTGACGGAGAAATAAAGGAACGTCAGAGGGCCGTGTAAAAGGCAGAGGGGAAGGCAGCCGAGCTATCACGCGTCGATTTTTTTGGCCACTCGTCCTTGCAATGATGGACTCTGAGACTGAGGTCGTTTATTGCCATTATTCGTGCATTGCTGGTGATTTATGACTACACCTGGAGGAAAATACAGAAGCTTGTGCGAGATGGAGAAGTGTTACTACTACTGTGTGTTAATATATATTCACGTGTATGCTTTTGGCGTGTCATTCTTCATTTCAGGGCATATGCTTGGCTTTCTATGTAGATATACACAAATGATCTTTTAGCTCATTTCTCTTGTGTGGGATATCCACCTTTGTCTCCCATACAGCCTTTCTATATGAAAAGCAATCTCACATAAACCTGTCAAATAAAAAAATTCATATCCAGCCCTCTATAACTTTCCACCGGTTAGACCTTCGCTCCTGCAGAGCGCTGATGAACAGCCAGCCGTCAGATATGAAACCCTCCTCCTCAGCACAAAAAGACTTTTGCACCTCTGCAACCTCCAGCTAAGCTCAGCTTCCGATAGCAGAACAACAGCACTGTGGACTCAGCACTTCTGCTCTAAAGTCGGCGGCTGCTGCCGTCGCTGCTGCTTCTTCTTCTTCAAGCTCTCCGCCGGCCTTAAATCCTTTCCTCTCACTGCACAAACACGCATGAGCACTCTTATGAAGGATGTACTGCTGTTGTGTTCCCAAAGCTCATAGCTGTGTCGTTTCTAAACCTTCGTACTTTAAAAGTGTTTAGCTCATCACCTTTAAATCCACTCCGAAGGTGATCAGAATGCAAGATGCTGCCATATTAACTGTTAGCACTTAATAGATTTACACAGAATTTTTATTCTGAGTTTTTATTAGGGATTTTTCTTGGTGTTTGGTCAAAGCACGATACGTTCACAAGACAACAAAATCAGAATAATTTATTGATCCCATCAGGGAAATTAAGTTATATTTGCCCTCAATACAGTTAAGTAATTAAGAGTAAATTAAGAATGTATAGAGAATAAAATATGAGAATTAAAAATGAATATATGTAGTAAGGTAACAGTATAGGTGCTGTACAGTGAATGAGTTTTCAATCTTATTGAAATACGCTGTTGAAAATATGAAGCAGCAGTGAAACAGAAGGCAGAAAATTATTGCACGTAAAAATATTAACGTTATATAAATCTGGCATTAAAATCGAATACTATATTGTTGTTACCATCGTACTGTGCAAATACTGCACCTAATAGACAAATATACATCTAATAATATTAATTACCCCTGAAACCCACCCAAGTCCTGGACATACTTCCTGATTTAACGGCAAAAAAAAAAATGATAGGCACATTTGCCAAATTGTGTTCTTGAAAAATGCTGAAGCACGACAGATCAGCGTTGCCTTTGAAAAGAAAACTGCTCTTTTAAACATTGATCCAGCTCAACTTCTGTAGCAGATCTTCCCTTGTGGTCCAGTAACATGCATTTACTCTAAATAATTCAGCTGAAGGAAGCTTCTTGGGCCAAGGATACACTATATAGCAATCACACCCATGGGTGCTTGTTGAACATCCCAGTCGCGATTTATTCCCCCTTTGCTTTTATAATCATCTCTCCTCTTCTGAGAAGTCTTTCCACTAAATTTTGGAGCGTGACTGCCGGGATTAATGTTCATTCCACTACAAGAGCATTAGTGAGATCAGGCTGGTTGAGAAGGGCTGGGGTTCAGTCAGCGTTCCAGTTCATCCCAAATGTGTTTGGTGGGGTTGAGGTCAGAGCTCTGTTGCTGGACACTCGAGTTCTTCCAGTCCTGCCTTGGCATACCATGTCTTCATGGAGCTCGCTTTGTACACAGGAGCATTGTCATGCTGGATGAGCCTCTTGGTTCAAGTGAAGGGAAATGATCATTTTACAGCATAAAAAGACATCCTTTACAACTGTGCTTCAAACTTTGTGGCAACCCAAAAATTAGCATCTCTTTTCCTTGCTTTACGTTCAAACATTCAAAACACACGTGTCTTAGAGTAGACGTGTTGCAGGCGAGGGTGTGTATTACTTCAATACAGGTGGAAAGACAAATAAGTATCTTCCTGGACAAATAAAAGCATCATAATGAGCAAGATCTTCAGCATCCGGTGTATCCTAGTCAATATCACAACGGCTTAATTACCAATTAAGATCTATTTAATGTATATTTTGGGGAATTGAAGCAATTTGGTTTTCTGTTGAGGTGTTTGCTCATTCGACTGATGGTTATATCCAAAAACATCCTACAGTTGATACAGAATGTACAGTATTTGTGACGTTGTGGGTTAAAGGATAAAGGACTGAACTTATAACAGCTTGGACGTGCTCGGGTATTGAATTAATGACCGTCCACCTATCAGCAGCCTCAATCCTTAAGCACAGAGACACTTCTGCCTCATTATTTGGATTTTCAGACTCTATTTCCTAGTCTATAGCACTAGTTAAAGCAGTAACATAGCACCAGTGCAAAGCAAAACTGTCTTATTTGTAGCCCTGTATTAATAATTTACTATTACAAATAAACTGTTGTAAGTTTGTAAGCAAGGAATTTTATATATCTGGACCTTTAGACATTTTAGTTTAGAGTTATTGTTGCTGTCCTGTCTGTGGAACTTGATCCTGAACAAAGCATCGGATCCAGTTTGAAGTGCACGCTAGCTTCTCTTTAACACTCGGAGAGAGACCTGCTGCCTTTTATCACACACTGACATGCTCTTAGATCATCTTGATTTCTCGGCAGTGAAAAGCCGTCTTGGTCATAATGTTTTTGGTTATTTATAGGAAGTCCTGCTGTATTCTGACCCGAGGGCAGGCACGCTGCTCGTCCTGTCAGACAGCCATGCACTCTGATCAGTACTACCATAAACCAATGATTTAAAGCTCACTTTTTTTTTTTTCTTTTTTTTTTCCAGAAACTATTTTTTTAGAGACTCTTTTCAAAGACTTTTTTTCCCCCTGTAGTGTGTTAGAGCTGTTTCAGTGAGCTTCATGATGCCTGTCATATTAAAGCTGATGTTTTTGCAGCAGTTCTGCTGAAAGTTTTGAGCGGCTTAAGAGTTTGTTAATACTCTGTGCTTTTCAGAGCAGATTCAGAAGAGGTGCAGTGATAGGAGGCGGAAGTTTGTTTGTGTATCGGGGCAGATGGTTTGATTGGTGCTTCAGAGATGCTTCTGTGAATCAGCCACACTGAGCTTGGGCTTTGCAAATGGTCTAAATTTGTGTACATGAATGTGGTGGAGTAGGTCGGAGTCAAATCATAGGTTTGTATCCATATGCTTGCGTCAGAATGGTGAGGGTCCAGTTTTCTAAAAGCTTCATTAAAAACATTGAGTGAGAGAGAGAGAGAGAGAGCGCGATTTTACCATTTACTGATTTTTGTTTATACAGCAATACTTTTAAGACACAGTAGATAATCCTTTCATTAGGACTCTGAACTGAGCTTGCTAGCTACACTCTGGCCAAAAGTATGTGGACACCATCGCATCCATATGTGCCCATTCCAAAACCATGGCTATTAAGATGGAGTTGGTTTGCTCTTATAATATCCTCCACTCTTACGACAAGGCTGTGTAATAATTTCTAAAAATCGGCTGCAGGGATTATACAAGCTTGCTGTTCTTTAAATAGCCGATTTTATTTAGTTAGGTTTTTTGTAACGTTTTTAGTTTAAGGTGTCAGTGCCATGTTGGACATGTTTCTTTTTGCTTAACCGTTTCCTACAAATCCTCATAATGCCGTTCAGCTGCCTGCTAACAGAGGTGCAGCCCTCGATTCATCTCTACCTAAAGAGAGCGATGCAGCAGCACTTTAGCGTTTCATTCTCTCCAGCTCTCCTTGAGCTGGTCAAACAGATCAGCTTCCAAAGCTTCAGTGTTTATGATAATCCTACTGTCAGTGCTGTCGTCTCGGCCGAGCCGCTTCCGTGCTTTAGCTGAGCATAATGTGTCATATAGCTGCACTGCATTCTGAAGGTTTGATTGGATTTCTCATTAATATGATAATTGAACGTCACAAACGGTGATGTTGAAGGAGCTAGCAGTAAAACCGGAATGTTTTATGTGGTTAAATATTTAATTTGGATTAAATACCATTCTGATCACATGATCAGATAACATGACATTTACATGATAGCACATAGATCTTAGTGTGGAGACCACTTTCCTTTCCAGAACTTTCTCCAGGAACTCGCTCTTAACTACATGTTGTTAGAGATAACAGGAAAGGAAACAGCTCGTCTCGGTGTAACTCATTTTAGCCGTGTATGGATGTATGATTTGTTTTCTTCCCTCTGCTTGACATCAGGTTGACAATATTTCAAACCTGGTGCTATTTTAATAAAGCCCACACTGAAGGCCTTGTCACTTTTAAGCTGCTTGAGGGGCTTAACATCTCCGACACACTGCCTGTGTGTGTGAGAACGCTCGTTTCTTCTCTAATCAAAAATGTCAACCTTGGAAAAGTAGCAGGTTTTGTGAAATATTGCGCCGATCCCCCTGCTGGCTTCAGACTTTGTTCTTTTACTTGAAGATACAGTTTGTTGTTGAATAGATAAAAAGGCTTTCTAGACTTGGAATAATCAGAGAATTTGAAAGCTACTGAACGAAATGTGTAACTCACAATATTGTTGTGTAGTGGATCTCATTAGTTTCCTCATTTCAGGCTTTTGCTTTTACAATTTCAGGGCATAATGAGGTAATTTTCTGCACTTTCTCCTTTATGAAAAGAAATAGCAAAATGTTTGCAGATATTTTTATAAGTGTTCACTTAATAATTCATTCACTGGCACAGTCAGTGTACATCACTAACGTACTAAATCTTTCATGTTTTAACACTGAAACTTTTAGTTGTTTAATTGAACAAGTTTTGTAATTGGAGCAAAATTATTGTCTTAATAACTTTAGAGTCCCCTTTTTAATAACCAGAGTGAACTGCAGTCACAGCGGTGAGGGATAATAACAAATAAATAGTATTGCATTTTGCCATTGACCATTTCGTATTGCATTAGTCATTATAACTAGAGATGGGATCGATATCGACGTCATTCAGTTATCTGGAATAGGATTGACAGGGCTGATCCACTTACCGAACCATATTCCGGTCCGTAGTTTGCATTGGACCATGTACCCACCGTAGATGCGTCACCGATCCTGATACCATTAGACATTAGTCATGGGAAGTTCGGATCATTTTACTGACTCAGATCTTTGAATCTCGTTCAGCAAAATGAGCTAACCTTTTTCAGATGAGTCATTTTGTTCATTTTAGCAGAATATAATTACAGGGTTACGTGTTAATAGCCAGTTACCTCGACACATCTACCTACGTATATGGTGATCACATTTAGAATAAGACAAAACTATAAATCTGACAGGAATAAGAGAAAACAGAACTTTTCAGAAAATGTTCATTGCACATGTCTGTTGATAATCTTATAATAATTCCTAAATATTATACATTACATTAGTATTATTGACTGTAAGATACCAATTCAGGAAGTAGTCACGTGATGAACGAACAAATGACTCGGGCCCGAAGACTCATTAGAAGAACTACCGCAGACTGCGTAGCCTAAGCCTATGAGGCTGTCACGTCTCTGGAAACTGATCGTGTTTCCCGTACAGAACCTATAGGATGCTCGGTTAATACAAAATGACCGAGTCATATTAAGGAGTCGTTCAGAATGAACGAATCGTTCATGAACGACACATCACTATCACACACCTCTCCATAAACCCACAGCAGCAAGTCTGTAGCCGAGTGAGCTGTGTGTCGGAACAAAATGGAGGCATTTTAGTCTGGAAATGCCGAAAAATAACTTGTATAATGTGTGTAAAGCCAGCGTGCCGAGGGGTGGAAGTACAGTCATCTCGTACAGCACAACCAATTTAATCAAGCAACTGCAGAAGTTTCACATGAATGACTAGCAGGAGTTCATGCTAGCCAACAGACTCTCTCTGATGCTTTCGATAAACTTAAATGCTAAAGGGATTACAGAGAAGTTTTTGGTATTTAGCCAGGTTTTTGATATATAAGATGTTGATTTCAGTGTTCACAATGATGACATTTTGTGTTACTGATCAGAAAGTTGGAGGTTTAAGTCACAACCTGCCCCAGGGTGCTGTATTATAGCTGACCCTTTGCTCTGCTTCCTAATTAGCTGGGATATGTGTGAAGAAAAGAACTTCATTGTGCTGTAATGCATGTGACAAACAGATAAAGGCTTCTCATACCTTTTAGGCCGTCTCCACCTTCTCCGGTTAAACCGGGTACAGCTTAGAGCTGTGATTGGACGGTGATTGCATTTCAGTCTGGCTCTACTGCAACACACTGATGCAATACCACAGGGAATTAAGTTCACTTCTGACACGGTCGACGTTTAATTCCTAAAATCGCAAGCATCAACAGAAGTTGTTTTACACCGAAGAGATGAAATGACGCAAGAGCAGTGCAATAAAGTTTAGCTAATCAAAGTGCACCGTTTGTGCAAAAAACCTAATGAAAAGTTTGTGTATAGTATTGCATGCTATTTTTTCCCTTTCACGTGGTTTGCATTTCTCTCTGGCACAGACTCTTATGCATAGTGTTAGGTCTTACTGTTTTAAATGAGAAAACCCTTCTCGATTAGGCTTTTGTCGTCATTTGTCCCAGGATTTCCGAATGTAGAGGAAAACTGGAACAGCGGCTGAGGTGTCGTCTTAAAAATCTGTTGCAAAGCCGCTGCACATTGAGCTCTGTGGCTGTGCAGAGCATTCACATTGCTTTGATTTGGATTTGGATTTTTATTCATTGTTTCATTTTACGTTTGATTTCTATAGTAGGCTTTATTTTGCTTTTAAAAGCCGCATGCTATAGCAGAAGATCTGTGCTTTTAGAATAACAGAAATAAATTTACTCACCTTCTGCTGGCTAGTACTGAAATACTAAGTAGAGTTTGACCTGCGAGTGTGCGTCGGCCTGTGACACAGAAGAGGTTTGTGGAAAGTCAGTAACAGTAATATATAGGAGTGTAATGCATGATGTATGTGAGATGCTTTTTCCTTGGTTGCTTTTTATTTTTTCAGAGTGTGATTTGAAGACTGGTATAAGTATGCTTTCACATATGCAGTGTCAAGCCTCAGTGTGGTTTCCTCTTTGGTGTGGATCGTTTGAGCAGGGTGAGAACATAGCCATCGTTCTCAGGTGGAGACCAATACAACTGGTCTGAGGTCGTTTTTTGAATCGAACTCTTTTTCATAAAATCTAAAAAAAATCTTGAATTTTCAGATCTCAAGAATTGTTTTGTAAATTCGGCCAAACATAAAGCATCCAGGATTCTCAGGGAAAGGCTTGTTGGATGTCTGAGCACTCTGAAGACAGCAAATTTTTTACTGTGATAAACATTCCCTGCTTTCTGTATGCCCGGTGGAACTGTTTGGGTCATGTTCCAGCTAGTTCACCTATGTTAATGCTTGCTGGTTATCCTAACAGTTAACAGCCAACGTTTTTAGCTATTGTAGTAGGATATTCATGGACGTGAGCATTACAGGTGACTGAATCCTCACTGCATCACGTTCAGGTCTAATTTACATAAAACATGAATTTCAGTGACTTGTGTCCATGGTTGTGATTTATATTTATTTAAGTCTCAAAACTGTAACCTGTATTACATTTATGACAGATAGCACAGGAAATATTCAGATTCAGTAACTGTGAATCCTTGCCTTCTTCATCCGTCTTCTTTTTCTCTGTCAGTATGACTGTAACAGAAATAAACTTTCAGTCTCAGAAGGACAAGTGTTAAACAGTGAGCCGTATCCCGCATGTTCTCTGCATGTGCGCTTGGGTTCGACCCGTGTGTGCAGTGTTCGGGTAATCTGTGCCCAAACACAGCTGTACTAACACAGAAACGCTCTGCTTAACCCCCCACGGATCAGCGCCAAGCCAGCGTCCATGTGCCAGAGCCCTGCTGTCCAGCAACGCACAGCCCCATGACGACGCGCTCGCTGCTCCAGCCCTGGCAACCTGTACATTATTTACCTTGTTTTCTGTGCTCGGATCTCTACCTCAGAGCCCTTGTTCTTCATGACCTTCACGGTGCGGAAACCCTTGCGTCCCTACATTGGTTGCACAGAGAGAAAAAAAAAAAGTCAAAGTAGAGCCTCCCGGAGCGCCAGGAGCAGCGCATCCTTTCTGCACTCCCAGATTAAAGCTGATCTCAGTGCTGCTTATGGATTCATGGGCAGAAAGAGAATAGCAGAGGAGGCCAAATGAAAGGCGACAGGTCCAGAACAAGCCTGAGCCACAGTGTCCTACATCGTCATTACACTGCAGACCATTAAGCAATGAAAGACAGAAGAAGCTAGAGAGGGAGAAAAATACATGCTTTGTATAAACACCTTAAAGTTACCTTAAAGTATTCGTCCGGCCTCGCTTCCCCAACTCCTCCCCCATCACCAGCCCCTTTTCAATTTTCCAGTGGAATATTAATCTTTAATAGGGTAATAATTGTGCTAGCATATTTGTTGTCACCGACCATTAGGCCAGATTAATTAGGCCATTTAGTTTAGCTTAAGAAAGTGTCGGCTGTGAAGAATGGTGCGTATGCAGGCAGAAGGCTGTGATCAGCACCAGCTGCTCTATCGTGTGTGTGATCGCTTCGTCTCAGCCAGTTGTCCCTCAGCCCCTCGTCCCGGGCAGCTGACACCTCTCCTTTTCTTGTGTCGTAGCTATTTTTTTCCCCCCTCTTCAGTACCCTGACCTTGTTTTCTCGTTTTCTCGAGTCCTCTGTTGTGGTGAAGTGTTAAACATTTGGCCCACTTCTCCCCCTCCTCTGTGAGCATCCACCTGCCAAACCCAGTGTTTGTCGGCCACTATCGCGGCAGAGCATGCTGGTCTACCAAATACCGCCTCACCCTAGTTCAAATTTGCTCACCTTGGCACCACGTCGCCTTATGCTCACTTGCTGTTGCAGCTCGATTGCTTTGAGCGACTCGCGTCATGCACAAATTCAGGCAGTTGTTTTACGGCCATTGAGGTTTGCATTTAATTACTTTCTTCCTTTGGTGGACTATGATAAAGTGGCGCGTGAACACATGCAGGGGGTTGTGCTCTCGTCGTTTTGTATCAGAACAGTGGCTTTTCTGTTGATTAATCTCTCCCTCACACACACCTCCAAATGTATGCAGACTAAAGCAGCCCAAGGCAGTGAGGGACAGCAGTGCTGGTGATTAGTTGGCCTGTTTGGAACAGGGCCGGCCCGTACCCCTCAGCCACGTGTGCCCTTCAGGAGTGAGGCAGGGGGCAAAGCTCCGCATTTGGGCTCTGACTGTATAAAGCAAAGTCATTTTAATGTTTTACATTTACGCACTGTTTCAGAGCAAGCTAACATGCAGAGCTTTCGAGGTTTAGTCCTCTAGAGCTTACAGAGGTCTGTGAGGTTTATCTCATAATGCAGAACCTGGAAATAAATTATAAAACACCTAATCTTATTTGGTGAGCTAGTAAAAGTTTTATATCCCACCTCATTTAACAAGAAGACTCTTAACGGTAAAGTTTTATTCACAGAAAATTTACAGCCTTGGTGTTGGTGGTGACTAAATCTCAGAAAGACTGTTTCCACATGTTACAAATGTACCGGTTTTATTTTATTTTTTTGCCTTTTCTTCCCTTCCTGCCTCTTCCATCTTATTTATTTTTTTATCCTTGTTTACATGTTGTAGCTCAAAGTTGAAAAGTAATGAAGAGTGCACAAGGATAAAATGAAAGGTGAGACAAAAAAAATGTAATAAAGGTACAGAAATAGAATAAGGAGAAAATATAGAATATACTGAATGCACAGCCTGGTGATACATGGAATTGCTGTGAACAGAACCAGTAAGAAACCGTGAACATGGCTTTGGACCACCATGAACAGTTTTGCACTTATGTCTCCATCAGTCAGTAGAATGTTCTAGAATGAATTACCTGGTTATACAATTGCACCTATAAAAAAGGAACTGGTTTTATAATCAAACTCTCCCAGGTGAGGAAGGCTTCCGTTTTGGGTCTGGTTCCTTTCAAGGTTTCTTCCTCATATCGTCTCAGGGAGTTTTAGAACTGTACAGTACTAAAAATAGTTTAGATTATTTAAATACTAACTCTAGATATTGTCTCTAGAGTGAAGGAAAAGTTTAAAAAGCGACACCAGTAAAATTATCGAGAAAACAAACAGTGACGAATCATGATCTCCAACTTTACTGCATAATTCAGGTGCTATGAACTTGTGGCGTTTGTGGTTCTGACTCCTGTTCGAGGTCGCCACAGCGGGTTATTTGGTCTGCACATTTTCGATTTGGCACAGGTTTTTACGCCGGACATCCTTCCTGGTGAAACCCTCCTATTTTATCCAGGCTTAGGACCGGCACTGAGAGGCTGGGTTAGCGCCCTGCCCTGGATTCAAACCTGGGTCGTGGCAATGAGAGCGCGGGATCCTGTTGCTGGACCACTGAGAGGCTAGAACAGTGATTTTATTGTTTGGTGCCAGTAAGCATGTGCAAGATTACAAATTGCGACCCTGACCTCGGTGGACACAGGAAGAAAAAGAACCACATTAAATCATTAACATGTTGAATCAGAAGGCCCAGGAAGGCTGGTGTCCTCTCCATGCTGTTTCTTTTGTGCTCTGAGTGATGCAGGATCTGTGTTGTGTATTGTGACTAAAAGCCTGTTGATGTCAATAGCTGTAGATTTTCCCGCAAGGCTGCTTGAAATGAGCTCTAATCGAATGGATATTAAAGTCACAATAGAGCGCTGTGACTATTAGGAGCTGTCAGCTGCGGCCCCCGTTCTCTCTCCTCTCTGTCCACAAGATTAGTTTTCACTGCTAAATATTTATGCACTTACTGTAGGCTTAACCTCCCAGTCTCTGCAGATTCGTTTATCTTCCCTTTTCTTCTCTTCGCACTCCATCATCCGCCGCTCTCAGGATCTCCCGCTCTCATCCCGAAGCCGTCGAAAGCATTAGTCTGCACTGGCTGGTGTGAAGAAGTTCGCTTTGGAAACAGGCTCGCATCATTAATATGTTTCCTTCCTCTTTATCTGTCACTGTCTCAGGTGGAGCCGGGGAGCGGCAGGCTCGGGCTCAGCAGAAGCTCTTCACTATGGATGTGGATGAGGAGGAGAACATGAGTGAGTGTCTGTACACTGCAGTCTCACACACACACACACACACACGTGAAGACCATGTCTAAGGAATTAATCACATTGGCGTGTTCTGTTATAAGAAAATAATCAACAACCTGGAAGATGATTATTTTTCTATCCAGGCACGACCTGAAATATTTTATCCGTCTAATACCACAGCCATTTGTAGTTATGTTTAATGTTGTGGAACATCTTCCAAGACAAATTAGTTCCTGTTATCACTTGCGTTACAACAGCTATGCAAAGGTATTCCCTCACCAGCCTCTCTTCTATCCTGTTGAAGTTAATAAGACTAGAGCTGTATCCCAAACAGCATCCAATGCGCTATGTACTGTACCCTTCTGCCTAGTGTATGAAGTTTAGAAGGGAAGTAGAGTTTCAAATGGATCACTAACTTCTGTTTGTTTGTTTTTTGTTGTTGTTTTTACTTATCAGAGTATTTGTTTCCCTGTTGATGGCAAATGGCATCAAACATACGTAACACGATTCTATTAGCTTTAACAGAATATGCTGATTTTAAAAAATATGGAGGAAAATATGCACATAGCGTGGGCTCATTTAGAAGATGTCTTGTTCATGTCTTGAACCCATTATTTCTACTACTAAATGACACAGGATAGCGCATAAATATGCGATTTGGGACACACCTCTCGTCATAATACTGTCAAACCACAAAGCACAGAATGGTCTGTCCTGAACTCAGAAAGCTTCCTGACTAATACACTCTCACTGTAGACTCCTTCCATAAATGCTTAATAAACATTTCCTTACAGCTTTTCCAATCAATCATCATTATTTACCATCAAATTTAATGTGGATATGTTTTATATCTCAATATTTAGTTAGACTTACTTGATATGGATAATGAATACATCTGCTATACAAGTCCTTGTAAATTGGGCTGATCATCGTCTGACCAATCAGAATCAAGAAATCAGCAGCACTGTGAGATAAGGACATCGAATTTATACCTTCAATCAAACAGCGCATGTTAAAATAGTTCTGTACATTTCACTTTCTGAATGTAATTTGAAATGAAAATGGAAAAACTGCTAACAATCTCGTTCACATCCTCCAGAACAGCTTTTAAATCCTCTCCGTTGTAATGTCCGACTCTGCTCATCCCGACGTATCTGTTATCACTCGATAGATGCGACGCACCACCTCCTTCATATCCAATTTGTAGCCTTAGAGGCTCATCAAAGCCTTTAACTTCTTTCATCTTTATTTATTTATTTATTTTTCAGTTGCTTCATTCTGGATTTTTTACTCACTGTATTTGCTTTCAAAGCTTAGTCAAAAGCACATATTCCCACCCACACTGTCTAATACACACGTCTAACACACACCTGAAAACACACACTGTCTAATACACACCCGAAAATACACACTGTCTAATACACACCCGAAAACACACACTGTCTAATACACACCCGAAAACACACACTGTCTAATACACACCCGAAAATACACACTGTCTAATACACACCCGAAAATACACAGTCTAATAGACACCCGAAAACACACACTGTCTAATACACACCTGAAAACACACTGTCTAAGACACACCTGAAAATACACACAGTCTAATACACACCTGAAAACACACACTGTCTAATACACACCCGAAAATACACACTGTCTAATACACACCCGAAAATACACACTGTCTAATACACACCTGAAAATACATACTGTCTAAGACACTCAGTCTAATACATACTGTCTAAGACACTCAGTCTAATACACACTGTCTAAGACACACCTGAAAATACACACGTCTAATACACACCTGAAAATACACACGTCTAATACACACTTGAAAATGCACAGTCTAATACACACTGTCTAATACACACCTGAAAATACACACTGTCTAATACACACAGTCTAATACGCACCTGAAAATACACACTGTCTAATACACACCTGAAAACACACACTGTCTAATACACACCTGAAAACACACACTGTCTAATACACACCTGAAAATACACACTGTCTAATACACACAGTCTAATACGCACCTGAAAACACACACTGTCTAATACACACTGTCTAATACGCACCTGAAAACACACACTGTCTAATACACACCTGAAAACACACACTGTCTAATACACACCTGAAAACACACACTGTCTAATACACACCTGAAAACACACACTGTCTAATACACACCTGAAAACACACACTGTCTAATACACACCTGAAAATACACACAGTCTAATACGCACCTGAAAACACACACTGTCTAATACACACAGTCTAATACGCACCTGAAAACACACACTGTCTAATACACACTGTCTAATACGCACCTGAAAACACACACTGTCTAATACACACCTGAAAACACACACTGTCTAATACACACTGTCTAATACGCACCTGAAAACACACACTGTCTAATACACACTGTCTAATACGCACCTGAAAACACACACTGTCTAATACGCACCTGAAAACACACACTGTCTAATACACACCTGAAAACACACACTGTCTAATACACACTGTCTAATACGCACCTGAAAACACACACTGTCTAATACACACAGTCTAATACGCACCTGAAAACACACACTGTCTAATACACACCTGAAAATACACACTGTCTAAGACACACCTGAAAATACACACTGTCTAATACGCACCTGAAAACACACACTGTCTAATACACACAGTCTAATACGCACCTGAAAACACACACTGTCTAATACACACTGTCTAATACACACCTGAAAACACACACAGTCTAATACACACCTGAAAATGCACACTGTCTAATACACACCTGTAAATGCACAGTCTAATACACACTGTCTAATACACACCTGAAAACACACACAGTCTAATACACACCTGAAAATGCACACTGTCTAATACACACCTGAAAACACACACTGTCTAATACACACCTGAAAATACACACTGTCTAATACGCACCTGAAAATACACACTGTCTAATACGCACCTGAAAACACACACTGTCTAATACGCACCTGAAAACACACACTGTCTAATACACACCTGAAAACACACACTGTCTAATACACACTGTCTAATACGCACCTGAAAACACACACTGTCTAATACACACAGTCTAATACGCACCTGAAAACACACACTGTCTAATACACACCTGAAAATACACACTGTCTAAGACACACCTGAAAATACACACTGTCTAAGACACACCTGAAAATACACACTGTCTAAGACACACCTGAAAATACACACTGTCTAATACACACCTGAAAATACACACTGTCTAAGACACACCTGAAAATACACACTGTCTAATACGCACCTGAAAACACACACTGTCTAATACACACAGTCTAATACGCACCTGAAAACACACACTGTCTAATACACACTGTCTAATACACACCTGAAAATACACACTGTCTAATACACACCCGAAAATACACACGTCTAATACACACCTGAAAATACACAGTCTAATACACACCTGAAAATACACACTGTCTAATACACACCCGAAAACACACACTGTCTAATACACACCTGAAAATACACAGTCTAATACACACCTGAAAATACACACTGTCTAATACACACCTGAAAATACACACTGTCTAATACACACCTGAAAATACACACAGTCTAATACACACCTGAAAATACACACTGTCTAATACACACCTGAAAATACACACAGTCTAATACACACCTGAAAATACACACTGTCTAATACACACCCGAAAATACACACTGTCTAATACACACCCGAAAATACACACTGTCTAATACACACCCGAAAATACACAGTCTAATAGACACCCGAAAACACACACTGTCTAATACACACCTGAAAACACACACTGTCTAATACACACCTGAAAATACACAGTCTAATAGACACCCGAAAACACACACTGTCTAATACACACCTGAAAATACACACTGTCTAATACACACCTGAAAACACACTGTCTAAGACACACCTGAAAATACACACAGTCTAATACACACCTGAAAACACACTGTCTAATACACACCTGAAAATACACACAGTCTAATACACACCTGAAAACACACTGTCTAAGACACACCTGAAAATACACACTGTCTAATACACACCTGAAAATACACACTGTCTAATACACACCCGAAAATACACAGTCTAATACACACTGTCTAATACACACCTGAAAATACACACTGTCTAATACACACCTGAAAACACACTGTCTAAGACGCACCTGAAAATACACACAGTCTAATACACACCTGAAAACACACTGTCTAAGACACACCTGAAAATACACACTGTCTAATACACACCTGAAAACACACTGTCTAAAACACACCTGAAAATACACTGTCTAAGACACTCAGTCTAATACACACTGTCTAAGACACACCTGAAAATGCACAGTCTAATACACACCCGAAAATACACACGTCTAATACACACCCGAAAATACACACGTCTAATACACACCTGAAAATACATACTGTCTAATACACACCTGAAAATACACACTGTCTAAGACACACCTGAAAATACACACTGTCTAATACACACCTGAAAATACACACTGTCTAATACACACCTGAAAATACACACTGTCTAATACACACCTGAAAATACACACTAATACACACCTGAAAATACACACTGTCTAAGACACACCTGAAAATACATACTGTCTAATACACACCTGAAAATACACACTAATACACACCTGAAAATACACACTGTCTAAGACACACCTGAAAATACATACTGTCTAATACACACAGTCTAATACGCACCTGAAAACACACACTGTCTAATACACACAGTCTAATACGCACCTGAAAATGCACACTGTCTAATACACACAGTCTAATACGCACCTGAAAATGCACACTGTCTAATACACACAGTCTAATACGCACCTGAAAATACACACTGTCTAATACACACCTGAAAACACACACTGTCTAATACACACCTGAAAATACACACTGTCTAATACACACAGTCTAATACGCACCTGAAAACACACACTGTCTAATACACACAGTCTAATACGCACCTGAAAACACACACTGTCTAATACACACAGTCTAATACGCACCTGAAAACACACACTGTCTAATACACACTGTCTAATACGCACCTGAAAACACACACTGTCTAATACACACCTGAAAACACACACTGTCTAATACACACCTGAAAACACACACTGTCTAATACACACCTGAAAATACACACTGTCTAATACACACCCGAAAACACACACTGTCTAAGACACACCTGAAAATGCAGTCTAATACACACTGTCTAATACACACCTGAAAATGCACAGTCTAATACACACTGTCTAATACACACCTGAAAACACACAGTCTAATACACACCTGAAAATGCACAGTCTAATACACACTGTCTAAGACACACCTGAAAATACACACTGTCTAATACACACCCGAAAACACACACTGTCTAAGACACACCTGAAAATGCACAGTCTAATACACACTGTCTAAGACACACCTGAAAATACACAGTCTAATACACACTGTCTAAGACACACCTGAAAATGCACACTGTCTAATACACACCTGTAAATGCACAGTCTAAGACACACCTGAAAATGCACAGTCTAATACACACTGTCTAAGACACACCTGAAAATGCACACTGTCTAATACACACCTGAAAACACACACAGTCTAATACACACCTGAAAATGCACACTGTCTAATACACACCTGAAAACACACACAGTCTAATACGCACCTGAAATTACACACTGTCTAATACACACCTGAAAATGCACAGTCTAATACACACCTGAAAATACACTGTCTAATACACACCTGAAAATACACTGTCTAATACACACCTGAAAATACACTGTCTAATACACACCTGAAAATACACACAGTCTAATACGCACCTGAAATTACACACTGTCTAATACACACCTGAAAATGCACAGTCTAATACACACCTGAAAATACACACTGTCTAATACACACAGTCTAATACGCACCTGAAATTACACACTGTCTAATACACACCTGAAAATGCCATCCCACAGTGTCCCAAAGTGTCAGCGTTTAACCAGATGCTGCAGGCAGACACACATCTGCACCACATCAGTCAGCTTCCTCAAACCTGTGGTGCTTTCTGAAGGATACACCGCTCCGGTGTTTCCCATTTCTGATGTAATCTTGATATGGAAGCTCTGATCATCAGTCTATTTCTGATATTGATCTGACATTAGCATCCTCACCGTCGGCAGAGACGATTATATGAAACTCACTGCTGTCAGTTATGTGAAGACATTTACATTACATTTACTTATCTAGATCTAGACTTATTTTTTTTATACAACTGAGTAGTTTAGGGGTAAAAGCCTTGCTCAAGCTTGGTGGACCTGGGATTTGAACTAATAATAATAATAATAATAATAATAATAATAATAATAATTATACATTTTATTTGTGGGCGCCTTTGAAACTCTCAAGGTCACCTTACAATATAAAAGATACAAATAGACTTCAGAATAATAGAATAAAATATTTTAAAAATAAAGTAATAAAAGAAAACTATGAACAAGTTCAGATATAAAATGCAGTTCTAAACATTTAAGTTTTGAGTCTGGATTTAAAGGTTGTCAGAGAGTCTATACTTCTGATGTCAGCAGGAAGACTGTTCCAAAGGCGGGGTGCAGAGCGACTGAATGCTGAAAGCCCCATGATGGACAGTCGAGCGGACAGTCACAACCTTTCAGTCAGTAGTGTAACTTACATTACACACATGCAACATAAATTATATATAGATCAAATTGGATAACACGTCAAATCTAGTCACGGTATCAAATCAGGTCTGATTCGGGGAATCATCTATTCCCAACTGTTTAGCATTAAAACCAATTTTGGTTAGAAAAGGGAATTGTAATTGGCCGTAACCTCACCATGTGGAAAAACGTACGGATTTCTGTAGGTATAGCGCTTCCACTATTGTTGGATTAATTAAACATTCAAACCCTTTGAGTGGCATCACTCACCGCTTCTCTTCCCTCTCGAGTCATCCTCATTCATGTGATCAAAAGGTTTCAGGAACAGACAACATCCTTTCATAGCCTTTGAGCCGTCAGCCGCACTCGGAGCTGCTTTGAATGGAGGTGTGTGTATTAGTAGATGGCTGTCAGAACCCAGGAGAAATGAAGCTCTCTATTGTCCTGTCACTTACCGCCTTCACCCTAAAGCACCCCACAAAGGAAAGCAAGGTCATTTATTAGCACCTCAAAGCACCGGCACCGGCTTCTTATTTAGATTTTCAGTGGATAAGCACATGGTGATATTCCAAAGCTTTTCAAACTCGCCCCATCTGATGACTCCGAGGTGTCTGATTCCGCCTGCCATCTAGTGCCCTAGCTACATAATAAAAACTACACGTATGTAAATAAAAGATTAAAAAAATGTCTTTTAATATAGAATTTCCAATCACACTTTCGAGAAGTTCAGCAGTGTGTGTGTGAGTTAGTAAGGATTGGAAGCTGATGGCGCAATCATATCGAGAGCGTAATGGAGCATGAGTAGCTCTGGAAATATCGCTCAGCTGCTAATCAGCGCAACACCAACACTAGCATCTGTGAGCTCCTACATGAAGAGCAAGTGAGCTCAGGTGCATTATCAAGGAGGCAAACTACCTTTGCTTAGAAATTGCTAACTTATGATTTAGAAATTCACTTCATTACAAAGTTAGGTTTTTAGTAGGTAAAGATTAGTTGAAATGAAGTAAAGATTCGAAGGTAGTTTGTGAGTTAGTATTTGTAGTAAGTGTGTTAATAAGGTAGTTAATAGTTTAGGACGTTGTGCATGAATTATTCAGTATATACTGTAAGTTATCCAAAGAGTAAAATTGTGTTTAATAATTTAGTTAGTTGTTAGTTAATTAGTTCATTTAGTCAGTAAATTAGTTTTTTAGTAAGTAAATTAGTAATAGATAGATAGATAGATAGATAGATAGATAGATAGATAGATAGATAGATAGATAGATAGATAGATTGTATGATTGATTGTTTCTTTGATTGATTTTACGTTTGTTGGCTAGGTAGTCAGTTGTGTATTTTGGAGTGATATGGAGCAAGTTATGTGGTTGGTTGATTGGTTAGTTGGTTCGTTGGTTGGTAAGTTACCTCACTGCTTAGCTGGTTAGTTAGTTAACCAGCTACTTGATTAACCAACTTAATCAAGTGGTTGGTTAGTTAGTTAGTTAGTTGGTTTGGTTTGTTAGATGTTTGTTTGGTTGGTTAGTTTTGTCTGTGTTTGTTATTGCATGCCATTTGAGAAAGCTGTGATTGATATGCTGATCATGTCACATCATTTACAGGTTTCTTTGCCCCATTACATAAGAACGTGCACTTCATTTGATTAAAGAGCTGAGGATTTGATTATGTTAATAAAATGTGGATTGCTGCGTGCTTATAATCAGTTCTTGTTGATTTAAAGTGCGCCTCTTCTCCTACTCCAGAGGTGTGTGTAGGGTAGTGTTGCTGTGGGGCAGATAAGAGTTGAGACGTTCCTGAAACTGTGGCTTCGGTGTGAGATCACTCTCTCTCTTTCTCTCTCTCTCTCTCTCTCTCTCTCTCTCTCTTTGTGTATGTGTGTGTGTGTGTGTGAGAGAGAGACAGACAGACAGACAGAGGGAGCGATGTGTGTTTGTGAGTGTGATGTGTGCATGTAATCACAGCATCCATCCTGCACCAGATTACCCAGTGCTGCTCTCTCTCAGGAGACAGAAATGCCTAGCCCTTAAGAAGTAGAGATAATTAGCACTCTGTCAGCATAAATGATCTTTTATAATCTGCCCTGAAACCCTGCTGGGTCTGAATAGTGCTTTAAAGGTGCAGTAAGAAGAAACATGGAGAATAAATGAAGCTCTGATTTCCCCCATGGAAAAGCTGGAAGTCCACACTGCTCTTATTAGAATGCTGTTTGTGAGATTACACAGTTAGTGCGCTTCAATGTTACATGTCCAGTGTAACAGGCAGCGCTGTCAGAGTACTCAGCCCATATCTGACAGATCCCTTCATCTCGCTTTCGTTTGGGACGTGTCCTGCATTTGTGAGAAAGATTAGCTTAGACAAAAAATAAAAAGTCTGGGATCTTTATCTATTGCCTTGGTTCTCTATCGTCCTGCAGTGCCACACCCGTTCCCGTCTATTTCCTCTTCGTTACAGCTCTCTCTCTCGCTCTTGCTCTCTCTCACTCACTCTATCTCTCTCCCCTCGTGAGCACCGAAAGGAGTAACCTATCGAGCTTTTGTTGCAGGATGTTATAAATGAAAATTTAGCCAAAGTTCCATGAGCTTTGTCAACAAAGACATGGTGATGTGTGTTCCACATAGTGACCTGCCCATGTGTGTGTCATTGGTTTATTCAGCACCAAAACTACCAACAAAACTCAGAGCTAAATCACGTGTAGAACAAACAATATCAGTTACGACTGATTCAATAGTGAACTTTTTTTTTTCCTTCTGTATGGTCTTTATCTCCACTGCCCGGGTGTGTGTGTTCAGTTCACGCACTCTGACTACCGTCATTATCGTGTAAATGTTTTCTAGTCCAGATGCACATTACTTATATGGAAGGGTTTAACTGAACATTATGCATGTCTCTCCCTAGAGGGGGATTAGTCTCCTCATTAGAATATTTCCTCATTACAATACAAGCTTTTACAAGCAGCTTTTTTTTTTTTGCTTTAAATTGATAGCTGTGATTTATGTTGTGTTACAGCTAAATCTATTCATGCATTATAAGCTACAGCTTTTCGATGTCCATAAAGCTGTTGGCATTTTCTTATTTCCATGCTGTGAATAATAGTCCTGTAGCAGTATATTAGCCACTGGGCCGCATTCCAAGCGCATAAGTACACATCTAGTTAATGTTTAATGATTGTTATAATTCAGGATATTGTACGTCTCGGCTAATTGCTTAAATCAGACTTTTAGCCGATATAAGAAGAGAGGCTGCGGCACTGTCTAATTCCTGTAGTTTACTCCATTATTTTCTAAGCAAAGGCATTATGTCTGTCAGCATGAAAAGAAGGAGCACACATCACTTGTTCAGTTGCAAAGAGAGCTAAAGGAATCTATAAATTTTACATTTACAAGATCCTGCAATGAAGGCATTGTAAGCTACTCTTTCTGGGCATCGCAGGTTCCTGCAGCACCGACGTCAAGGAAAACCGCAACCTGGACAACGTCTCCTCCAAGGAGGGGGCAAGCATGCCCGAGCAGCTCCCCAACGGCAGCGGAGGAGGTGGGCGCAAGCGCCCCCTGGAGGAGGGCAATAATGGCCACGCACACCCCAAGTTCAGGCCCAAGAAACGCAAGAAAACTCCAGGGCCGGTTCTTCCCAAGAACGCTCTCATGCAGCTGAACGAGATCAAACCGGGTCTGCAGTACAAGCTGCTCTCTCAGACCGGGCCGGTCCACGCGCCAGTCTTTGTCATGACTGTAGAGGTGAACGGGCAACTTTTCGAAGGTTCAGGCCCCACTAAGAAAAAGGCAAAGCTGAACGCAGCTGAGAAAGCACTGCGCTCTTTCGTGCAGTTTCCCAACGCTTCAGAGGCACATCTAGCCATGGGCCGAACGCTCACCGTCAACACGGACTTCACCTCAGACCAGGCCGACTTCCCTGACATGCTCTTCAACGGTTTTGAGACTCCTGCACCACCAGAGGACTCCTTTTACCTGGGGTCCAACTCTAATGGTTCCCTAAACCCACTGGGAGAATACCCAGTACCCCCAGTGACTGGTACCAACAGCCTGGCTCAGGCCCCACTGCCTCCCCCCTCCACTTTCAACACATCGTCCAGTGGAAAGAACCCCGTCATGATCCTGAACGAACTCCGGCCGGGCCTCAAGTACGAGTTTGTGTCAGAAAGTGGTGAGAGCCACGCTAAAAACTTTGTCATGTCCGTGACCGTGGACTCACAGACCTTCGAGGGATCAGGGAGGAATAAGAAACTGGCCAAGGCGCGTGCTGCTCAGGCGGCACTCTCTGCTCTCTTCAACATGCAGCTGGACCAGACACCATCTCGCCAGCCAATCCCCAGAGAGGGCCTACAGCTACATCTGCCCCAGGTACGGCTTTCTCATTCATACTAGACCATTTGATCTCAATATATTATTTATTCACAGCTGTTTATCCTGCGAGTTTAAGTTTTAAAAATGATCTCCATAATCTGAGAGGAAATAACTCCAAAACGTTTTTGGGATTTTAGTGCATAAATTTGGAAATTTAGTTATAATTTCTTAGATTAACTTTTACGCCAACAAAGGCAGAACTTTCTTGTAACTAAATCGAACATTTTCTTTATATATTTTTTTTTAATCTCTTTCTTCCTGACTGATCAGACTCTTAGATAAAGTGTAGCCGTGTAGCAGGTCTTCAGATTAGCGAAGTGATTCAAGAAGAATCAATCTCTCACCTCTCTGTAGTATTTGATACATTTAGCTAAACTCTGTGGAGAGTTGTTAAAGATAAGTTCTCTATCAAAGGCAGTGATTGATTCTTAAACACAATGGCATTACTTTATGGCAAGCTTAAATCAAAATGTAGATGTATGATAAAAAGATAAACACGGATCAGGCGGCTAAAAGAACCAAAAGACCCGTGTGTTTCCGGAAGGAAAAAAAAAACCCTGTCATTTACACTTTTCCTAAACCTTTTGTTAATCCTGCTTCCAGATAAGAGCGGAGACTGAAACTGGCCCAATCTTAATTAACATCTCCCTCTGAACCGTGTCAAAACAAGAGTGTTTAGCCGTAGCTCCGGCTGCTGCCTGTCCACTGAAGAGTGGGCTGTCAGGAAAGCGTCCGGTTTCTGACGCTGATGCCTTTTGGGCTGCTCATGTGCCTGTCAGGCTCACAGAAAAGAACATGGAGCTCTGGTAGCAATGCCTCCCATCACTCAGCCCAGACTCTATGATTTAGCGTGCTGTCAGAGCCTTGTTCAGGGCTGGGGCACATGGGTAAATTTGTTTTAGGTGGATGGCAAGAAGATGGCTGGGATAAAAGGCATTAGGAGGACTTTTCATTTATCGCTGGTCTACTCATTGTACCTGTCATGCATTCGGAGGTGTGTTGGTGTGTGTGTGTCTTGTGTCTGTGTGTGTGTGCGTGTGTGTGCAGATACAGGCAAAAGGAAAGGTGGGGTGTGAACTAAATGACAGTCTATCAAAATGGAAGCGCGCTATTTATCTATGGCCCTTCGGTTTCTTTGTGCAGCTGTTTCTCCTCTTATCCTGGCTGTCACCGGTTTGTTTAATTCAGCCCGCTGCTTTCGCCTCTGCGATACGGCAGCACGTAATCGTCCAGCGAATTCACAGTCAGTTAACATTTATTTAATGTATCTTCCAGGGAAAGCTGCCTCCCCTGCTACTTGCCGGGGGGAAAATTAATGAAAATCCAAGTGCTGCTAATAGTGAGCTTGATTGCCAGGGTGAAAACGCTCCTTCTGTTTTGAAGGGTTTCATTCTCTGGCACGGCGCAGTAAGTCAGGCGGCTCTCCTGCGCGTCGAGCTCGCATTAGCTGTCTGCTGTTGAGTGATTCTGAAGTGCTGGGGAAGCAATGTTGGACTAATGTCTCTAATTTGTGCCCATTCAACCAGTGACTTCTTTCTGGCATAATCATTTTCCACCATATTAGCAGAGGGGAATGGAGAATGAGACAAAAGACACTGTCACAGAGAGAGAGAGAGAGAGAGAGAGAGGGGAAAAAAAAACCTGAAGAAGGTGAATGTACATTAGGGTGAATATTTCACGTTAGTAAAAGGTGAAATGGAGGACTGTGATCTCCGTAAAGTTAGGAATTTTTTAAATAAAATGGCACTATAGATCTTAAATATAGCTTTTCCATTAGAAGTGAGATTCTGATGCCTCCTTGTTATAAAGCTTTTATAAAATTCTCTTACGCAGCTGTGTGTGTGCTCTGTCAGGTTTTAGCAGATGCTGTCTCGCGTCTCGTGGTGGACAAGTTCAGCGAGCTCACCGACAACTTCACGTCTCCACATGCAAGGAGGAAAGTGCTGGCCGGGGTTGTCATGACAACAGGTAGGACTATGTCCGGGCATTTCCTGCAGATACGAGACGGTCTGCTTTTAGAATTTGGGTGGGTTTTTCAGCTCTCAAGAGCCGCTCTTAGAGTAGATACAGGGATAAGAGTATGTGTTTTCATCAATTTATGCACAGCCTTCTATTTATCCTCTAGCTATAACCACATATAGCAGAGTTTATTATTGTATTTATAACAAACAAATATTGCGGCTAATACAGGTGTTTACCAAGCATATTTAATAACACGAGTTTTAGGCATGATATTTTTAGAAATCCGTCCGAATGATGAGAGCAACATCGTGCTGTTTGTTTACACCAGCATTATGGGCAGTGCTCTAAACCCAATACATTCTCAGTCAAATTCACACTTCATACTCTCTTTTTTCTTGTTTTACATTTTGCCCCGCTCTCAAAAAATGATCTCACAATCAGAAAAAGATCCAATAACACTACATACTCCGAGATATATGAAACCTCACAAGTGTGAAATTGTTTTTCTCGGTCGAAGCCGGTGTGAAGCAGATTATCTGTGGCATTTCAGTGGACTTCAGTTCTCGGGCAATATGGTAGCTGTGGTAGAGATCATGTTTTGCAGAGACGCTTGCTTCTTTCTTTAAACAACACGCTTGTGATTTGATCAGACTTCGTTATTGGGCTGCGAGATCCGTGAGCTTTCAGTTCTGACGATAAAACCACGAGAATTGTCGTGGTTCAGAAACAGATTATTACATATGTGGTTTTTATTAAAGGCCAAGCTGTATACACTGTGTGGCCAGAAATCTTTGTGGAAACCTGAGCATCACAACCATATGTGCTTTCTGAAGATCTCGTTTCAGATGTAGTCCCCTTTTGCTGTCAGGCTTAATCAGGCTTTCCACTAGATCGTAGAGCACAGTTACTGGGATTTGTTCATCCATCCACAAGAGTGTTAGTGACATCATGTCGAGTGAGGAAGACTGGGGTTCATTCAGGGTTCCAGTTCATCACAAAGACGTTGAATGGGGGTGAGGTCTGGGCTCGAGGTCTTCCACTCAACTTTTAGGACATCGTGTCTACATGGAGCTTAGTTTGTGCACAGGAGCATTGTCATGCTGGAACATGTTTAAGCCCCTTAGTTCCAGTGACGGGAAGTTTTAACGCTACAGCATACGGCTGTTCTGTACAGTTGTGTGCTTCCAACATTGTGGCAGAAGTTCGTGCACAAAACTTTAATTATATAGAATAACATGGATACTGTATTTATTTTAGGATAAAGTATCTCTTCCTCACTGACCTTCTGAAAGTTTTGACTCTTTTATTAATATTAGCATACGTCACCTCTTACATTATTATTTTTTTGATTATTGTACATTTTGGATTGTTGTTAAAGCCTCCTGGTGGTCCAGCAGGAGGATCCTTCCCTCTCGTTGCTGTGGCCCGGGTTCAATTCCCAGGCAGGGAGCTAAGCCAGATACTGAAGAGTTAAATCTTTGTACCAGTCTCAAGCCCGGATAAAATGGGAGGGATGCATCAGGAAGGGCATCCGGCGTAAAACCTGTGCCAAATCGAAACACATCCATGGTGTCGACCCCGAACAGGAGCAGCCGAAAGAACAACATATTTAGATTGTTGCTGTTCAAGCTATTTTCTAAATATGCCAAGAATAAAGAAACACCGTAAAAGGGATTTTGTTAAACCAGTGGACATGTCAGTGGGTCTAGACGTATTCCTCGGTCTCGGAAATGAATAACCTTTCTGTAGTCACTCAGTAATTTATATTAGTTAGGCAGTTATATGCTTTAAGATGAATAATAATGCGATCACACATGCAAAGTATTCATTTTCAGTGAGAGCTAGTAACGTGTGGGCGTGTCCAGCGATGCGACAAAGTTGAGAGAGGTTTAAGTTTATGCAAATGCGGAGCGACTCGGTGCCGCAATGAGAGTGAAGACAGTAGGGCGCACGTGATCCGTGACAAAGAGCAAACACTGCTTCTCTCCTTCAGCTCATATATGATATGATGCATATATACACTGCTGAGTTTTATACACACAATTTATATGCATTATTTAATATACTCCCTCCAGGATGTTGCATTTTAGCAGGAAGAAAATTGATTCGTCGTCACGTGGAATGTTAGTTGCACCACCTAATGATAAACGTTATTACTATGGCAATAGTAATATGGTAGTAGGAACTGCCGTCTTCACAGTAAAAAAATCGCTGTATGTAACGCAGCTTAAGGGAGTTTTTAGACTTTAAGTTCTGGCTGTCCTTAGTGGGCTTTAGGAAACATTTCTGTCATGAATTCTATTAAAATAGGTGATTGTTTTGGATCTCCTCATATTCGAATCGCTAAAAGGTTTAGACATATTTGTAAAATCTGACTCTAATTCTGCTAACGTGTCTCACTCCTCTGACTGCAGGCACCGATGTGAAGGAGGCTCAGGTGATCTGCGTCTCCACTGGAACCAAGTGCATAAACGGCGAGTACATGAGCGACCGCGGCCTGGCACTTAACGACTGCCACGCCGAAATCATCGCCCGCCGCTCCCTTCTCCGCTACCTATACATGCAGCTGGAGTACTTCCTCAGGTGAGACACTCATCACATCAAACCAAATTACAGCCCCGTTTATCCTGTACATCAGAGCCGCTTTCAGGCGGAGTGCGGCGCAGCTGTTCTCGCAGTCAAGCCGTCAACGCGTCTTATTCAAAGCAGTGCGTCTCTGACGTGGTTTATAATGCTGTCTTAGAAGTAACATTTCAAAGGGATTGAATTTAACATCTGTTTTCATTCTGAAATAGTAACAGCAAAGAGGAGCACGAGAAGTCCATTTTCACCCGGTGTGAGAAACACGGCTACCGGCTCAAGGACAACGTTCAGTTTCACCTGTACATCAGCACGTCGCCGTGCGGAGACGCTCGCATCTTCTCCCCACACGAGGCAGGCGTCGAAGGTTAGATTATAGACCGTGTTATTTTTCTTCGCAGTGATTCACCCTGTTATTTACCTTTCTTACTAAAATGAAAGCGTTCAGTCATTACGACTTTGTTTAACTTTTATTAAATACTTCCACACCTCAGCCTTAATGAAGCAGAAATATATATTTCACAAAATTGACTTGGTGAACACTTGCTTAGGCTATTTTTCTGTAAAGGTCATGCTGGAAGAAGAGCCAGTTGAACAAATGGCCATATTCACAGGAGAGTCATCGAATTAAGTCGATATTTTTTTACACCTCATAGCTTACACAGGGAAAGTTATGTGTGTTCAGAAATGGGTTGTTCAGCTACTCAAGGCTGTTTTCTAGCTACACCTTTCATATATATATTCATATATATATTCATATTCATATATATATATATATATATATATATATTGTCATATATATATTCATATTCATATATATATATATATAGGTTAAAATTTAGTTCACACCACATTTAAGCCACTGCTTTGAAACAGCATTTGTCTTTAAGCTTGATAAAAAAAAAAAGTTTGGATTTATTAGATTTTTATTGTTATACAGACAGATCCACTCTGCTTTGCATTATTTATGCTAAATAATTTTATTTATGAGAAAATAGTCTTAGTAGATAGAGTCTACTAAGACTTTAATAGAGTCTTTTCACAATATTTTGACAAACAAATAGAAACTGGAAAGCTAGTACTCAAATCCAGCTGTATTGCTACACCAGTGCTAACATGAATCCGCCAACATGAATCCGCCAACATGAATCCTATCCATGGATTATGATAGGACTATTGGGACCGAAGACACACATTCACTGGAATATTCTGTGTTCTCTCTGTTACCCATAACCCCTCTGTCACACTGCATTAGACAGCCCGTTTCCAGCAGGCGTATGTCTGACTATGAAGTCTTTGGCTGTCTGACAGTTGTCTGAAATGATTTATTCAACCACTTCTTTAGAAATTAATTATCAAAGAACAATAATTGAATCCATTTTAGCTTATGATGTTTTAGTCTGTGATCAGGGTGGTTTAATTAGAATTTCATTCAGCTGTCTCCGTTCTGAAAACAAATTTGGACAGTCTGTTTAATTAGCCAGCTTTGTGTCTGTGTCTGATTATTTCTGCCTTGTGAGCGTCATACGTGAATCATCGGATGTTCCAGCAGCTGTAATGCACCACGGCTCTGATGAGCTTCAGAACCGCTTACTAGACATGAATTTACAGATGTTTTTTTCACGTTAACATGATGGACCGTTATTCGTCTTTCTGTACTGACCGCTGTCCCTAAATTTCTGACGGCAGATCAGGGAGACAGACACCCGAACAGGAAAGCTCGGGGTCAGCTGAGAACTAAGATCGAGTCGGGCGAAGGCACTATCCCTGTCCGCTCCAGTAACACCATCCAGACATGGGACGGAGTTCTGCAGGGAGAGAGACTCCTTACCATGTCATGCAGCGACAAGATCGCCAGGTAACACAATACAACTCACAAAGCTGCACAAAGAGTTTTGAATGATGCCAATGGGATTTGTAATGATTATATTATTTACTATCCATTATATTAAGAAAAAATTTAATTTGTAACGTTGTCATGGATTTGCAACGGACCTTGGATTTATTGTTTCTATTTTGCATGTCTATATTTGCATTCATTTATTATTAATAATGACGTGTATAATTTTAACATTAAAATGCTTTTTATTTATGAATTACAAATGCAGTTCGGATTTGTTCCATCGTACTCGACATACAGACTTTAATATTAGGTGTTAAAATTTGGCATTTACAAAATCCGCTCTCAGCAGAATGTGATCTGCTCAGCTTTGAATCTTTTCCTTCAGAACAAATCCACAGGGCTTACAGAGTTTGGAGTGAAGCGGTGTACCAGACGAGACTTCATGTGCGAAAAGGTTTATCTAAAAAAAAAAATCCAAGACACAATCTAAAAATCAGAATCGAAACTGAGACAGTAGTCAGATCCACAAAGGGCAAAATCAGAACATGGAAATAGTAATCACGAAGTCGTAGTCGGAAAGACCTCGCACTGACTGAACATTTAATTGGCTTTTTATGGGCTGTAAACAGGAAGTGCATCGAAAAAATGCTGGTATGTGAATGAGTGAAAGTAGCAGTAGAGGGGGCTATTGAGAACAATGGACACGTGGTACATTTTTACTTTTTCAAATACAGATATAATGTCCTGTTTTTCATTTGAATCCTATGTGCATTTAGGGCCCTGGTATATGTCTGTGTATGTAAGTATATTAATATTCTAGTAATATTCAGGCTTAAATGTTTTCCAGGAGAACAATCTCTTGAGCACACTGTCAGATTTTCTGAATTTAGACCGGGGTCAGATGTTAACATTTCCGAGGACAGGGTTGTGGAAGCGAGTGTGTCGTTTTCCTCAGTGGCAGAGTTGCTGTCATTCTCACCGCCGACGCCTGAGTGTGTGGAGATAAGGAGGTGTCGGAGGCAGGTGTGTGTATATGTATGTATGTGAAGCACAGTCCCTGTCACTGGAGATGAGCGAGCCCCTCGTTCCTAGTTATCTGTTTCCCTTCGCTATTATTTAGACTATTAAGCTCAGTGTCATAAAGAAAAAAAACAGCCAGTGATAATGATTGCCTTTCTCCTGCAATGGAAGTCTGAGGAGCAGTTATGCAAGCGACGCCTGAGGGAAGATGGCCGTTAGTGTTTGAAGGATGGCGAGCTGTCAGGGCGTGGCATTTCATCACTTGTATTGCACCATTCCTCAAGGTGCCATCATCCCCTGTTGGATAGGGTTATTTATCAACATAAGTAGAATCCGTTGTGTATCCGGATCTCCCACGCTTTATGATTCATGCGTTCTTCTGTCGCACTACATCATCTGGTTAAAAGCAATACAGCGGAGTATGTTTTATGTATCAGTGTCTCTGTAGAACTGGGACTTTTCCGCAGTAGACTGCATGTTTATTTATGCTTGTATCTAACTGTAATGTGTTATATATTATCTATTATATGACTATAACGTACATACATACATTCAGAATAGCACAGCTGTGTCACATTCTCAGTTTGGATAGGGTTAGCATTAGGGGTATAGGGTTAGGGGATAGTGTTAGTGTTAGAGGGTTAGGGTTAAATTGTTAGGGATAGGGGTTTAGAGGGTTATGGATTAGGGGTTTGGGCTAAGAGTGTTAAGGATAGGGGTTTGAGGGCTAGGGGTTAGTGTTTGGTTTAGAGGGTTAGGGTTAAATTGCAAGGCATTGTGTTAGGGATAGGTGTTAGAGGGTTAGTGTTAGGGTTAGAGGGTTGGAGTTAAATTGTTAGGTATAGGGGTAAGACGGTTAGGGGTTAGTGTTAGGGTTAAATTGTTAGGGATAGGGGTTTGGGATTAGAGGTTTAAGGGATAAGGGTTTATATTATATAGTTTAAACTTAGAGGGTTTAAGGAGATAAGGTTTAAATAGTTAGGGCTAGAGTGTTGGGGACATGGGTTAGAGGGTTTGAGCATTAGGGTTAGGGATAGAGTGTTAGGAATGGGATTAGAGGGTTGGGGGTTTGAGGGTTAGAGAGATATGGATTAGATGGTTATAGGCATAGGGTTAAACAGTTAGGGGTTAGAGGGTTAGGGATTGGGTTAAAGGGTTAGAGATGGGGTTAGAGGGTGAGGGGTTAAAGGGTAAGGTTATAGAGGGTTAGGGATGGGTTAGAGGGTTTGAGCATTAGGGTTAGGGATAGAGTGTTAGGAATGGGATTAGAGGGTTGGGGGTTTGAGGGTTAGAGAGATATGGATTAGATGGTTATAGGCATAGGGTTAGTTAGGGGTTAAAGGGTTAGAGATGGGGTTAGAGGGTGAGGGGTTAAAGGGTAAGGTTATAGAGGGTTAGGGATGGGTTAGAGGGTGAAGGGGTAAGGGTATAGAGGGTTAGGGATTGGGTTAGAGGGCTAGGGATTAAAGGGTTAGAGGATAAGGGATTGGGTCAGAGGTTTATGGATTAGGTTGGAGGGTCAGGGTTAGGGATGAGGCTAGAGGGTTAGGGGTAAGAGGATTAGGGTTAAATAGATTTAAATAGATCTCTAGAGTTAGAAATAAAAGGTGTTAATTAATTGGTGGTGAATAATGTTCTACAGCAGCTCTGACAGTAATTGTGCCAGGTTTATTTTGATATGGAGATATTGCCTCCTTCCTGGCAACTCCATGTCCAACATTCTCCTACCAATATACTCACTCTCCCTCCTCTGAACATTTTATTCCCTACATATTTGAATATATAGAAAACATTTTATCATTTATTATCAATATTGCTGCAACAATTTTAGCTGCAGGACCTCTAACATTAACATTTCCATAACAATTAAGAAATGCATGCTTGTTCTACAATCATACCCTGAGTTTCAGTCCATTTTTGTGACTCATTTTTCTCCAGGTTCACAGCGGAGAGTGCATCCTGTTTTCTGCATCCTTTATTTAAAAATAAAGCACATGTTCTTTTTAACTGTGAGCAGACACAAATAAAAGTAGACCCTTTTACAGCTGAATGATGCTTTCCTCTTTTCAGTATGACCATAAATGACAGAGTATTTTAATTCTTTGCTGTTGCTATAAGAAAAAATAAATCCCAAGTGATCGTGCAGGTGCCTCCTGGGGGATAAACACAGGCTTGTTTGCTCCAGGAGAGAGGAAAGGTCAGGTCTAACTAACAGGTGATGATATGAAGGCTGCGCAACCATGACTCCTCATTCTTTTCAAGTTTCCTCTATGGAAGTCTTCCCCTGACCGTTCTCACTGAATTATTAATATCTGTGCTTGCTGTTTATTTTTTTTATTTTTTTAAAAAAAAAACAAAAGGTCCCTAGCATGGAGTCCCTCGAGTGCAGCTGTAATTATTTTTTGCTTTCCTTTTGATTAAATGGTCCGCCTTATAGCCAGGAAACAGCAGAAACAGAGGTGTTAGCCAAGCCTTCCGGTTTTAGCTTAACAAAGTCGCCGCTTTAACAATAGCTGAAGGTAAAGGCTGCGAGTCAGGCAGGCGTTCGAAGCGGCTGATTGGCCATACTGAAAAGAAGAGCTCCAATCACTTGAGAGCGTGTCGCCGACATGGCGGGGCAGCAGGTGTTGTTTGGGGGAGTCAAGCCCGTCTTGATTAGCCCCTTTGATTGTGTGCTGCAGAAGGATGGACCCCGCTGGGGTAGTCTTGGTACGTGAAAGCTCACAGTGACGGGGGAACGGAAGTACAGCACTAATGAACCCGTTCATCTCATACCCCGTGTGAGCAAAAAACTTCAAGCCCCAGGCCTCTACTGCTGCTGCTGGAGAGATTTCTCATACATTCTCATATATATATTCTTTATATACTGTACATATGAAAGAGGAAGTAGACAAATATGTATTATTTTTCTACTTTCTTCTTCAGGTCTTGTTTTAATTTTACATGTTTCAAAGAAAAAAAATGAACATCCCCTTGCAGCCGTTTTTCAAGATATTCTATCTCATGTTTCGAATAATTATGTCGTGTTCCTGACTTGTTTGTTTCGATTGCGTAGGAATTTTCATACAGCTCTTAAGAGAAGGAAGAGGAAACATCAGGGTGTCAGATCCAGTGCTCCGGGCCAAACGAAATGTCTTTTAATAGACTACAGTCATGAAATATTTGTTCTGTCTGTGTGTGTGTGGTATAGGTGGAACGTGGTGGGGATCCAGGGCTCTCTGATGAGCTACTTCACTGAGCCCATCTACTTCTCAAGCATCATCCTGGGCAGCCTGTACCATGCTGATCATCTCTCTCGGGCCATGTACCAGCGCATCGCTGACATCGAGCACCTGCCCCAGCAGTTCACCCTCAACCGGCCCCTGCTCAGCGGTATACACACCCTTCCACCTCACCTCTGCTTTCTCACACACGCTGCACACCACACTTACGATAAATACATGGACGGAGAACAGGATGCTGAAATTTTTTTGAAATTTTAGTTTGTAGAAATAAGTCACTAAAAAAAAAAAACGCACTATTTAGCTCACATCCGTCATCATGCTGCCTTTTGCTCATCATTATCTAGGCAATGATGTTTTCCTAATTCCTGTTGCCTTCCATATCACAATTAAACAATTTCTAACTAAATGTTAGAACCTCATGCACATGCCAGTGGAGAAAAATAACCATAAACTGATAACACACACCGTTTCACTGTTTTTCACATTATCTTCCCCAAATGACACCTTTCATCCAAAGCACTACGCATAGTCACTCAGAAATGTGGCTCATTATGGAAGGAGAATGGTTTCTAATTTCCATTTCATGTTGCTTTTCAAAAGATACAGCAGACAAAATCAAGCAGTCAGTCAGTAAAATAAATGAACACACAATGAGCTGAAAATCCTATCGGGTGTTTTACGAGCTGTAAAACTGACAGTGTTACACACCTGAGAGTTAGTTCAGATTTCAATCTCTCTATCTAGAAGACGTGTGCGTTGCTGTATGAGCAAAGACGGTGTGAAAACAATGTTATCATGAGGTCATTTATCATCATAACTACTGAAATCATTGTTTAACCATCGTAGTGCTGATCCCTAGCTTTCTAGATCAGGTCTATACATTCTGACTTTTTTTGCATCATCTTGCATGTTGCACTTATACAATAGAGGAAAGAAAGACAGACAGACAGAAAGAAAGAAAGGTGGTTAGCAATTCCGGTGTTTCTTAAACATTTAACATGATTTTAATTCATCTGTTACTTTAATTAAAAAAAGTTTAATTAGTATTTATAATATTATTTTCATTTTCATTCAAGTATAAATATCAGCATTAATGCAACTTAAATAAAATTAATAAAATTTATTTGTTTGTTTATTTTTTTTATATTATTTTATTTTTAGGTTTGTTTTTTTTGTGCTGTATTTTTATTATTATAAAATCTCACTGATTGACCTTAAATTGATTTTTTTTTTTTTTTTAATTTATTTATTTATTTATTGCTGGTTTTATTTCATTTCTAAGTACAGATTTTTGTTATTCATACCATATGGAAAGTAGTGCCGTTTCTGTTATCAGTGTAAATAACACCTCAGGGTCTTTTCCTCGGGGTCTGTGAGAAATGGAGTCTTCTCCTCCACCATGTCTTGTGAACTCTCAGTAGTTCTCACAATACCACAGATATGTTTATGTTAGGTTAGAGCCCTAAAGCAGAGGGATCGTCCTGAAGATTATAAAATTGATTGTTATAGTGACCTCAATATTATCCAAAACAAACAAAGCCGGATGAATGTATTTTTTCTGTGTGTTTTATACAGCTAAGTCAAATTGACCCTAAGGAACACTGATGCCATAAAATGTGTACAGGACACTGAAAACATATTATCATAATCATTTTATATGTAACTGGTTGTTCCCATTAAATTAGGAAGCAAAATATATAAATTTAAAGAACATGGAATAGGGTGCAAATGACCCCAAGGATAATAGGAGGGTTAATATCATATCACTGAGAAATCCAACATGGAAGTAATGGAGACTGACTCGACACCCACTCGACTCCAAGTCCCAGAATGCAATGCAATGCAATAGCTCTGAGAGACTCAGCTCAGCTGCTTACCAGTCTACAAGGCCATGAGCACAAAGGCCTTAATGGCGTTATTGTCCTGTAAGTTGAAGCTCTGGGAGCTGATTTGTTTCAGCAGAGTGTACAGATAAAGAGGTCAGAGAGAGAGCGAGAGCCAGACAAAGGAGAGAGAGAGAGATAGAGAAAAGAGTAAAGCGCTGCTGCATCATAAACATAGCATGGTTTAAAGAGGTTTAAACTAACTCGTGAATTTCATTAAAAAAATACGCCATTGAAGACCACATGTTAATTATAAAGCTTAATATGCAAGTCTTTCAGCGTGGATTATTCTCCTTTAATGAAACTCTCGAGTTCCCAGATCAACCTCCAAAGCTGCTTTAGTGCAAGTGGAAAACTTTAGATTAATCCCTTTTCCTTTTTCCTCCATCTCTCTCTCTCTCTCTCTCTCTCTCTCCTTCTATTAACAGTTACAGCAGGAAATTTAATCACTTCTAGGCTATGTGCAAACACCATGTCTCCTCTGTTTAAAGACAGAGTGGTATTTGAGAATGTCAAACTCCTTCTAGGTGATATTTGCTTGAGATCCTTAGATCACATCACCTTAATCGTATTATTAAACATGTACTATTGCACACGCTGTTACAGTGTGTTACATCAGATTCCCAAGACGACCAAGTCTAGTGAGTTCTGCGTGTCTCGATGAAGAGCCGTTAAAACTGTTCCGTGTCATAAGTGTGACAGCAGAAACCCAAGCCCAGGCTGTCGGCTTCTTACTGATTCTCAAGGAGATAGAAGATGGCTTTGAACTAAAGCTTGCCATGTGAAAAGTATATAAGGAGCGTAGAATGTAAACTTTACGTCCTATGATCGAGTGCGTCAGATACCCGATTGAGATTTCTTCTAAAATAGAGAGCACAAAGCCAGATAATGAGAAAAGTATGAAATCATTAGGATTATTTAATAAAACTAGCATGGACATGTACAGTAGTTTACCTACAGTGGCTCAAAATGTGGAGTTATGATAGTTATACTGTATCAGATAGACAGGTGTGATTTGTATACAAAGATGTATACAATCGGTATGAATTATAGATCATCAACTCAGTGCAGTTTCAGTTCAACTCAGAGCGCTGTATGAGGGTGAGGAATGTAAGTCAGAACTCTGGATGTTTCAGGGGTTAATTAGGACCTTGAGTCCAGCTGTAGTAGTTTCAGACAGTTGTGCTAGTCGTGAGTGATTCTGTATATTTCTACACCGAATAACTAGAAATGGTTGAGTTGATGATCTATAATGAAAATACATTATTGAGATCTTGGAGATGGCCCTGTGCGTGTCCCTGTCCCTGTGCATGTCCTTGTGTGTGTCCCTGTGCATGTGCCTGTCCCTGTGTGTTTCCCTGTTCCTGTGTGTGTCCTTTTCCCTTTGTGTGTCCCTTTCCCTGTGAGTGGTCCTTTCCCTGTGAGTGGTCCTTTCCCTGTGCGTGTTCTTGTGTGTGTCCCTGTGCATGTCCTTGTCCCTGTGCGTGTCCCTATGCGTTTCTCTGTACGTGTCCCTTTCCTTGTGTGTGTCCCTGTCCCTGTGCGTTTCCCAGTACCTGTGCATGTCCCTAGGCATTTCTCTGTACGTGTCACTGTGCATGTCCTTGTGTGTGTCCCTGTGCGTGTCCCTCTGCGTTTCTCTGTAGGTGTCCCTTTCCCTGTGCGTGTCCCTTTCTCTGTGAGTGTCCCTGTGAGTGACCAAGTCCCTGTGAGTTGGTGCCCCCCCCGTGTGTGTGTGTGTGTGTGTGTCTCCTTTGCATGTTTGTGTCCATCTGTGTGTGTCTGCATGTCTCCATCCCTCAGTGTGTGTGTGTGTGTGTGTGTGTGTGTGTGTGTGTGTCCCTCTGCATGTGCGTGTCCCTGTGCGCGTGTCTGTGCAAGTTACTATAAAAGTGGTAAAAATTTTGGAACATGTTTTTTAATTGAAACCTTTCAGTCATAACTGCTGTCAGTGTGTGTTATAGTCAACCTTTTCTCATCAATCCACATTATTCTTTACATTAATAATTAATACACTATAATTAATGCTACATTTAGTAACTTTAAAGTAAAGCATTACCAATTTTCTCAGTGATATTTGCGCTCACGACCTTTTAACTGGTCCTTCTGATCATAAAATAATGAGTTTTTGATTAGCACACACTGTCTCATCGAGTGTCTGTGGGGGTGTGTTGTGCAGGAATCAGTAACGCAGAAGCACGGCAGCCAGGAAAAGCTCCTAACTTCAGCGTGAACTGGGCGGTGGGTGACCAGGGGTTAGAGGTCATTAACGCCACAACGGGTAAGGACGACATGGGCCGGCCTTCTCGCCTCTGCAAGCATGCTCTCTACAGCCGCTGGGTTCGACTGCACTCAAAGGTACGCTCTTCTGAATGCATTCACAGATTAAATGTACATCTATCTCTTATTTAAAGGAGAGGTTTGTAGTTATTAGGCTTCTTCTTCTCTGTTCCGGCAGGGGGAGGATGTAATTATCAGTCCAGGAAAAGACCCATATTGTACACATGCACTTTATTAATAATCATATTAAAGCTTAAATATGATATAATTATAAAATAATATGACTATAATATTATATGATATAAATATATTATATGACTGATCACCAGTCACTATAATTTATTCATATGCTGTATTTTATATATATATTTATATATACACCAATCAGCCATAACATTATGATCACTGATTGGTGAAGTGAATAACACTGATTATCTCCTCATCATGGCACCTGTTAGTGGGTGGGATATATTAGGCAGCAAGTGAGCATTTTGTCCTCAAAGTTGATGTGTTAGAAGCAGGAAAAATGGGCAAGTGTAAGGATTTGAGCGAGTTTGACAAGGGCCAGATTGTGATGGCTAGACGACTGGATCAGAGCATCTCCAAAACTGCAGCTCTTGTGGGGTGTTCCCGGTCTGCAGTGGTCAGTATCTATCAAAAGTGGTCCAAGGAAGGAACAGTGGAGAACCGGTGACAGGGTTATGGGAGGCCAAGGCTCAATGATGTATGTGGGGAGCGAAGGCTGGCCCAAGTGATCCGAAGTTACTGTTGCTCAAACTGCTGAAGAAGTTAATGCTGGTTCTGATAGAAAGATGTCAGAATACATGGTGCATGATGGGTCAGGGCTGTTTTGGCAGCAAAAGGAAGACCAACACAATATTAGATAGGTGGTCATAATGTTATGCCTGGTCAGTGTGTGTGTGTGTATATATATATATATATATATATATATTTTTTTTTTTTTTTTTTTACAGTCGTAAAATAAAAATAAAATAAAACTGTAACAGTGAGTATGACAGGTCTACAACTATGTTTAACATTACAAACTGCATCTCAAAGCAAAGACTTATTTAGCCCTAAACCCACATTTTGAGAGAAAAACTGTGAATGGATATTATTGTCATACGTTCCCTTCTTACAGAGAGGAAAACGATGCTGTGAAAAACTAGGATGTTTATGATCTAGTAAACAATCATTAACATTAGCCCATATTCACGGTCACGGTTCAGGATACCCATAAGAATGTTCTCCTGCATGTTTCCATTTACAGTTAACTTTTACTGCACCATGATATGAGCCAGTGCCCTGAGCTACACGTGGCCCGTGTCTCTTCATAAAGATTTGTGTCTCAGCTGTAAAGATCTTTATTGTCATCACGTCAATATACAGTGTGCAGAACACGGTGAGATGAAAAAGCGTTTCTCCTCGACCTTAAGGTGCAAGAAACCTGTATGACAGAACGTAAATAAAGTGCAGCAGGAACAGGAAGCATGCTGGGAGAGAGTGTGGGAAACGGTATACTTGTGTAAACTTTCTGGAGACTGTGTTTAGGCTTTAAAAATCATACAAATTGTTTTCTACAAATTGAAGAATATCTTGATGAACAGTCATAATCTTTTGTTGCTCCCAGAGCATGTTTTTTGCAACAATTAGTGGAAATTAGCTTTTTGTCGTGGGTTGGTCTACAGAAATACATCTTCTCTGTAGCACTCTGCTTTCTAGGCATCATTACAGTTTATACTCACGCACTATATTCAGATGGAAAGGTGTGCGGTTTTCTGAGACCACTGTAACTAGCAGGTTCCACTAGATCAGCCTAGCTCCGCCCACCTGGTTAAAGCCTCAGTGTGACTCTCAGCGTGTAACACTGTGCTGTCCTTCGTTCTCTCCTCAGCTGTCATCCACCTTGCGGATCAAAGTGACCAAGCCGAGCTCGTACCACGAAGCCAAGCAGGCGGCAGTGGAGTATCACGCCGCCAAGCAGACGCTCATCAAGGCTTTCCAGAAAGCAGGATTGGGGGCCTGGGTGAAAAAGCCTATAGAACAGGACCAGTTCTCTCTGAGCTCCTGAAGGGGATGCAAGAGGGACAGAGCAGAGATGTGAATGACATGACTACAACCAGCTGTTGATATGTCACTCGGTGTGTGTGTGTGTGTGTGTGTGTGTGTTTGACTGTGTTGATTTCCAGCCAATCCACAGCCCTTTAGACTCACTCACTCTGCTCTCACACATCTTTCGTCGGTTGTTTGTTACAAACGGCTGTGTCCGGGGTCGTAAAACCGACCCAGAGCGCCGGATAGGATACAGTGTTATATTTTACAACTGGAAAAAAAAAAGAAAAGAGCAACGTTTGTCACTTTATTCCTGTTAAATGGGTTAGGATTGCCTGCAACCCATCGTGCTCATGTCTGGTGGCCTCGGAAAAAACGAACACGTAGGTTTACGCTAATCATGTCTCTCGTAATTCAGACACTGAAAAGCATCCCTCTGTTTTTAACCATCATCCCTGTCTTTTTATTCTGTTTCTAAATCTAACTTCGAGATCAAGACTACATACTTTTACCTTTTTTTTTTTGTTTGTTTTTTAATATTGGAAATTTCTTTGTTGTTTCTTTTTCCCTATATGATGAACAAGTATTTAGAATTTAGTCAAACAGACCTGTTTTCTCCCGGACACGAACTTTTTTTTTTTTTTTTTTATACACGTTCTACATTCGAGCGTTTAATTAACCTTGTAATCGAAATGCAACCAAAGTTCATGGTTCTCCTTCATCTTCATGTCTCAGTGACATCTCCATTGCATGTTTGTATCGTGTGCTGTGACACACATCACTGAACAACTGCCCGATTTATTTTTTTTTTCCGGGCAAAATATAGAAGACTTGATGATGAAGCTGCCTTCTTTTGACCATTTTAGAAGTCTAGGCGTTGTTTAGGTACTTTTACAGAATGATGTCTCGTCTTTTTTTAAAACTGCATGGGAAGCATTTGCGTGTAAGGAGCTAGGTTTTGTAGCTGTCGCAATGTCCGTCTGTTCATTTGCATCGATCATTGTAAAAGCAGATGGTAGATTATGAAACCGTTTCTCAGTTGTGCACGTTTATTGTCTAAAGCTGTCTCTCTGCATGGAAAGAGTGGACGGTTTTCAGGGGTTAATTAGAAACAGCCCTCATGGTTTTCAATTAGGGCTTTGTTTGTTTGTTTGTTCATTAAATATGTCCGTGTTTTTTTTGTTTTGTTTTGTTTTTTTTGGCACAAATTGTCCATATTGCTGAATTCTGCTGTATCCCTGCTACTGAGGTCTGCCTTCTTTATGCAAGATTCTTTTCCTGCTGTTTTTTAAGCTTGTGCACTCTTTGATTAATGACCAACAAACAGCAGCATGTTCGACTGATCCTGAACTCATATAAACCAGGGGCATGATTTCTCTGATAATCTTCGCTTTTTTTTTAATTTAAAAGGAAGCCCCGCTGTTCTCGAAGCCTAGACTTCGACCTTTTCACCTTATTTTCAAGGCAGCAGCTCCGTTTGGTGAAAGCGTAAAAAAAAAGGATGGCCACGGCTTTATGTTGAAATAAACGAAGCGGTGAATATGTTTCACGTTAAATTGCTGTTTTTCACTCTGGAATGCAGCGGAGTCACATGACCTCTGCAGCCCAATCACCACTGGACTTAGCTGATTCTCTCTCACAACTGTACAGAGAGACGGTGTTACATTTAAGTGTGTGTGTGTGTGTGTGTGTGTGTGTGTGTGTGTGTGTGTGTGTGTGTGTACCTGCTGCTGAGCCCAACCGGCACTCTTGTCGAGATGTCATGGCAACAGGACTTGGAGATTGCTGTTGAATCTTCACCAAAGATGATGTCTTTTACTTTTGGTTGTTTTATGGTGAAAAAAAAAGTGTAAACTTTATTTTTTAAAAACAGTTATTAATGCAACGTTCAGTGGGCATCTTATAACCGGTCATCAAGGTTTTGTATATCCATTTACTAATATATTTTTAGTTGGTTTCACTGACGATCTTTGTGTTTTGCAGTGATTTGAGAGCAGCTCCTTTCTCTGTGTTTCTGTACCTGTTAGTTTACAACTGTAAATATTGTGAACCTCTCTAATGTCGTTGCCATGGACGCTCATATATACTGCATATATTTCTGGTAGTTCTGATCGACTATTTCTTCATCACACATCCGCAGAAACTTGTATGGAAGTGGTAGTTTCTATACCGTTTGTTTTCTTTTCTTTCTCATTAAAGTCGTTGTATCGATTCCTAACGTCGTTTATGTTCGATTAGTTCAGCTGTCCTGACCCTGTACCTCATACACAGATAGAGAGAATGAACAAGACATTGAGATTGTGTCCTTGGAAAACTTGCCAGGTCTGTGTGATAACCAACCTGATCCCGAAGCTCAAAGACTTTCCTGCTATTAAAACCCATACTCATGATTTCCACAGTTTTTTTTAATTTTTTTATGAGCATCACATGACGCTCTGGGTCGTGTTACTGCTTTATAACGGCGGTGAAATCCTGAGCTTAGGTTACTGTCTGTCTGGATTTTCACACATTCTACCACATCTTGTTTCCTCTAGGGTCTCTGGTTTACTTCCATCTCTCAGGTGGACCAGAGACTTGAACTTGGCTCTAGATGGGAATGTTTGTGAGCATAGAACCCTGCAGTGGACTGGTGTATCACCCAAGCTGCATTACCACCTCACACCTTTCTAGGATAGGCTCGACCATGACCGGGATATAAATCACTTACTAAATGAATGAATTAATTTTGTTCAAACTTCCAGGGTCCTGGGTGGTCTGGAATATTCCCTCTACAAAGAGTGAGTAATGATAGCTATGAGAATGAATTAAACTGCTCACTTATGCACACTCAAACACAGACCTGGCAACCAGTTGTTTTTGTTTGTTTTTTAATGAAATTTATAATGTACTTCGAAGTTTTGTAGCCCAGAGACGAAAATAGAGAATGATATTTTAATTTAGATATTGAGTCTTTTCGATCGTAAGCCCACTCATCATGCTTTCATGCCTTCCGTCTGTAGCGTACTGATTGTCAAACCTGTACTTCACACACTACTGTTCTCTCTCTCTCAACTACCCAAGATGTCAGTGGATGATGTCATGAACACAATCCCAACCAAGGCAGGAGTTTTTCTTTTTATTTTCTTTTTATTGTTCTGGAACAGGAGCGTATTTCAGTCGAGTCGTGACTCCGTGCTCTGGTTCCGGTCAGCCCTGTTCTGAGAGTGTTGTGATTAGTTGACTGTACGGTGGGGTACAGTGGTGCTGTACACTGCCTCCTCCTGCGTGTCCTCTGTAAAATCCATACACGGGCCACCTGCATGAGCTCCTCCACTGAAGCTGCACCCAGCATGATGACTATAAAAGGACTTGTATGTAGAAAAAAAAAAAACCATAGATCTATATATATAAAGGAGAAAAAAAAATAAACGAGATATTAGTTTACCTTTGTATATGAGTGGAGTTTTTTTTTCTTCCAGTTTCTAGTGAAAGTGCTGAAAGGGTTCGTTCAACGACTGAGAATCCTTGAGATTTCAGGTTTAATTCTGTAAAAAAAAAATTCAATTTTAATTTTTCAGGTGAATTTATTTGTATAGCGCTTTAACAATGGACATAGCAGCTTTACAGAAGTATAAAAAACAAAGGGAAAAAATTTAAAGTTAAGTTACTATTTTATCCCTAATAAGCAAGCCTGAGGCGAAGGTGGCAAAGAAAAACTCCCTGAGATGATATGGAAGAAGGAACCAGGCTCAGAAAGGAATCCATCCTCATTTGGGTGACACTGGACAGTAAATAATGTCCTTTCTACAATAGCAACCAAGAGCTCGTGAGCTTTTATCTAATTGTTAATTTCCCAAGTGTTGAACCACATCCCGCTGTACATTTTCACACCTAGTGGCACAACCCTTCGAGAGTGGAAATGGCTGTGCTCTCTGGATGGGAAGGATGTCTCTACCCTGTCAATCAAAGCGATGCTAGCGAATCAGAGTCATCTGTGATCTCACGTATGTGGAAGAGGACAGATTGTGTCTTCTTCCAAGTGTGACAGCATGAGCAGCAGTTTGAAAAGATGCAAAGCTTGGTCTTTACATGACTCTGAGGAAGCATGTGCTTGCTCCATCCTCCTGCAGCTGCAGGTTACGTGATAAGGAGAGATAGCGGGTGAGTAAAATAACCAAATTGTTGCTACTCAAACGTTTAAAATAGTAACTAAGGTATACGTAGATACCTGAGCAATCACACCTATATGCTGCCACAAAGTATGAAGCATACAGTTGTATAGATTTGCTTTGCATTCAGTTTCCTTTCACTGGAAATAAAGGACCAAGACACCTCTTCCAGCATGGCATTGCCCCTGAGCTCCAGGAAGACATGATTTGCCAAGTTTGAAGTGAAAAATAACTCTTGCACTAAGCCCTGACTTCAACCCCTACTGAACAACTTTGTGCATAAATATTAAAGAAAAGAAGTTAATGATGAAGAACTGTTACTTATTAAATGTTTACTGGATTTGGAAATGTTAGGAAACAACAGATGGAGATATTCCTAGCTGCAGAACCAAAAGTTATAGAGTTGGATCCGATCCAACTTCTATAAGCCTAACCTTTGACCCTCACCCACGCAACACATTTATCCAATCTGAAACACACTAACTTGTCTTCCAAGCCTCTGGACATTTGCCATGACTCTGCCCAGTTTGGAGAAGCAATGAAGGTTACTTGGAAATATTTATCACTCTAATTAGGCACTTGAAGTGCACCAAATATTTCTTTTACATCAATGCTAGCACTGTGTGTAGGCTTGACAGGGTTCATTCTCCACTTTGTTCACCATCAGTGAGTCACTTTATCATCTAAGAGCCTGTAGTTATTTCCACAAAAAACTGTTATGTATCATTAGTCTGTTTTGCATCATGTTTGTGTGTTCTGTTTATTAACAGCAATTCTTGTTTTGTTACACTTTAAACCCAGTTCATTTTTTTTTTTTTTTTGCCTCAAGTAGTTTGTTAATGTAAAGATGCTTTTTTTTTTTTTTTTTTTTTACTGAAGATGGAATAAAATATTTTGAGGTTATCCATACTTAAACTGCTATACATTACCCTAAGTTGAGATACATGCAAAAGTAAAGCACATTTCAGCCATAACATTAAAACCACCCGCTGTCCCCCTTGTGGCAACTCGGGTCAGGTTTAAGTAGCTTTTATTGTCATTTCAACCATGGTGCTATATAAAACACAGAGCTAAGGACTGAAAAGTAAGTCGTCCTAGTCACATAAAGTGTATAAACTCACAACTTGCAGGACCTGAAGGATCTGCTGCTCATGTCAAGGTGCCAGATTAGACAGCACACCTTCACAAGTCTTGTGGAGTCTGTGTCTTGATTGGTCAGAGCTGTTTTGGCAGCATAAGGGTGACCTACATAATGTTAGACAGGTGGTTTTAATGTTATGGCCTATCTCTCTCTCTCTCTCTCTCTCTCTCTCTCTCTCTCTCTCTATCTATCTACTGTATCTATCTATCTATCTATCTATCTATCTATCTATCTATCTATCTATCTATCTATCTATTGATTGATCTAGCTAGCTATCCTATTGATCTATCTATGCATCCTACTGATCTATCTATCTACCCTATCGATCTATCAGCACACATAGCATCAGTTGTTCTTGTACCTTGTCTTGTACAGTGTTCCTCCTAGACCAAAGGTGCCACACATAACCAAGACAAAGTACAGTGACGCAGACAAACATAGAGATAAAGTTAAACTATACTTAAAGTGCAACATCTTTAGTAAAAACTAGACATACAACAGAAGTGCACAGGATGTCCTAGTCTTGTACAACAAGCATTACTTCATGATTTCTAAACTACACTCCCTCTAAATCTCATGCTAAGCGTAATGAACAGGCGTACAGCTCGCATCAATAATAAATTAATACTCTCCTGTGCACAAAGGCTTCAGAGGCACTTGCAGACACTGGTGTATGGGATATGCTGATTATAACACAGATCTGAGGCATGACCTCATGCTGGAGCACCCTGGGAAGCTCGTCTCCCTGCCACTCGGGAGGACTGTTTGCATTGGAGATCCAAAATTGAACAGGCTTCAGCACCACTAAAGAGGGAATTATTCACTTCATTATCCGGCGCTGGCAGGAAGCTTGCATCTGATAGGAAGGATTTTAGGCAAACGGTGGAGAAGAGGTTTTTTTGGGTCTACCCTCCTTTATCTGTCTGATTTGTGAACCTTTTTTTTTTTAACCCTTTAACAGGCACATAATGAAATACTTGTGCGAGAAAAATATATTCTTACTAATTGGATCATATACAACAGAGTTCCATAGTTCCAGAATGTTTTGGAATTCATTTACAGGTAGTAGTAGTAGTAATAATAATAGAAAACCTTGTTCTATATATTTTACTTGCAAGCTCACAGACCCACTGAAACCCACGGCCACTCAGTTTGGGAGCTTGCCTAGTTTGCTGCTGATTATATTTTTGATGAATCAGCATTTTAATCATTTTCACAAAACCACAAATTGTCTTGATAAGACATTAGGTTTATAATATTGCTAATAAATCTAGCTCACAGCTGACTGACTGCAGGCAGTGAACTCCTTCTGTGTCACTTCAGTCCAGTTTTCATACCAATTACAGAAGACTCTATTTTTTATAAACTGAAAGCCTACCTTTGTGATCAGTTAACATAACACAAATAGTAATACTGTGAGATAAAGGGAAAGTTGGAGATGAGTGTATAATGGAATTAACACTGATTTATGTGGGTAACAGTGTGGCTCATCTGTTATAAAGGCACAGATTTCTGACTGAAAAGAAGTTGAAAAGCTGTTTTTTTTGAGCCGCTCTGTGTGGATATTAACCCAGAATCTGGATTGTTCTTCTTGGGGAAAGCTCACTGGCTTAGCGGTTAGCACAGCTGCCTAACACCTCCATGGTTGGGGGTTGATTCCTGCCTTTGCCGTACGTGTGTGTGGGGATTTTGCATGTTTTCCCCGTGCCTCAGGGTTTCCTCTGGATACTCCAGTTTCCTCCCTCAGTCCAAAGAGATGCTTTTTAGTTTTATTGACATGTCTAAGTTGTCCTTCGTGTGTGAATGGGGGTGTGATTGTTTCCTGTCCAGGGTGTACCCTGCCTTGTGTCTCAAGTTTCCTGGGATAGGCTCCAGGTATTCTGTGAAACCTGATAATAATAGGAAGGAATGAAAACATGGTTGTGCAACTGGGGAAAAAAATGGCAAGAACCAGAAGATCATAGATCTATAATATAAACATAGAAAAAACAACTTTTGATAAAGAATGATTAAATGGATTTCACAAAGATTGCGTAAGGCTTTATTTACATTTTCATTACATTATAATATGACAGTGCAGCTCTGCTTTTCATATACTTTATCAAAAGGTGCTGGAATTTTGCTCCTACGCTTCCCTTTATTTAACCAGCAGGAAAGGATCGTTTTTGATTAGTACTTATTAGTAAGATGTATTACCTACTAGCATTCTTGTCACTCACACATTCACCAGTAACTTCAGGCTAAGTTGAGGATGTTCTGTCTTTCATCCTAGACCATTTTCTGGTGGCATGGCACCGATGCTGATATCTTCCCTGAACCCCTTGCAGCTGGCCTCACCATCCATTTTCTTCCATCCTTTCTTCCATGACATCCCTTTTCCCCGTCTCCCAATAGTAAACTTGTATAACAGCATTCGCTCACACAGTGCTCTCATAACCAGGCAGCTGCTCTCAAACCATGCATGATTAGTGTCAGGAATCAATATCTTCCCGATCAATCAGTGTATTAATGGAGAATCAAGAGTCTACCAAGCATTTTTGCCTCTTTTCCAAGAGCAAGTGAAGTGGGGAGCTGTGGAAGGCCTCAAAGGGTTTGCTAGTTCAAAAGAAAGTGCCTATTTGCTGCTGATGGTGCTAATGAAGTTAGCTGGTCATTAGTCTGCTCCCTGCTGTAGTCTCCAGAGCAGTGGCACAGTGCTTCCCCTCACCGAGCAGACTAATGGAGCTGGAGCAGAGGATTCACGCATCTCGCTCTGAGCAGATGGTATAGGAGAAGGACGCTTCTATCAGCTCCAGCCACAAACACTGCTCTTCCTCCCTCACTGCTAAGTCCAAGATAGCACTGCTTCTGCCCCTCCCAGTCACTGAATAGCCTGTTGCTAGTTTGAGCGAATACATTTAATCAACTATTTGTTGTAAATTTGTATTCATTTATTCATTCGTCTTCAGTAAAAGCTTTATTCTGGTCATAGAGCCGGTGTGGATCCAGGTCATATCCCTGAAACATTGGGGGTGAGGTGGTAATACTGAGCAGAATGAAATTAATATATGAGACAAAGTGGTATATTTTTGATTCTGAAATTCTCTTCATCCAGGTAATACAGGTACATCTTAGTTCTCTATTTAGATTTCCAGACCCAAATATGATGTTTACACAATCTCTTTACACCCCAAACTCACTTACGTAAGAATGTATACCGTTAAGTGCAAAGATTTGTATCCCCTATGACCAATGATTATGCATGTCGGTCCATCACGGGGCGCCAAATACACGCATTCACAGAGGCATCACTTAAATTTTAACCATCTATACTTACTACTGTGACTGACATGGTGGCACAGTAGGTTGGTTCTGAGCTTGATCTTGAGCTCTGGCTATTGTCTTTCTGGAGTTTCACATGTTCTCTACATGCCCAAGTATGTAGGTTTTCTGGGGGTTCCCTTACATACTGCTAGATATTCTAGATATTCAACAGCCAAATTAATAATAGTATTGACTGATTGATTAGGATTTGGAAACTGACTGCTAATTTTCCTTTCAGTAACATGGAGATACAAGCCATGGGGATACAAAACTTTGCACTTAAAGGTATACATGCAGGCATATATTATCTCTAAAATGAGTTCAGGGAAAGAATAGACACTATAAACATCATATTTGGGTCTGCAAAGCTAAACCGAGAACTAGGACGCTCCTGTATTAACTGGATCATGAGAATTTTAGAATCTAAGATATACCACCTATAGATTAACTTAATTCTTACTCTGACTTTTCTCCTCAGTATAGTGAATGACTTTGCCCTCACCTTCCCTCAGGACAGAATGGTTGAGTGGAGCTATTGAGTCCCGGAGCTGGGGATTTTTAGTCCCTTCCATCATCCATCATGGACGGCTCCTGGGCCATGCTGAATCAGGAACGCTAAATATCACCGCCTGTGGGGGACTTGCTTTCCCTGTCACAGCCCGGAAGAGGAGAAAGAACTCCGGCCGCCTCCGAGGCTCACTAAGCACTAAACACAGAACGTATGTTCCAGCGATGAGCTACTGCATCCTGTTTGTGTCAGCAGACGAGTCCGAAGAAGCCCAGAGGGTCAGACAGAAAGCTCGGTTTGATGTTTCATTCATTGCTTACTCTGAATAAATGCTGCCTCGAGGCTGTGTATTTTTTACAGAAGAGCACAGAACTAAAAAATAAAGATACATTCTGTCATGAGATCCAGAGACAACAATGGCTTGACCAGACACGATTTCCACATGATGGTTTTGCTGTTTGTGCCTTCGGATGTATAGTCGAGTGTAAAAGTAAAATAATGAAATGAATAGCAACACATCAAGGGCATTCAGAGTAGGTGACTTAAGTCCAAAAGTTATATGTATTCAGATATGGTTTGAGCAGCTGCTTATGTTCTGGGTGCAGCATGCAAATAAGGTTATTTCTCCAAGGTTGCCACATTGTTCTTGAGTAGAAGCCTCTAAAACACAAGCACTTACCTTTAAACCCTCAGAAATTTAGTAGAAAATGCAAGCTGATGCAGCAAACAGCATTTTAATGTAATATTATGTAACATAAAATCAAGAGGCAAGCTTTCCAAATCATCTAAGAGGAGTTTGGTATATCACCACCCCCCTGCAGTAGTTTGATTAGTAGTAGTGTTTTGACTTAAAATTTTATGCTTTTCACCCTCAGCTTATAATAACTTGATCCAGCACATTCCATCAGCTGCAATTATTTTGATTTGTCATATGAATAAAATAATATCATAATCTTACCTGCAAAGGACCGGTGTGGGTCCAATCAAGCAGGAGCAACTGATTCTACCTGGTTAATCAGTTGATCTTGGATTTGAAAAGATCAGCTGTGGTTGGAATGAAAACCTGCACCTACATCAGTCCTTTCCTGATAAGATTGGAAGAAGCTTGAAGAAGAAGCTATTATTTATCACATATACATCACAGGACAGTGAATTTCCTTTCTTTGCATATCCAAGCTTAGGACGTCAGGGTCAGAGAACAGGGTTAGCCATGATACAGCACCTCTGGAGCAGAAAGGGTTAAGGGTCTTGTTCAAGGAATTCGTTGAACCTCAATGAATCATAACCAATTGAGTCATTTTTAAATTGTTTTAAATTTTTTAAATCATTTTTAAAAAGTGTATTAATTTGAGGTGTATTCATTTATCATTTTTGTCTTAAATTAATTATAACGGTTGCCGTCATAAGTTTACATCCCCCTTGCTGAATCTGCAAAAAGTTAATGCAGTTTGTTTTCATTTAGTTCTGCCCTGAATAAGCTATTTCACATAACAGATTTTGACATATAGTCAACGGTATGATAAATGAATTGAAACCAGTTCAAGAGTTTACCTCTCCTCAATTCTTAATACTGTGTGTTACCTGGAGGATCGATGATTTTATGTTTTGATGTTTAGAGAGAGTTCTAGTTTATCCTGGCCAATAAAACTCCCCATAGTTAAATAAGAAAAATCCTTCAGGGCAATCCTTCTGCATATTTGACCCCAATCCAACAGAGGCTTTATGATTTTGAGATTGATTTTTTCACACTGAGGACAGCTGAGGGACTCGTACACAACTATTACAAAAGGTGCAAGCATTCAGTGATGTTCAAGAAGGTAACATCACAGGCATTTGGCAGACACCCTTATCCAGAGCAACTTACAATGCATCTCATTTTTTATATTGTTGAGGGTTAAGGGCCTTGTTCAAGGGCCCAGCCGTGGCAGCTTGGTGGACCTGGCAGTCAAACTGATCTCCTCAACCTCAAACTCACAACCTTCTGAGCAGCAGTCCAACACCTTCACCAGTAAGCTACCACATCCCCAGGGGGATAGTAAGTTTCCTCTGGGTTCTCAAGCTTGAACTGCAATATGTATTGTATGAAATTACAATTTGTTTCAGATAAGATTTTTTTTAAATCTCTGCGTTACTGACTGATCAATGAACCATCACCTGCATAAATGCTGCTGATGAACATACAGAACACAACACAGTTAAATTAATGCAGATGTGCAATCAATACCTGTTACCCAAACCTGCACAAAAATGCACATCTTTTCCTTAGTATAGAGCTGCAGAGAAAAACCATAAAAAGTTGAAGCACGATTAGAATATTTTTGCAACACTGAGGGTATTACATTGCTCTGCATGCTGATGTTGCAGTATTGTTTATTGCTGCTTTGTTAAAGCATTATAAATGCATAGGAAGTTTTAATATATTACATTATCCTATCCAGAGATTCTCAAAGGTACTCTGAAATTTAATTTAAAGGGTTTTTTTTTTTGTTTTGTTTTGTTTTTACTAGCAGAAACGCTCATGCCGGTAACCTGGATAAAACGTATTAGTTGGTAAGATACTGTATGAGTGTGCATCTTTTACTTTTCACTGCTTTTCTTCGTCATGATTATTTTTCACCGCAGTGCTCATCTCTTTTCTCATCATTCACTCTGCTATTGTTTTTCTGCAATATCTTCTACTTTAATAAGCCTCGCTGTCTAGCGATAGCTATCCAGTCCATCTGAAGAGTCACCGTATTCTATCTAGGGAATCCAAATCACACTCCCATTCAAAATTTCACTTGAACTCACCTGTCCAGTGCAGGGATAAAATGAAGTGGCGAGTGGGGCTCCAGCAGCCCTAAAAGAAATCATAAATCATGAAAGTCCATGTCCTGGGGACAATGGGATCCGCGCTCATTCAAGGCTCCGATTTCCATTTCAATTTTCTGCTCAGTGGAGTTGATGTATGTGGCGAATGGCACGGTCGGACCCACTGCGCGGCCCTGTCCCTCTCCACACTATTTATTAACGCGGAATCCCGGTGACCTTGGCTCTGTGTCTGGCTTTAATGCCACACCTGCTGGCAGTCCCTACAAAGCAAGAATTGCGAAACCAAACGACTCAGAAATCCAGGCACAGTACATTTATCTCCGAGAATTAACTTCTGCATTTGGTAAAATAAATATACTTTATATGGAGCACTAATCATCTTAATTTAATGAATGTGGTACTGAATATAAGACAGCAATAACTATGAAATAAAAAATAGTAAGAAAAAGATCCTAAAATCTGAGCTGAATGAGCGGATCTGCACATGTACACATCCCACAGTTTTCCATCAAACCTTACGATTAACTACATAATTACTGGCACCCTTAAAAAAAATCGGCCAATACGATTCATTGACATTAACTTTCTTTTCCATCGACAATAAATCTTTTTTAGCCCTTACAAGCCTGTGATGTGGCCCACAAAATGAAACAGCATGTCTTATATTCTGCATAATAATTTAGAAAGTACAACATTAATGAATAATAAAGAAAGCAGTGTAAAATTGTAAAATCTGTCCTTAGGATGACTGAATAAAAATGTGTGTGTATGTGGGTTTTTTTCCATTTCACTTGCCAAAGTTTTGTATTTTTATTTATTCACATTTCCATTTTAAAGGCAGGAGTTTAAGCTCTTTTGAGCAATTAGTTGTTTTCTTATTCAATACTCTACGTCTGGTCTTGGTCATCTAGGCTGGTCATTCAGCAGCAGGGTCATGTTTGAGAACAACATAGAGGTGTGTTTAAAAATAAATAAAATGGAATGGATCAAATTGAAATGACCATGTTTCTATTGGTCACTAATTCTAGGTGAGCAGAGACATCTGATGATAAAATAATGGCATTATCTGTTAAAAATTTATGACGCAAATTTATTGATGATGGTATTTAAGATTCATTGACAGTCATGGGTGAATCCTACCCCAGTCCCAGTAACACTGGGTGCAAGAAGAGAGAATACACACCAGATGGGACACCAGTCCATCACCGAGCACCATGTCTACACATTCACACACAGGGACAGTTTAGTGTAGCCAATCTACGTGCATGTTTTTGGACAGCAGGAGGAAACCCATGAAGAACATTCAGTTCAATTCAATTTTATTTGTATAGCACTGTTAACAACAGACACTGTCTCAAAGCAGCTTTACAGAACATAAGAAACAAAAAAAACACAGTGGAAAAAGTCCTAGATGTTAGACAAAATCATCCCTAATGAGCAAGCCTGAGGCGACTGTGGCAAGGAGAAACTCCCTTAGATGGTATGAGGAAGAAACCTTGAGAGGAACCAGACTCAAAAGGGAACCTCATCCTCATTTGGATGCCTAGAACATGCACAGAAACTCCACACAGACAAAAACCTGAGCTCATGGTCAACTGCAGGACCTTAAAAATGACAAAAACTCAAATTTAGTCCTTGACATTTATATGAATTTCTAGAAATAAGCTTAACAATCATATATTTGGTTAATCTTATATTTGGAAATACTCTATACTTTTGCCTATATTCAGAATAGTTTCACTTGCTAAGATCTCCAAATTATGCTTGAAATAATTCTTCTATTTATAGCTCTTAGTCTTCAGGAACTTGTTGGCCAGGTTGTCGATATAGTTGACCATAGACCATTACCCTGAGGGATGAATATGAAAATTATAGTACCTTCATCATTAATAACTCAGATGCACAAATTAAGCAACGAATACGATCAAAAATACAAATAAATATGAATAAACTCAGACTGTAAAATGAAATAACTAATAGAAATGTTGTAAAAGTCTGGAACAATTCCACTCACAAATTATATACTCCAAGTGAGAAAACCCCAAATCTTATATTTTACTTAATTCTTGTGGTTGGCAAGCATCCAAACCAACTAACGCCACCTTTCCAGCACTGGACAGTTTTAAAAATATAAAACTTTATCTAAATGTGAGTCCACTTGCTTTAGTACGGCACTAATTGCACCACTTTTCTAATGTCCTGTATATGTTAACTGGTGCTGTTTTGCATGGCAGGCTTCTGCCACCAGCCACTGGCAGCCTGATTTGCTATAATTGCCTGATAGATAAGGCAATGTGGCAGGACGGAGGATGGAGAGGTGAGAGCCGGGGAAAAAAAAGCCCTGTCACAGAAATGAATAACATTTATCTTAGCGCCCAGGCTTTTCTGGGTGCCAAACATTTTTGACGGGGAATTCTTTGAAGATGACAGAATAATTAAAAACAGGGACCTTGTTGCTATTCACAAGAGAAAGAGACAGAGTGGTGGGGCGTGTGGAGTAGGAGGAGGTGGAGGGAAAATTTGCATTCTGACCTTCCTGTTTCAATGGCCCATCTGCCCTTCTACTTCCAGGACATGGACCGCAGCGCGAGGAAGTCGCACCGGTGCGCTGGTGATGATGTGGTGAAAAGAGAAAAGGCTGCAGAGAGGAAAAGATTAATAACACATTACCAATTCAGCTCCTCTTTGCAAACAGTTTGCGCTAAGCGGACAGATATTTGAATATCTAAATTGTCTGAGCGGGGGCTTGGAATAGACGCTAATGGGCCTGTGTCCTTGTCAAAGATCGCTCAGAGCTAAAAGAGAACGTGTGACTCTTAAATGAGTGGCTGGCACAACAGTGCCTCGGGTTATTTTTCTATTTTAACTGCAGGGGGGAAATGACACTTGCGTCACACTTGGACATATTAGCTTGGCATTTTGACATTCAGACTACCTTTATAAACAGGTTGCAGCTAATGGAAGGGTTGCACAGGGATTTTTAAAAATAATAATGATAATAATAATAAACTCATGGCATGAAGTTTACATTCACTATGCCTTCCTGTCAGCATTGTGTGACGGCCCAGCTCTTTATAAACTATGGGACATCTATATTGTCCTTCAAATCTGGTATCTGTTTCTTGAGCAATGGCTGCCTGTGCTCCTTTTAACAACTAAAACATTTCTTTAGAGGGAAATGGCCTCCGGCAAACATCTTCACATCAAAAACAGAACCAAGGCAAAAGCTATATTTACATATATTTACCTGAAGATCAATATGTTACAGGGGTACACATACACTCACACACACACACACACACAAACACACTCACATGCAGTGCACTCAATCACAAACACAAAACCAGGGACATTTTTGGTAGAATCATGAAAAAAGAAAAAATAGAAGAAAAGGAAACATTAAAGGAACAGAGTAGAAGTGCAGTCTATGGCAAACCTAGAGAGGAAACTTCAAAAATTGCTTTATGAAACCAGAACAAATGACTAATCTCAAATACACTGGAATACAATGCAGTGTGCCCTTCAGGGGAAAAATGCTCATGTTACCAGGATACGGAAATGTCCCTGGTTTTGTGTTTGTGATTGAGTGCGCTGCATGTGAGTGTGTTCCTGTGTATGTGTACACCTGTAACATATTGATCTTCAGGTGAATATGAAAATATAGCTTTTGCCTTGGTTCTGTTTTTGATGGGAAGATGTTTGCTGGAGGCCATTTTCCTCTAAAGAGGTGTTTTAGTTGTTAAAAGGAGCACAGGCAGCCATTGCTCAAGAAATAGAGACGTGCCTCACTCCATCACACATTCCACTGAAAGCACCAATGGACATCTTTTATTCACACATTTCCTTTGACAATATAATTTTCTGCTTTGCCGTCTAGTTCAAATTGAATTTGAAATGAACATTGCCAAGCACATTCTGCTAGGGCCATTTCCTGATCAACATGATTTGTGTTTTTCACTGCATGCAGCTGAGTTTGCTCCAGAGTCCAAATATCCATCCCTACCATGCTCTCTCGTCCCTGTGGAAATTCAATAAAGCAAATTGCCATGTGTGCTTGCTTTATGTTTTTCTCTGTAAGTCTGTTTTTTTTTAATGGAAGACTTGTGTAGTTCCCCTACATGCAAACATTATTTAGTAATGTTAATAAATAAATAAATAAATAAATTAATTAATTATATATATATATATATATATATATATATATATATATATATATATATATATATATATATATATATATATATATATTAAACCATTAAAGCAATCAATTCATATATTCTACCTGTCGACTAATTTGACAAATCTAATAAATAACACAGAAAGAGTTGCTACAGCTATTCCTAATACAACCAAAAAGAAAGAATAATCTAAATAAAATAAAATTACAGCCTAATAATATAGATAGGGAAAAAAAGAGGATGAAAAGAAAAAAGCAAATGAACCTAAATAATTAATTTAAACAAAACAAAAGGGAAGGGGGTAAATCATGGGGTAGATACTGCAGAGAGTTAAAATACAATACCCATCTTCAAGCAAATTTTACACAGCTTTCTGAACTAGTGATCTTATTATTATTTTTATTTTATTAATTTTTTAATTTTAATTTTAATTTTAATTTTAATTTTAATTTTAATTGATAGTGTTTTTAATCTCCTGATGTAATGGTGAAGGATTTCCAAATAAGCAACAACCAGCATCTAGCTATTAAAGACACAAAAGCCAGAGTTTCTAATTGCTTTGTGTTATTCTGAGCACCCCCAAAAATGCTACAGCAGGAGAGACATCATTATTAATGTTTTCTAAAATATATATATTTTTTCATATTGCACCTAACACATGATGGACAGAACTGGATGGATTAAAAAGTTTTATCAACACTTTTTAAAAAGCAGCATTTATTAAGCCCAGGGAGAGAAAAATATAAAATATGATGTTCCTGTGCTGCTGTGTGTTGGCCTAGAAAAAAAATCCCATATAGCAACGTGCAGTAATTCACAGTCAGATCCACTGCATTCAAATTGTCAGGAAGTTTCTAACAAACTCATCATACACCAGCTCAGATATCATCACACCTGAAAGTAGTGCATCCAAAGCTCATAACACACATTTCCGCTACGATTTACCACAGAGCTGCAGAAGAGAAAACCAGAGAAAGCTTTTCCTTTAAATTCTTTTAAAAAAAATTCCTTTACATTTTAAAGCCCAGTAGCTCACAATAATTGGCTTTAAATGGACACACTGAACCCTGTAAAGACATGATGGATAGAAGCCTTCACTTTGAGCCAGCATGCTAGTGTTAGACTAAATGCTTCTATTGGCTTTGACCTCTGTTCCTCTGCCACAAAACATTGTAATACCTCACACTGGACAATTGTTTTAGTAAGCTGGGATCAAAAATGTTGATGTTTGCAAGTTAATTAAGTAACATTAGCTTGCTAGATCGAAAACTAGCAGACTGGCTTGCATTTTGAATTTTATTTATAGTGTCCTTGAGTATAATCCTCTAGACACTAGTATCTCAAGCATCACTATAGTTGTTGGATAAATCGCTCTGGCAGTGGACAGTAGTGGTTCAAGTGGTTAAGGCTCTGGGTTGTTGATCAGAGGATCAAGGTTCAAGCCCCAGCACCACCAAGCTCCACTCTCTCTGCTCCAGGGGCGCTGTATCATAGCTGCCCCTGTGGTCTGTCCCCAAATTCCTAAGCTGGGGAAGCTATGTGAGGAAAAGAATCCCACTGCGCTGGAATGTATGTGTGACGATAATAATGGCTTCTTGTTCTCACTTCTTCTTCTTCTGCCGGTTTTATTAATAGCAGTTGTTAGATCTCTACCTGCTGCTGCATTGCTAGCACACTCCGCTAGCCTTTACTGAAGATAGGCTCTCATCCTAGTGTGCAGTTTCTGACAGTACTTACCTCAGTTATGATCTTCTTTTTTATATGTCAGCAGTATTTCAGGCACACACACATCGCCGTTCCTGAATTCATGGCTTCCTGTATTGCCTAGGTTTTACTGGCAGTGTGGATTTTAAACCTTTCAGAATTCTTAAATGCTCCAGAAACTTTTTATGATTTGTTCAAAACTGTGTGTGTGTGTGTGTGTGTCTGTGTGTGTGTGTGTGTGTAAGGTTCACTCAGTGTGAAGTCATTTTAAGATTACTAAGCATATAATAGTAGTAGCATATGCAGGTTCAAGTGCTTTTCCATGTTAAAACATTTCATGCCAGAAGCACAAAAGGGCCTAACAGCTAAAAGGTCCACTTTGTTCATTTCTGTAGTAGCTTCTATATTCTGATTGGACAGTTAAATCACATGCCACATTCCGTGACGTGCAGAATGTGGGAAGTTAAAGCTTCTTCGTCATGTAAACCCATCACTTGCATTTGTTTGGACCTTACTACAGTGATAAATATTTCTAATCTCCGGTCCACTTTCCCGGAAGAATTTGCTAGAACTTTTCCTATAGATTTCTTATAGAATTCTTTAGGTTTAGGTCTCCATCCGGTTGATCTCACATACTCTCAGTAATTTTTATGCTTGGTGGCCAATTTAACACTGCAGTTCTGCTCAAGTAGGTCTTAATTAAGCTACGTTTGGTGGAGTCATTATCATCCCGGAAAACATTACCGCTCCCTTATATTCCGAACGATGAATCAAACTAAAATGTTCAATGTTCATTACTTCATTGATTTTCTACCTCTCTAGCTGAAATTCATCTCCAAACTCAACAGAGGTGTTAAGAAACAGAAGCCCACAGGGTGTCCATCTTATATTCTCATCAGCTATTCTTCGGACACACCGGTCAAACAGAAGAAGAAAAAAAAAGAAAACAGACATGCTGTTCTCCAGTGAACTGACACACAATTGTGTCCCTTGGATTTCATTCTGTTCCTTAATATGACTTTACTACAGTAAATATAACTATTTCTATTGTCCTCTATGGTGATTTTTCAGATTTAAGGATGAATTGCATGGATAACATATCTTCTCTTAAGCTATATAATAATTCAAAACAAAAGAAAAGTGTAAATTTCACTGTTTTCACCTTGGCCGGTTTCTTCAAACCACTGAAGGAATGTAAACAACCATGACAATTTTCTCAATGTTTCTGAGCTCTGATCCTCATTTCCAGCTCTCATCCACAATATATTAGTCACATTTCTCTAGTAAGGCTTTTGTTTCCATTCAGCATACCCGTGATTGAAGTGATGAAATAAACAACTATATGAAAAGGTCTGAGGTGCAACTACTTTCTTTGCTTGAACTTTATAGTGCATGTTGTATTGTGATGATATTCTTAGCCTGTGACCTAGTGAACTAAAACACTTTTGTATGTTGCTCTGGATAAAAGCATCTGCTGTAAATGTAAATGTAATGTTGTAGTGTCCTCTACAGGTAAGAAGGGAGTATTACACACTTAGGAATAAAACGTGGGTTCTTTTCAAACCAGACGCTGAAATAAATTCATTCTCATTCATTCTCCTACTTTAAGAACTGAGTAATGTTAGGTGATGCAAATATATGTTGGAATGATGGAGATATAAAGTGACATTGGTAATTATTATATGGGTAGAAATCCATTATGAAACACTAGGTGGTTAAGGAAGGTGAGGAAGGTCATGTTGAAGTATTACTTGAAGTCATGTCATGAATAAGATTAACTGAATTAACTGTTCAGTAATTTTTATTTGTCAGGATATCAGCATTTCAGTTAGTTGTAATAAACACATCCATGCTAGAATACACCTGAGCATACAACTGATACGCATGAAGATGTTCAATCGCAATTCAGTGAACAGCTCAGTGTCCAGCTTGTCCTCCGTCTGATACTTGAACAGTCTGTTAGAACGACTAGCAGTTTCGGTCTCAGATCTTTTCATCCGTCTGTCATACTGCTGTGTGATCAGCCCTGATCTCACTACAGCTCCGTGTGATACGGCTTCTTGGCTTTGACCATGTTCTCCTTCACTAGACACCAACACAGAGAAGAGGAAAGGTTAATCAGAAGTCATTACGCCATGACTGATCAGATGAAATTCAGTCGTTTACAATATGACATCATTACTGTAAATTCCTGCATGTTATGGGAGTGTTCATGCTTGGAAGGTGATTTTTTTCAGATTTGAGAATAGATTTCATTTATAACATGTCTTTTCTTAAGCTATAGTAATATAAATATCAAAAACAACAGAATATTGCATTATACACTGCATTATCTGACACTTGGTGCTCCTGAAGGCTCCGCCCATTGGTCCAATCACATCAGAGAGATAGATAGATAGATAGATAGATAGATAGATAGATAGATAGATAGATAGATAGATAGATAGGGTTGGGTCTCAGTCAGCTCCCTAGTTCAGTAGTCAGGACACTGATCAGAAAGTCAGACATTTTAAGAATTATCTGTATCTGTATCTATCTGTATTCCAAAATCCTTGAGCATGAATGTTCAATATGTTCACTATGTTAATGGAAACGATGTCATATATATTTTGAAGCCTCTCAGTTAAAAATGGTGGAAACTCTCAACCAGCTTCATCTACAAATGTATGTAGCTTGGTATCGTTGTTGTAGCTCTGAAATGATTATTTACATTAAGGGATTTTAACTTTAGCATTCAATGCACTGTTCATTTGTGTCTTAACTTAAGTCTAACTTTAGCAAGTTTTATTTTGGCGTAAGTATTTCTACCAGAGATCTGGTGTGTTTAAGAAGAACATGCTAATAGCAGAAACAGATGATCATGCAGGAACGGGCCAGGAATATGCTAGCTTAATTAAAAACTCACAGAAATCCATGTCCCCAGGTTCATAGGTGTACTTGCGGTTGGAGTACTTGCTAATGATGTCGGCGCGCACGGTCAGCGAGGGATCTGGAAAAAAAAACAGAGTTAATAAACAACTTTGTCTGAGATGCTGACTGAAAAAATAAAGTATCTACAATTTGCTTGCTTTTGATATCGATACTTCTGTGACAAATCATTAAGTGAAATATTTTCAAAAGAAGCTCACCAACAAAAAGAATTCTGGGGACATAATAGCCGTCAGGAGCCATATTAGGATCGGAAGTTTCATTCTGAAAATAATATTCAGGCTGGGTTAGTTAGTGAAATGTCCTCAAGAAAGAGTTTCTATGATTTTACACTCACTGGGCACTTTATTAGGAACACCTTTACACTTATTCCTGCATACATTCGTTCTCTAACCAGCCAATCATGAATAATGTTCACATTAACCATCAGAGTGTTGAAAAGTCTCAGTGATCTGGACTGTGGCATGTGTACTGCTTTGAGATGGTGTGGTTTGTGTATTTCTAGAACGGCTGATCACCTGCGATTTTTCACACACACAACAGTTTGTAGAGTTTACTCAGAATGGTGCAATAAAGAAAAAGCATCCAGAGAGCGCTAGTTCTGGTTAGTGTTCCTAAGAACTCACTGATTGTATAAGAGTGAGCTCAAACTCAAAGTGATCACTGATTGTAGGACAGACATGTAATGTAAAACATTACCAGTAAATTGAGCATGATGAAATCTTCTTTGGCCATTTTCTGAATGGATTCGTTCTCCGCAAAAGCCTTTTTCAGATCTTGATAGATAGATAGATAGATAGATAGATAGATAGATAGATAGATAGATAGATAGATAGATAGATAGATAGATAGATAGATAGATAGATAGATAGATAGATAGATAGATAGATACTTTATTCATCCCAAAGGGAAATTCACAAAATTGGTGTACGAATGAAAGAGATAAAAGCATGTAAACAACAATGTACTCCACATACACACACACTATACTATACAGTATACCCTACACTAGTATGCCTTTAAACAGATAGGTGTGATGTAAAGGAAATTCTGTGGCTTTATTATGCTATGGAGGCTTTATCCTAGAAAAATTTCTATCCTGAGAGGAGAGGTCTCTTTCAGGATGATCTTGCCCCCTTATACAGTGGCACGAGGGTTCATTAAATGGCTCGATGACAATGGAAATTATGTAAATCATGTGCAATAACCTTCACAAATCTCAACCCAGTTAAACACATAGGAGATTTTGGACTGTTGTGTTAAGTGGTGTGTTAAGGTCAATGGCTATGTTCTCCACTATGTTCAACACCAACTGAGAGAATTTTTCTCTCTCCAGAGAAGAGAGAAAATAGTGGCCCAGCTCTGTATGTCTGAGTTTCCTTTAAATTATCAACCCACTAATAATTAATACTGTACTCGCACTTATAATACATGATTATCTTCTTCTGATAGTATAGACTATTCATATATTATCTAAATTGCATGTGAACATTTAGATAATGAACAAATATATCAAAAGTTACACACCTTGGCAGTATGGGCAATCTTCTAAGTGATGAATAACCATCAGTGGTTTGTTACTGTAGAGATATAATGAAAAGCACACACACACACACACACACACACACATTAACAGCACTTCATAGTCATCTACAAATATGAGCAAATCCGATCTTAAATCCATATTTAGCGATGCAATAGTGTAACAGCATACCTCTCCTTTGCGTTTTCCAGAGCCTCTTCATATGTCTCTACCCAGTTGATGTCATCCCCCCATCCTTAAACAGGGAAAAATCAGCATGTGCTCAGAATAAACTATCCCTGACCTACTGTTTATCCAAATGAGATCAGATATGATCATCCCACATGTGGTCAAACATGCAGAGATTAAATGTGTGTCTAAGACCTCCATATTAACCTCTAACCTCAATATATTCATTCGTAGCCATGTCTTATAAAAGACTAATCTCTGTGCCACCTCTGTAAAGATTTCTTTATAGATTTTGAAACTTTATATATTCTCTGCAGTGTACATTTCAAAGCTAGAGTCTGTGGTGTTGATCAAAAGTGGTAACTTGAAGTGAAGCAGAACGTCACTACCACAAACCTGTTTTGTTTACAGCTACGAACTAACCAATAATAGTTCAACACTGAAAGACAACTGACGTCATCATTCAGGCATGTTCATTGTATGCCTAGACTTTTTTTGTAAGTAAAGGAATGTTATATGTATAACACATACCGAATTTATCATTATATTGATGTGATTATGCCTGATCTTACCTCTTGAGAGAGTATTGGTTTCTTTTTTTTCCGTTTTCTTTTTCTTCGTCAAGGTCACATCACAGGACAACAGCAGCAGCAACATGTACAGGGACCAGCAGGCCATGATTACTATCTGCAGAGCAAAGTGACAGACATCATTCACATACTGGTATGATTAGTATTGTGTATTCTTCTCTCCGTGGACCATATTGTTTTCACATACATGCATTGTACTATAGCTATTAGACAGGCTTTGTCAAGAGCTGCACAAAAATAGAGTAAGGTACGGCCGAGGTAGCAGTTAGACATGAAAAACTGGTTTAAAGTCACAAACACACAGTTTAAAGAAATCCTTTCCCTGTATTCTTGCATTTTAATTTTATATAAGGTTTCTGAGAGCAATGTGCATTATTGCCAGATCAATACCATGACTTGACAAAGACTACAGGAATTGGTGGCACCATAGTTTCTGTAACGAGGCTTTTGAAATCAATAAATTGATAAAAGTTTCCAGAAGAACTCTGGCATGTTCTCCAAGAAGTTTAGAAAAAACGTACTGGCCAATCAGACTGCAAATACGTCACTGATACTACTATTGCATTTAAAGAAACGCAAAGGGTTATCTCACCAAATATTTATTTTGTTCAATACATTACTGTTTACTGCTCTTTACATTTTTTTTTTAAATGTAGAAATAGTTCATTTTAAATATTACATTTAATATTTAAATATTTATTTTTGACCTCATTATAGTTTTTCAACTTTATTCACACAAGAATTTCGGACAGTAAGGTATAATTATAGAAATACAATTTAGTCTCCTCTTTTCCAGATTAGATTAAGATTTTAAATAAGAGTTAATTTTTGTGTGAATAAAAAAAATAAATAAATAAACGAAAGGAAGGAAAACTTACTGAGAGCGTACGGTGTGATTCAGGCCGATTCTTCACGCCAGTCTGACAGGCTCAACGATCTTGGAGGAGTTCTTATAGTTATTCAACCCACCAGACAGGTCTGACACACAGCTATTGTTCTTCTCCAAACAGAGGAAAGTACAATGCATTGCATTCATAGTTTGACACAAATGTTTCAATGAAATGGAAAATTTTGGTGTTGGCAAAATGTAAGACTGTTGTGCTAGAGAGGGCGTGGTTGAGATGGGGGGTGGGGGAGGGGTTGTGTTGGTGTTGGTGTTGTACCTGAAACCAGTCTCCATCCACAGCTTCCACTCGACCATGCCCCCTTTAATGACTATGTTTAACTATTTAAAGCAGAAATGTGTGACTGTTTCTGTGCATTTGAAATGTGCGATTGTGCTTTAAAAGCTATTTTCCTTCCCATTTTTACATCTACTAATGTAAACACAGTTGTTTACAGTAATGTAAACCCATTTTAATATAGAGCAAATCTTATATTTATTTATTTATTTGTTTGTTTAAAAAAAAAATTTTTTAATTATATCTTATATCTTATATATCTTCTATAGTGCTGTAAAAATCAGGCGTGCGATTTTACAGTTTTCACTGAGACAGAGACAGGAGTCAGAGCTGGAGGTAGCAGAGCTGAAGTTGTTGAGGTTCTCTTTGGAAGTGACACGGTTGGACAGGATTACAGGAACGAGTACATCAAAGGGACGGCTCATGTTGGACGTTTGGGGGACAAAGTTAGAGAGGACAGGTTAAGATGGTTTGGACATGTTCAGAGGAGGGTGACTGAGTATATTGGTAGGAGAATGTTGGACATGGGCCCTGCGATGGACTGGTGACCTGTCCAGGGTGTACCCCTGCCTTTCACCCTATGTGTGCTGGGATAGGCTCCAGCAGACCTCCGTGACCCTAATTAGGAATAAAGCAGGTATAGACAATGGATGGATGGATGGATGTTGGACATGGAGCTGCCAGGCAGGAGGCAAAGAGGAAGGCCAAAGAGGAGGTATATGGATGTAATAAATGAGGATATGAAGCTAGTGGGGAAGTGTTGAGGATGCAGAAGATAGGGATAGGTGGAGAGAGACGATTCACTGTGGCGACCTCTGAAGGGAAAAGCCGGAAGAAGAAGAAGAAGAAGATTGGCAGATATAAAGTGAAATAATTTTGTAAAATAACTAACTAACTAAATAAATGAATGAATGAATGAATGAATGAATGAATGAATGAATGAATGAATCATAACCAAAAAAATCAAAACAAAAAATGTTTGCAAATGTATAATTAAAAATGTGACATTAACTATTTATTTTTAACATTAATTACAGTGAGGTATAATAATAATAATAATAATAATAATAATAATAATAATAATAATAATAATAATAATAATAATAATAATAATAATATTTACCCATGGCCATATTATGAAATATGGCCGTGGGTGAATACATGTAATAATAAATGTAATAAAATTCTTTAAAAATGTATAATTATTGCTGTAAAAAGGATAATATGCAAATTCACCTCCAACTCGGAGTTGATAGTTGTTGCCATGGAGATTCCCTGGGCTTGACAACCATGCAGTTTTGCGCGTGCGCACTCGGGCGCAGTGGAGCATTGTGGGATTGTACGAATATTGACAGGGCAACGAGACGAGCCGAGACGGTTTGGTGTGATTACAAATCTATTATTTTCTTCACAAACATTTCCGAACAGGGACATTAGGCTTGAGCAGCACACGATGAACGGATCGGTGGCCAAAAAGACGCAGGAAACTCTGGGGAAAGTGATAAAGAAACCCCCTCTGACTGAAAAGCTGCTCAGCAAGCCGCCTTTCCGTTACCTGCACGACATAGTGAGCGAGGTGAGTTTCTCCTGGACTCTCACATGTACACTCCAGCTACTTATTCTACTTCTCATTGGGAGCAGAACTAGAAGAATTAACCATAACATTGACTACTGCAGCGTTAGCTAGCTTGTGTGAACTAAACGCGATGTAGCCTTGTAAAGAAAAAGCAGTATATTGTGCTCAGCTAATGTATCGCTATCAAACATCGTCTCGCGCTCTCCTTTGCTTAATTGGGGTATGTGGATTAGCGCGTGCTAAGACAACTCACAAATATCCACAGTGCAGCTAACATGCTAACTAGTGATAAGTTCGAGATAGCTAGCTAGCACGCATATTCTCGGTGGCATCATGAAAAGTTTCACATTTTATTTGTCATGTAGTCATTGTTGGCGGCTTTAAAATAGACTTTGCTGAGCTTCATGGCCCTTGATGTGCTAGTTGGCTATATCAGCTAGCGTCTTTTTTGTTGCTAGGCACCTCTCTGGGCACGGTTATGCAAACAAATAGTTTTCTTCCACCCGTATTCGGTGAAGCCCCGCCTTTTTGCGTTACTAGTGGAAGTAGGAGCTGATTTGCTGCTCTATGATTGACATCTTTGTTGTCCAATTGACGCACGGTTTGTTAGTTCGAGTAATGACTATTAGCCAATCACAACGCAGCAAGCCGCATAAGTCGAAATACAGGTAGGGGTAAAAAAAAAAAATACTCCGACTTAAAAATCTGGTCATTCTTTTATAATCGAGTCAGGTTTCTCTGAGCAGCAAACTGTACTTTATCCTGGACCCAGATTCTATACCACAGGGCAGCATGAACACACTTAAGGGTCATTTAGAGTAGGCAGTTCACCAAGCAGCATGTTATGTAGTGGTTGGAGGAAACCAGAGATCCTCCATGGAATCCACACGGACACAGGAAGAACCTGAGAAATATCACACAGTGTGTTACCGGAGCTCAGGATCGAACCAGGGACACTGGAGCTGTGAGGTAGCAATGCTACCCACTGCATCACTGTGCTACGTCCCACGAGTAGTATATAATCATAATACTGTATCAAATACAATAGAAAAAACTGGAGCGTTCAAACCACACAGAAAACTGAATGCTGAGGAAAGGAAAGAATGGAAGCTCCTCTTCCTCTTAATGCACAAAAATAATGTAAAAACCTGACAATGTACAGAAACCTCTTCTTGTTTTCACTGATATCATTATTCTGGGTTTAGATGTAAGAACACTGCACGTCTGTGGAAAAAAACATTTGAGTATTTGTGTGTTCAGTAGCTGTAGTCTAAATCTATCCTTCATTTTCTCCTCTGTCAGGTAATCCGCACCACTGGCTTCATGAAAGGCCTTTATGGTGAAGCAGAGATGAAGTCAGACAATGTAAAGGTGAGTACTTAAATTTCAGATGCCAACTTTTACATATTTTGCGTACGGGTTCTACAGTTTAACATCACAGTACACTACAGTATGAGTTATCACTCACAAATACGGCTTTTTCATTTCAGTAAAACGACAGATGAGCCATATGAATGACATATAAATCTGGAATGATTGATAGGTGCTCTCAGGCATGTTAAATATTCCATTATTAACCCATATCCTGGAAGCCGCGCCCCCTCACCCAACTCATATTAGCAATGTTTTGGCTAATGATCTTGTGCTTGACTTTCTTAATTAATGAGCACTATTAAACATTATGATGCAGCAGTATTATAGAAGATATCTGTAAAAGTATAATATTGAAAATGTGCTGGTTTTTTTAAGCATTATACTACAGTCCCTCCATCAGTGGGACTACACACTTCCTGAAGTACAAGGTGGTCTTTGTTTTGTACTTATTTCAATCTAGTAATTAATCAGTCGTTAATCCGTTCATATCCAGCATGATAAATGAGATAAATGATGATAAAGGATATCCAGAATGCATCTCCAGAATTTCTGTTGTTGATGAGAAAGAACAGAGGAAAAAAGGCACACTGGTTCGATCTCACAGGAAGTCTGTGGTAACTCAGTAACCACCCTTTGCAACCGCAGTAAGCAGAAGAGCATCCCATAATGCACGATGAACTTAGATTAATGTGTGTTACATCATGTTCCACTCCTGTCAGCCGAGAACAGGAATCTAAAGACACAGTGGACACGGGCTCATCGAAACATAACTGAATTTGATGAACACGTCTTGATTTGGTGTCGGACAGGAGGAGGTGTAAAAATTCAAGCAGCCACTAATAAGCTGACACAGGAACCCTGAAAAAAGAAAGCGCTAGAGAGATAAAGAACCGATGACGTGAGATAAACTCGTTCACACCCGATCTCTTTTGAAAACGCCATGACGTGCGAAAGGAACCGAATCCTTTGATGCTACAGCATGCATAATGGATGCTCCCTCCAGTACACACGCATGACTAAAGGGCTTCAGCCTGCAGTCTGGGGGATTCAGTGATGCTCAGCAGATTTTATTTGACCCTTCAGATACTCTTCTATGATTAAATATCCAGTCAGATATAATCGAACTCTAAACTCTATGCCCTGTAGTAGGTAATAATGACTCATGATTAATAACGTCTGCTGTCTGTGATGCGTGGCTAAGCTGATTACCAGCCGGCTGAATTATAATCGACTCTTAATGGGAACATGGACAATTGCACCGTATCATAATATACGGCCCATTTACAGCACACTCTAGAGAACCCAGTTCAGACCATACATAATTATACGTCTTAATGCGGATAGATGATGCTAAGATTAATGCGTACATTACAAATCTATTTATTCTACTAATACAAATATGCCATTGTGACACAGTTGTAGAGATAGATTATCTCACTATCGTGTGTTCTTTCTTTTTTCCTTTCTTTTTGCTGTGTAGGATAAAGAGTCGAAGATAGCGTTCCTCCAGAAGGCCATAGACGTTGTGATGCTGGTGAGTGGGGAACCCGTGGCTGCAAAGCCTGCACGGATAGTGGCTGGCCATGAACCCGAGAAAACCAACGAGCTGCTCCAGACCATTGCCAAGTGCTGCCTCAACAAGGTCAGGATGAAATGGCATCTGATTGCAAGGAACTCACTTTAGCATCTCTACAGGCTTTTAGTAATCAGTTGAAGGGAATGACGCATATATATTTAAAAGTCTGGAACTGTAATGGGTTATTTTATAAAAAGAGTGAGAGATAAATCAAGGCCAAATGTCTCAAGAGAGTGTTGTGATGCTCACTATCGTTTTTAGATAGGGTTGAATGGCAGCCTAGACTATCTGGTCAAAAATTTGTCAGTGGACATCTGACCATCACATCCATATGTGGGCCTGTGAGCTGTTGATCCAAAGTTTAAAAACACACAATTGTACAGAATGTATGAATTTCTATGCTGTAGCAGTACAAATTCTCCTCATTGGAAGCAAGAGACCCAAACCTGTTCCTGCATGACACTGCCTCTGTGTACAATGTGAGCTCCATGAAGACATGGCTTGCCAAGGTTAGAGTTCAACAATCACCTTTGTGTTGGTTGAATTGTACACTGACTGCACCCCCAGGCCTCCTCAACTGACATCAGTGCCTGATCTCGTTAGTGCTTTAGGGGCTGAATGGGCAAGCCACACTCCCAAATCTAGTGCAAAGCCTTCCCAGTTATTATAACAGCAGAGAGGGAACAATCAGGAACAAGCTGCTCAACAGGTGCATGTGGGTGTAACAGCCAGGTGTCCACATACTTTTGGCCATCGCATACAGTTACGGTTTAGCATTTACACTTTTATCGCTCACTTTTATGACTGTTAAGCTAAAACAGCAGTCCCACAGAAATAAAATGCACTGAGGGGGAATTGACACGTGCTTCTGGTAGCAGTTATTTTTACTCCTGAGATTATCTAGATGAACTACATTAACAAGCCTCCATCTTGTGAGGAAACAGAAACAGGGGGCAGAACTGTGGGCTCTTTGCTGGAGGCAAAAATGGAGTAGCTGCTGAGTGTTAACCACCTAATTATTAACTTCCACCAGACATTTTTCTCACTGATTTCTTATTGTTGCTTGGTGCTGAGCAATAAAACCATTTCCGTCAAGGATCAGTAAAGTTGTCTATGTGTTTATCTGTCTGTCTGTCTGTTTATCTGTCTGTCTTTTTGTCTGTCTGTCTGTCTATATATCTACTAATCTGTCTGTGTGTCTGTCTGTCTCTCTGTCTATATATCTATTTGTCTGTCTGTTTGTCTGTCTGCCTACCTATCTATTTATGTTTGTCTGTCTGTCTGTCTATTTATTTGCCTGTCTGTCTATCTATTTATCTGTTTGTCTGTCTGTCTGTCTACCTATTTATCTCCTCTGCGCACGATAGTCCAGGACACTTTGGGCTCCAGGATACTCCTGCTTCATCGATGCTCAATGTATTTGTTTTATTTTCCTGTAATAGCATGACATGAAGTGATTACTTACTTCCTTTTTTTATTTTTTATTTTATTTATTTATTTATTTATTTATTTATTTATTTATTTATTTATTTATTTATTTTTTATCTAAATGATGTTTGTCCTGGTATTCATCACTGTTTTCAGGTTTGTTGTTGAATATGAATTCTTAGAAATTCTTGGCCAGTGCACATCATGATTAAGTTGAATAAACTCACCCACTTAAGTGGTTTATTCTTCTATCATTTTAATCTATGAAATTAAAACTGTATTAATTTATTTATTACCCAAATAACGTACAATATGTTTGTTTTTTTGACCGACAAACCTATAGAATGAAATGGACTTGATCATGACGTTATTTTCTGCTTGTGTTTTAAACCCCAGTATGATATGAAATTATAATCTGTGCTTCTACACCATCTGTGATGCAGCTTTCCAGCGATGAGGCTGTAAGACACGTCCTGGCTGGAGATAAAGTGGACCTAAAGGGGAAAGCCAGCACCTCCAGGTCCCAGGGCAAGGAGAACAGAGAAGTAAGACACTGATGTTTGCAGACATTGTAAGCCCAGAGATCCCTAATATCTTCGTGCTTGTGTCACCTCTACGCTATGGGATAATGAGTGCTATATATAATTGGATTGATGTAGGTACTGCTGCGTACATGGTACCGTGCAGCTAATCGGTAATTTGCAAGTTGTGATAGGGTCATTTCCTAGCTCAGCATGTTCTTTGTGTAAAGTGAGAAAAAACAAGGATGCTACCATTAGCACACATCGTCTGTTTGTTTTGTGAGAAGTCATAAAGCACATAAAAAGCTACTTCGACTGCACTTTTACAGTTATAAGCCTGCTTGGATATTGGTACTGTTCGTTTAAACATTCAAGCACAATCAGAGGCTATTAGCATGTAGCCAACTAACATTAGTGATAACTCTACTGACCCTATTGATGATTTCCTTCTCAAAGAGAGGTTAGTATAGTCATTGTTTAAGATTTAACCAAGCTCTGTATGTTCAAGATTCAGCGGGTCAAGAGGCTTTAATTGTCATTTCAGCTATATACAGTCGATGCAGTATACAGGGAAATGAAACAACGTTTCTCTAGGACCCTGGTGCTACATGAAGACCCAGAGCTTCATGAGATATTACATAGCTAAAGGCCTAAAGAGTAAAAATAAATTAGCCTGTGCATGAGTGCAGCCTTGTGCAAGCAGTGAAAGACAAGAGACAGTGCAAACAGACAATACTCTACAAGACAGATACAAGATAAATACCTACAGATGATGACCAGGATACAGTCAGTTTGGTGTGCAAAACAGTTGTAGCAGCATTAAAAAATGATGTTGTTGTTGTTCTTTCGGCTGCTCCCTGTTCGGGTCACCAGAGCGGAGCATTTGGCCCGCATGTTTCGATTTGGCACAGGTTTTATGCCGGACGCCCTTTCTGACGCAACCCTCCCATTTCATCTACACACTGACGTAGAGCGAGGTTTGCTGATGGCTTTGCTTTTGATATTTTGCAGGAAAAGATTAAAGAGACCACTGCGAACACTGAGCAGAAAGACCCAGACCAACCGAAGGACCAGGAGAGCAGGAGGAGAAGCGAGAAAGAACCGAGACACCGAGATGGCGAGAGGACCGAGAAAGCCCGGGAGAGAGACAGGACAAAGGACAGAGATCGGGATAAAGACAAAAGCCGCGATCGGGATAAAGAAAAAGTCAGAGAGGGAGACAGAGGTAAAGAGAAAGATCGTGACAGAGACAACGAGAAGGACAGAGATAGAGACAGAGACCAAGAGAAAGAGAAGACCCGGGACAGAGACAGAGATAGGATCAAGGACAGAGAACGGGAGAAAAACAGAGAGAGAGACTCCCACAAAGACAGAGAACGAGTACGGGACAAAGACAGAGAGCGGGAGCGGGACAGGCGAAGAGACAGAGAGAGAGGGCTTCAGAGAGAGAGCGAAGAAAAGAAAAAGGAGAAAACTGAGAAAAAGGTCAGTCTCTGTAACTCATTATGCACAACATTGTGTTCATGTACACTGAGTCAGAAGGTTTTCAACACACCATATTAACATTTCTGCAAGTTAAATATTAAAAATATTCAAACATCTTAAGAAATTGGTAAGCATGAACTGAGAAATGGGTCTAAGAGGTTAGTATTAAACATTTCTGAATCCCATCATGCTTTGTTTTCACAGACCCGAGCTGCAGAGGAAGTGAACAAGCAAAAACCTCCCCCAGAGGAACTGAACAGAAATCACAAAGTCGAGTCAGGGGAGGTAAATTGCAATTCGGAGTGTAAGACTTAAACACTAGTCTTACCATGCAGAGTTTCTCTGTCCAGTGCAATATATTTTCCTCTTCTACATTGTTTCATACACCGATCAGGCATAACATTATGACTACCTGTCTAATATTGTGTTGGTTCTCCTTTTGCTGCCAAAACAGCCCTGACCCGTCATGCACTGTGTGTTCTGACACCTTTCTATCAAAACCAGCATTAACTTCTTCAGCAGTTTGAGCAACAGTAGCTTGTCTGTTACCTGTGCTCCTTCCTTGGACCACTTTTGATAGATACTGACCACTGCAGACCAGGAACACCCCACAAGAGCTGCAGTTTTGGAGATGCTCTGATCCAGTGGTCTAGCCATCACAATTTGGCCCTTCGTCAAACTCGCTCAAATCCTTACACTTGTCCATTTTTCCTGCTTCTAACACATCAACTTTGAGGACAAAATGTTCACTTGCTGCCTAATATATCCCACCCACTAACAGGTGCCATGATGATGAGATAATCAGTGTTACTCACTTCACCTCTCAGTGATCATAATGTTATGCCTGATCAGTGTATTTTGGGGTGGACAATATGGATAAAATTTCATAACACAACACATTTAAACAACGTGTTATCCATACATCGTGATTTTATAGGTTAGTTAACAAACTGCCAAAAAAAGTTGAGTGCATGCAAGAAAAATATATTTAGAAAATTTATATTAATACTGAAAAGGAGTACTGAAAAGGAGTAATACTGAAAAATAATTAAAATATTACATTTTATTAAAACTTAAAACAGCACAAGTTTGCTAAAAAAATAAAAATAAAAAATGTATAAAAATATATCATGATCTCCAGAATATCTCATAAAATATATTGACATTATTGTTCATGATTTCAGTATTATATTTGTCATATTATAACCATACCTACTTTCAAGATCCAGTGTGAAACAAAAGGATATTTTATATAGAATTTTATAGAAATATTATTAATATTTGTTTATTAAGGACTGTGCATGTTGAGATGCTTCTCTACATGTTTTATTAGTTCACTGCTTTATCTGTTAGAGCTGGAGAACGTTACAGAGAATTTCTTTCAGGATCAAGATTTCATGTCATGGAGCTGCAGTGACTCACTATAATGTCTCACATCTCTATTTTTTTATCTCTTTACTCCTCAAGACTGAAAGAGATGACCTAGATGAGGTACATTTAGTTTTTGCTTTATAAGTTGTGGCTTGGCTTTGTGTGTTTCTTGAGTGTCCTGTATTTCTGGAACTATGTGTATGTAGTAGTAGATGACAGTGTTGAGGTAAGCTTTATAGTTTGGGCTTGCTGAGGTGAAAAATGAATTCTGTTCACAGTAAAAAAAAAAAAAAAAAAAGAGAGAGACTGGAAGGCAAGGTGTTAGAGAAAAGATGCACACAGGGGCGTGCTTTCTGGGTGGAAGGGATATTATTCTTCCTCTCATTTGCCAATCATTGTTAGACTAGCCAATCAGGGGGCGTCTGTGAGCTCATATATGTGGAAGAGGGCAGCTTATCGTTTACATTCATGCCGTTTAAGCATATCCTTATCCTTAGCTTTCACACAAACTGATATGAATATGGAAGAAAAGAATGTGCTTCATGCATAGTGGTCATGTTGTAGGCTGATTATAGAGTAGTGTGTTTATGAGTGGACTTGATTAGCATATTTGTGTGTGTCCTGCTTTTCCTCCCAAGGTGCCTGAGGATAAAGACGATGAGGTATTTCGCCGGTCCTCTTCAGTAAACAGGCATTGTGTAGAGTAGTGGCCTGTTTCTGAGTTTCAGAAGTAGTACTCTGACAGTGTGATTTCTGTTGGGTAGCAGATTGCTTTACATGACTACAGAGGTGTTTTTTTTTTTTTTTTTGTCCAGACCACCAAAGAGAACCAGCTAAGTACAGGCTTTATATCTTACTGACTACAATAATCAGTTCAGCATGAAGTTTAAGTTATGTACATTAATCCTATGTCATATTAGCTAATAATGCCTAAATTGTAGCCATGATTACAGCCTGATTTCTAAAGCTACGTGCACCGATCTCTGCAGCTTGGCTGTACTATGAAATCACCATTAGTAATTCCTACTACTGGTTGCCATGGTAATAATATTTATCAGTATTCATCACTCTTTTTGACAACAAATCCTTTTTCTTGTCTCTGAAATGAAACATTCTGCAGGGAGACCTTAAATCTAAAATTCTGCAGTGTGTATATGCATCATATAATACAAGATGAAGGAGAAGCATCGTTTGCTCTTTACCACAGATCACATGCACTCGACCGTCTTCACTCCCATTGCTGACGGCTGTACTGACTCACTCCATCTTGGCATAACCTTAAGCGTTTCTCAACTCGATGGATGTCATGACAATGGACACACCCACATGTAGCCATTGTATCTGTGAACGTAGTTTAATCCATACATCTGTACCTCCTCAAATCCACCTTCAGTACAGAGCACACACCTTTACACCCACATGCCGATAATCACTTAGTCATACATCTAAGCAAAATAAGGGTGTATACACTCAGTACACGCATGAGTGGTTTTAAAAGCTTCATTGTTTAACATATTTGACAGTTAATGAAATACTGAGGTATAACACAGCCTTGTTTCATTTCTTATAATAAGCTCAGGGATGAGCTTTTCACAGAGCTCCATTACTTTGAGCATTTCCCCCTTTTGTGCTAGTTCTCACCCTCTTTTTGGTCAATATTTGTCTACTTTCCGTGAGAAGCCAGATTTTTACAAACTGAAACCAAAACCTCACCGATTGGGTGATTGATGCTCTCATATATCCAGCTGTACAGCTGTTCATCAGGATCAACCAGTCGTTCTGCATATGTTAGGATTTGTCCAAATATGGGTTTGTTCACAGTTTGCTTAAAAGGAATAGACAGCTTAGCTAAACCTGTATTTTATTCAAGTGTGCCTTCTTGCTTGAGGTATTATTGTAATACTATATAAAACTTTTGCTATATAAATAGTTCATATTGGCTGTATTATCAGAATCTAGCATCAGTAGAGGTTTCTTTAAATAAGAGTAGTGACCTGAGCTGTGCTGTGCAATCGATGGTGGTCTGGTCATGCTAAGATGCTGCCTAGTTTCAATTAGTTTTTATTTTCTTTTATTTTTAGAAGTGTGTGAGCATCGTGTTAAAAGGATGTATTGTGTTTAAGCTACAGTCTCTTTTGTTTTCACATAGCCGTCAGAGGCTTCTCCACACCAGGTAATTACTGCAGCTTCCTCTCCCAAAGGATATTTTTCAACACTTTTCTGAAACTGATCTTCTTAGAGTGTTTTAGTTTAGGACTGAACACTTCCATTTCCTCTTCCTTATGGATTCTCTGCTCAGTTTGGTGATGGTGTCATTATATTTTCACACAGATAATTTCCTTACAAACTGGGATAGATTTTATACGTTGTTGTTGTTTTTTTCCTGAGCTGAATTTTTGCAGAGTAGGACAACAAATTGTTTTTCTTATTCAGGTTTAATTAATTAAATTATTTCTTGCATTAGTGTTTCCTTCTGTGATAGAAAAATATCAGCGAGAATCAAGGGGAAGGTGTACAAGACAGTGGTGAGACCGGCCATGCTGTATGGTTTAGAGGCAGTGTCGCTGAGGAAGAGGCAATAGGCAGAGCTGGAGGTAGCAGAGCTGAAGATGTTGAGGTTCTCTTTGGGAGTGACAAGGTTGGACAGGATTAGGAATGAGTACATCAGTGGGATGGCTCATGTTGGACGTTTGGGGGACAAAGTTAGAGAGGACAGGTTAAGATGGTTTGGACATGAGGGAGAGTGAGTATCAGAGGTGGACGAAGTACACAACTTCCTTACTTGAGTGAAAGTACAAATACTACTGGTCGAACATTACTCCATTACAAGTAAAAGTTGTAAAGACAGATTTTTACTTAAGTAAAAGTATAGAAGTACTTGTTTTTAAAAGTACTTAAGTATCAAAAGTAAATGTCAACGCATTGTTTTATTATTGTTGCATTGTTGTATGCAATACTTACAGTACCTTTTGTAGCAACCTAGCAACCTTATTTCTTGAAATTGTGACTATGGCTTACAGATAAGGAAAACTCAAAATTCTGTGTCTCAGAAAATTAGAATATTACATAAGATCAATAAAAAAAGGATATTTCAAACAGAAATGTCAGACTTCTGAAAAGTATGTTCGTTTCTATACACTCAATACTTGGTTGGTCCTTTTGCATGAATTACTGCATCAGTGCGGCGTGGTATGGAGGCAATCAGCCTGTGGCACTGCTCAGGTGTAATGGAAGCCCAGGTTGCTTTGATAGCAGCCTTCAGGTCATCTGCATTGTTGGGTCTGGTGTCTCTCATCTTCCTCTTGACAATACCCCATAGACTCTCTATAGGGTTCAGGTCAGGCAAGTTTGCTGGCCAATCAAGCACAGTAACACCATGGTCATTGAATCAGCTTTTGGTACCTTTGGCGTTGTGGGCAGGTGCCAAGTCCTGCTGGAAAATGAAATCAGCATCTCCATAAAGCTTGTCAGCAGAAGGAAGCATGAAGTGCTCTAAGATTTCCTGGTAGATGGCTGCGTTGACTGTGGACTTCAGAAAACACAGTGGACCAACACCAGCAGATGACATGGCAGCCCAAATCACTGACTGTGGAAACTTCACACTGGACTTCAAGCAACATGGATTCTGTGCCTCTCCACTTGTCCTCCAGACTCTGGGACCTTGATTTTCAAATGAAATGCAAAACTTACTTTCATCTGATCCACAGCCCAGGTAAGACGCTTCTGGCGTTGTCTCTGGTCCAGGAGTGGCTTGACATGAGGAATGCGACATTTGTAGGCCATGTCTAGGATTCGTCTGTGCGTAGTGGCTCTTGATGCGCTGACCCCAGCCTCAGTCCACTTCTTGTGAAGCTCCCCCAAATTCTTGAATGGATTTTGCCTGACAATCCTCTCAAGGCTGCGGTTATCCCTTTTGCTGGTGCACCTTCTCCTACCACACTTTTTCCTTCCACTCAACTTTCTATGAATATGCTTGGATACAGCACTCTGTGAACAACCAGCTTCAAAATTACCTTTTGTGGCTTACCCTCCTTGTGGGGGGTGTCAACGACTGTCTTCTGGACAACTGTCAAGTCAGCAGTCTTCCCCATGATTGTGTAGCCTACTGACCCAGACTGAGAGACCATTTAAAAGCTCAGGAAACCTTTGCAGGTGTTTTGAGGTAATTAGCTGATTAGGGTGCGACACCATGACTTTCCAATATTGAACTTTTTCACAATATTCTAATTCTCTGAGACACAGAATTTTGGGTTTTCCTTATCTGTAAGCCATAATCATCACAATTTCAAGAAATAAAGGCTTGAAATATTTCACTCTATGTGTAATGGATCTATATAATCTATGGGTTTCACTTTCTGAACTGAGTGACAAAAAATATTGACCTTTTTCATGATATTCTAAATTTTGAGATGTACCTGTACACATCTATGTGTATCCACTCATGCACATTTCAATCAAATGGTCTGTAAATGAAGACTGGTCAGGAAAAAAAAATCTAACCTGCTTTAAAACCCAGCTACACAACTGTAGCTGTACAACCACCCAACAGCAACACTGTTTTAACAAAGAGTTATATATATTTCCACAATTCATTTACATCGTTTTAATATGCATTTACACCATTGTCCAGGCTCCTCCCTCCTGTGTGCAATGTGTTGTGGGCAATATTACCCATTAGAGTGTGCATTGTTCTGCACTTTGAATTTCTACTGGAAGTAGTAGACCATCCAGGAATTTTTGGAATACTCTTTTCAGTATACTACGATTTGGGGCATAATAATTCTATTTTTGAATACTATTTAGGACACATAGTATGAGAATTTGGACACATATTCAGCATACGTTTTTGTGTGTTAACTAACATCATTACCAATGCGTTGGTGGTGTATAATATACAAAGCATATATTCGTCCATTTTGTCAGAAATTGATCAATTGAGTTAAAAAAAATAATGGAAAACCACTGAACTTTACAACACGTGACGCTACAAGAGTGAAAAAAATCATCCTATGATTAATGTAACTACTTTCTATTCAATGACCTTGACAGAAATGTAGTGGAGTATTTGTCTTTCAAATGTAGTGAAGTTAAAGTAAAAAGTATCCAGAAAAAATAATACTCAAGTAAAGTACAGATACTCAAAAAGTGTACTTAAGTACAGTACTCAAGTAAATGTACTTCTTTACTGTCCACCTCTGGTGAGTATATTGGTAGGAGAATGTTGACCATGGAGCTGCCAGGCTGGAGGCAAAGAGGAAGGCCAAAGAGGAGGTATATGGATGAAATAAATGAGGATATGAAGCTAGTGGGTGTAAGTGTTGAGGATGCAGAAGATAGGGATAGGTGGAGAGAGATGATTCGCTGTGGTGACCCCTGAAGGGTAAAGCCGGAAGAAGAAGAAGAAGATTAGTGTTTCATTCATAACAAGATTAGTTTTTTCCTCATATCTCCTCAGGGAGTTTTTCCTAAACACCATCACCTCTGGCTTACTCATAGAGATAATTATAAATTTAAATGGAAAATTTTAGACTTTATATTCTGAATTTATATATACCCGTAAAGCTGTTTTGTGACAAGGTCTGTTATAAACAAATAGACCTGAATTGAATTAATTTTCCCTACATTTCTTGCTTGCAAATATTAAAACATTAAAGTGTTTAGAGTATTAAATGCCATTTAACCATACAATGCCTCAGTTCAGTTAAGCTTTGTCCAAGCCTCTGTTCTTAGTCCTATTTTTTTTGTAGTGTCTTACTCTCCAGGCATCACTCTACATTCTCCTCGACTCCAGTTCTATTTTTAAATGGATAACACAACTGAATTATAGTACCTAACTTAATCTAATCTGATCTTAAACAGTGTACAAATTGTCCAAACTAACAGCTTTACACATCGGAGCGCTCATGCTTGAGTGACCCTATGCTCATACTAGCAAGTCTTTCCTTCTTAATTACAACATTTCAGCTGATATTCCTCTGAGAAGTTCCAGGTTGTGTTCATTCTCAAGCCACATGCAGATCTGAGAAAGTCTTGTCATTTAAAATAAATTTAATATTTCATAAAATTCCATGTAGATAATGAAACGTGAAAGCTGTGAGTATGGGTTCCTAGGTCAGGTAAAATGACCAGGCTCTTGGCTGCGGGATTCTGTGACTGATCCTTCATGTCTCCATGTGTTTAGCCGGATAGTCCTGCCAGAATACCCAGGCCCTCTTCTGCCAAGGGACAGAGACGCCGGCCTAAATCAGGAGCGCCAGGTAAAACTCTAATCTAACGCGAGTACACCGATATCAGCTAATCATTAGCGCTGTAAAAATCGTATTCTGATTTCATTCCACTACAAATAAACATATGCTTGAATATTAAGTAGAACAGAACGATGACTTTCATTTTCTTTCTTGATACACTAACCAGGCATAACATTACGACCACCTGCCTAATATTGTGTTGGTCCCCCTTTTGCTGCCAAAACAGCCCTGACCCGTCATGCACTGTGTGTTCTGACACCTTTCTATCAGAACCAGCATTAACTTCTTCAGCAGTTTGAGCAGCAGTAACTCGTCTGTTGGATCGGATCACACGGGCCAGCCTTCGCTCCCCACGTGCATCAATTAGCCTTGGTCGTCCATGACCCTGTCGCCGGTTCTCCACTGTTCCTTCCTTGGACCACTTTTGATAGATACTGACCACTGCAGACCGGGAACACCCCACAAGAGCTGCAGTTTTGGAGATGCTCTGATCCAGTGGTCTAGCCATCACAATTTGGCCCTTCGTCAAACTCGCTCAAATCCTTACGCTTGTCCATTTTTCCTGCTTCTAACACATCAACTTTGAGGACAAAATGTTCACTTGCTGCCTAATATATCCCACCCACTAACAGGTGCCATGATGAGGAGATAATCAGTCTTATTCACTTGACCTGTAGGTGCTCATAATGTTATGCCTGATCTTGTGTATACCACAGTGTTGTTAAATTCTCTAATCTGATTATCCAGAAGTGAGAAAGAAGGAAATTTGGGAGTGTCGCTGTGTAGCAACCGTGTATCCCATCTTTCCCAAAAGAGATTTCATTTTAATTTCATGCCTCAAAAGCATAAATCCTGTAAGTTTTGAATATTATTTAAAGCAGTACAATTTACTCCAAAAGCTCTAGTAACACTAGAACACATCGAAAGACACTCATTATCTTAATAATTGTGTATCTGTGCAGTTCTAATTCTTCTTCTTTTATTTTGTTTCAGACGATTCAGATAGTGATGGAGGTGAGTATTTCCTGACAGATTTATGTACCTGCATGCTTTGCTGTTCAGGCTTTAAGGCTTCTTTTTTTTCCAATATTTAACCATTTCAATTGTTTCAGCAGGAGACAACGCTACAGTGGATAAACCAAGTCTCCTTGAAAATGGTGATGCTTCAGATGCGTTGGCACAACATACATCCTACAGGTCAGCTACTCTCATCCTGCAATTAATAACAGTTATTTGAAGCAGTGCTTTTTTTTGTCCTCCTTGTGATACTGCTGGATGTGAGTTTAGCGTGTTAGGTACGGCTCCTTCTCAGTGACGATAAAAGCGCCAAAGCTAGTTAATGAGCTGTTTTGTGTCTAGTATTGCATTTAGCATTACTAAGTTACTGATAGCCTTATTAGGTTGCCTGCTGCCGTGAATCATTGATGCAAATCTTGTCATTTCTCTGCACAGTTGAACAGACTGCAGTATAAACACCACACCCACTTTGTGCTCAGTTTACTTTTGAAAACTGATGGAATTCGCTGTATTTTTGCTTTAGCCTTATGCAGAGGTATAATAATAGCAGTGTGCTTTGTTGCAGCAGCAGGAGAATAGCACGGCCCAGTAGTGCGAGACCAGCGCCTCCCCGAGTGAGGAGGCAGGAGAGCTACACTGACACGGGCCCAGCAGATAGGTGAGTATTTAGCAGAACAGATGTGCTAATGTTTGAAAGCCTGTAAAACTAACAGAAAAACAAATTCAATCGTATAAGGAAATAAACATGATGTTATGCTATGGGGAAATAATCAGTTAATCCCGATGGTGTGGGCATGTATTGGAGGGTCTGACAAGAAACATAGTTTCTGTTACTTCCCAGAAGTTAGAGATGTGATTGAAGCATAGACTTTCAGATTTCATTCAGTAGGTTTAACAAATTTCCATTTTCACACGCTCAAAAGTAATTGGACAGTTGAGTGATAAGCAGTTTCATGGTCAGGTGTGGCCTGTTTCCTGATGTATTTCATGACAAATTAAGAAGAAAAGGAAGCCACATACGTTACAGCACAGTGGAATTCTTTTCTTCACATACCTTCCCCAGCTGAGGAAGTTGGGGTCAGTGCGCAGGGGCAGCTATGATGCAGCACCCCTGGAACAGAGTAGGTTAAGGGCCTTGCTCAATTGCCCAACAGTTGCAGCTTGATAGTGCTGGGGCTTGAACCCTGATCCTCCCATCAACATCACAGTTAGGAGTAAGGATAAAATTCCCAAGTGCTGAGTTTGCACTGTTCATGGCAACTTGGTCCAAATACTGGACAAATAATGTCCATCCAAATGTCACTCTGAGTATGCAGACCAAAGAGGTGTCACTGTGAGTGAAGGTCATCATTAGACTTATCAGAGAGATAGGTGACGTTTTACAAGTGGCCAAAAACACTTTTGTACATCATTGAAAGGAAGGATTGCATGGTGAACTCAGCAATACCAAAAAGCCTGGAAGAGCATGGAAGACTAAAGAAGACCAGCTAAAGCAGATGATCGCAGACTTGGTGAAGAAAGCCCCTTCATATGTAATCTAGCCGAGGCAAGAACACCCTCAAAAAGGTAGGCGTATGACTATTATAGTCTACAATCCACAAAGGGAGATGCCTTTATTAAAACAGAGAGTTTACTTCAAAATGCAAACTGCTAGTAACACTGAAGAGCAGAAAGGCCAGACAAGCTCACCCAGTTCTGGAACAAGATTCCTTATACAAATGAAACCAAGATGAATTTGAAGTAGAATGATGAAAAGAGAAGAGAATGGAGAAAGCAAGGAAAGGATTAGCACCACATCATCTGTCAGACATGATGGAGGCAGTGTTATAGCCTGGGTGTGTGTGGCTGCCAGTGGAACTGACTCACTGGTGTTTATTGATGATGTGACTGCTGGTTGAAGTAACAGGAGGAATTCTGAGGTGTATAGAGCTATACTTTCTGCTCAGATTCAGTCGAATGCTGCACCGCTGACAGAACAGCACTTCACAGAACGGATAGATAATGACCCAAAACGTGATTAAGACAAATGAATGTAATGTTCTTAAATAGCCGAGTCAGTCAGCTGACATCAGCTCAAATGAGCTCACTTTTTACTTACTGAAGACCAAACTGAAGGCAAAAAGAGTCACAGCATCTGATGGCAGCTTGGCAAAGCAGCTCAGTGGAGGAAACTCAGCTTTTGATGCCATCCATTGCTCCAAACCTCAAGCAGTCATTGACTACAAAGGCTTTGCAAGGCTTTCTTATTCAAAAATAATCCTAATATTTATCATTTTGTTCGTTCCTTCAATTTCTTTGAGCCAGTGAAAAGGGGGGGTATGTAAAAGTAGGTTGTTTTATAAAAGAGAACAAACTTGAATTAAAGCTAAAAAATATATATTTTTAATCACATTGCTGCATTTTAGGTCCTTTTTGCTGGTGTACAAAGGACAAGTGTCACTGTCCCAATACATATAGCTCTGTATCCAGTATAACTGGTGGCTATTAATCTTTCACAGCCCTATTTTAGATAAACTGACTTATATCCTATATCAGGAGCAGCACAATGAAGTATTTTCCCATGTGAAAATGATTTTGCTGCTTCCACAGACTGGGCAGTGCCAAGCCTCCCTCTGCAGTGATTGTTGATAGCAAAAAGCTCTCAGAGGATGAGGATGATGAAGACGGTCAGTTTGTGGTGGAGGAGGCGGATCCACTTCCCACTGACATGCCTGAGATTGAGATGGTGAGTGTTTTGAGATGTGATATGAATGTGGATTTAAAGTTTTATATAAATAAATAGACGTTTATATTGATTATTCTGTTCTATAGGGGCCATCAATTGAATTACAAGGTGATGAGAAACATGGTGAGTGGTAAGACCCGGGTGTAAGCCATGGGCTGTTCATATCTTGGCCTGTTTAAATGTCATCTGTTCTTCATCCCTGTTTCATGTTACTGCCTTCTCTCTCATCCAAGGTGGGCTTGTGAAGAAAATCCTGGAAACTAAGAAAGATTATGAATCATCCTCAGCTCTAAAGTCCAAAGACCAGGTAGACCATTTGTTAATACTGACCCCTTATCTCCACTAGAGGGCAGTGTTGTATCAGACTCCCAGTACAGCAAAGCCTCATTTTTTTTTTACAATGGCATTCCACAAATGTGAGTAAGTTTATTTCAAAACGCATGCACCCTCTAAAGAAGTGTTTGTTTCAGTAAATACAGTACCTTAGGGATGGGCTTTTAAGCTAAAAACCGTATCCAGCAAGTCACTACTTTACCAAAGAAAGCAAATTTGTAAATGGACTGGAATAGGGCAATTTGTGGTTTCAGACCCACTGGTGTTTTTTACCGTAACTGTTGCGACTAGCGTAAGACCTCATGGCTCCACAGATCACATTCTTCACATATTTCACCCTTTTGTGTGTTCCAGTGTGACATTGAAGGCTGGGTTTATTTGTTTAGAAAAACTGAGTATAAAGACTTTGGACTAAGCACAGTTAATTTTGTGCGAAATTAATTTTTTTGTTAGGATGGGTTTATTATTGCTGAATATTCCACAGTAACATATGGCCTCTGTATTGTCCAGGGCCTGCTAATGGGGGGAAAATAGATGAGAATTAATATTCATATAGAATATATCGGTTTTATAATAGCATTAGAGGAATACACTGAATTCATAAAGTTTATTAGAGAAATATATTGCAGCTGAGGGGTTTGATCATCAATTGCAGATTGAATTGTGATGCTTCCATAGTTCATAATTTGATTTTATTATTCATATAAATTGGTCAGAAGATGATGATTAATATTCTATACAGTGGCTCTTGTACTAATGTGCTTGTTCTAATATGTCACTCCTATTGTAACAAATACACCAGGGCTTGTAGAGCAGATGCTACACATAAAACAGATTATTCTTTGTAATGTGTATATTTGGGTGTATCTTCTGTGACGAGCCATTTAATTATCATTTTGGTCAGGAGTCTCTGGTGTCACTGTTTGGTAACGGTCAGATGTAAAGTTTTCTGATGCAGGAAAAAAGTGTTCAGGACAGAGGGCTTTGTAATGTGTTAACAGCCACATGGCAAGACTGCCCTAATATTTTCAAGAGAAAGACGAAAAGAGCCTGGTTATAGCCGTGATAAATGATTTAAAAAAAAAATTTGTTTTGACATTTTTCCCCAACATTAAATGGAACTACACTCACCATCCTGTTTATTAGGAACATCTGGGCAATCATGCTGTTGTCTAATCAGCCATTCATATTGTTGCAGTGCAATGCATGAAATCATGCAGATTGAGAACTTTACTTAAATCAAACATGATTTTAATCGTCACATGGATGTTGGTACCAGATGGGCTGGTTCGAGTATTTCAGAGTCTGTAGAGTTTACACAGGATGGTCAGTAAGAGTTCTGTGGATGAATTAACTGAAGCTCTTGACCTGCATCTGCATGATTCTATACACTGGGCTGCCATATTATGAATGTCCTAATAAAATGGACAGTGAGTGTAGATAGCGATTGAAAGTATGATGTTATTTAACAAAAAATGTTGGCAGATTGCATTTACGTTTACATTTGGCCGACGGCCTTATCCAGAGTGACTTACAGTAGTGTTTTGAAGTCTGTATCAATAAATACATCAATACTGGTTCACTAGGTCACCGATTTAAGCTTAAGAAAGCTTTAAATACATAAAACAAACAAAACAGGAAGAGGTAGGTCTTCTTCCTGTTGTTTGAAGATCAGAGCCAGTGCCTCAGCAGTGCCTCAGTTCGGACATCTAGGGGAAGTTCATTCCACCACCTCGGTGCCAGATCAGAAAAGAGTCTTGATGTATATCTACCTCTTAACCTGAGAGACGGTGGGATCAGTCAAGCAATGGAGGGACCGTGTTGCAGTGCGAGGAGTGATAACGGCTTTGGTAGGAGTGATAAGGTCGCTGTGGTGTTGGAGGAATAACATACGTGTTGTGTACTGTTACTGGAAAATAATTTTATTTTGCAATAACTTTGCAGTCCTTCACATCATCACACCACTCTGGCTTTGATTATTTTGCTATTATAACAGAACATCCTGCTATGATTTATTTCTTACTTTTTAAATAGCAACTCTGACACTAATGTGTTCTCAATTTATTGCTGACCAGAGATAACAGAGAAAAATACATTTCTCATCGTTGAAGATCAGTAAAAATCTTTGACAGAAAACAGCTCTTTCAAGGCCACGTCCTTCTGCTCCAACACGCAAGCAGACAATAAATTCGTTCGGTATTTTCTTTTTCTCCATTTCCATGTAGTAACAATAAACTGGACTTTCCATTTTTTATAGCGAATATATATTTTTCAGGAGCAGTGGCGTATGATTTCCATTCAGGCGTGGTGCGTGGTGGAACCCTCTCCAGTCCTCAAGCCCTTCTGCACTAGCTTTCTCTGAGCCAGCTCCCACAGTCAATATTTAGACACCCATTCAGTTGGGAGGTGCTTTTTATCTGTGCCGTGTTCACAGTGTTGGGTGGTCCACCTTGCTGGAGTGTGAACCGAGCTCACATCTGTCTGAGTGTGACTGTTGGTCTGATGGATGCCTTGTTTAGTAGTGCAGCTCATGCTGAAAGCCCCAGCCTCAGCTTGACCTTTGCCATGTGTGCTGCTGACACACAGAAACGCATGCCGCGTGTCTGCGTGCTTCATAAACCAGGCCGGTATTGTGTGTGTTTCAGTGTCCAGCGCTTTCTTCCTGGCTGCTCCGCTCTTCTGCCATGTAAACACACATTCCTGCTGGCACTCGGAGACAACTCGCATTATACCACCATCCAGTGCCGAGTGCCACACGCCTCTTTTTCTTCTTTCAAAGTTCTTCGCCTGGATTTCCTTTCATTCCTAAATAATCAAATTAGATTTCCCGGGCTGGGTTCTGGAGTGGAATCCGAGCAGCGCGCAAAGCACTCTCCTAATTCACTTAATGCTGCTTCATCAGTTCTCTGACTGCACTGCCATTAACGTCGGCCATGGGCTCGCTGTTTGCTTTCAGGACTCGGCACACTCCTAAACAGGTCTACAGGTTAACTAGCACACCGCACTTCCCTTGCCGAGTCAGCCGCATGAAAAACAAGCTACAATGACTTCCTTCCTGACTTGAAAGGGGTGAGGGTTCAGCCTAATAAAGCCACAGCTCTTAGTAATCTTGATGGAACGTCGAGGGTTAAAAATGTAAATACTGAGCTTCCTTATCCTCCAGACAAGTATAGACTTACAAACAACTCCTTCTTCAAGCAAGGCTTCTCTGTTTCAGAAAATTCAAGGATGTCTCATACAAATTCTTTTCTGTGATCAAATATCCATATAAATCAATCATTATTAAATGCGTTTAGGTTTCTGGCATTTGTCACAGTAGCTTATATTATTTCTAAAACTTGCTCTGTTCTCTGTGTCCAGACAGAGAAGAACGTCAGACTGACAGCTCAGATTTTTGATTATTGTTTGTGACCGACAATACACAGAAGCCCGGTCATTCCTGTCTACATATTTCATCCACTTATAAATCAGCGACTTCTTTTATTGCTTCATTAACTTTTGTATATTTGAGCATCTATTTTACAATGAATAAGTAATAATGGTTAATAACTGATATCAGTAAATATGTATATAGTAAAAGCTCCACTGTCTCTCTTCATATGCAGTTTGCCTGAAGAATGTGCTGTGTATTTTACAACTGACCTCATCAGTGACCCCCCCTGAGCGCATGTATATTATTATAAAATACTTCACGCAGGGCGTCCTTTTATTTAGACAGAATCGGGCTCTCGTGGCAGCTGCATTTTTCTAAGCATTTTTTCCTTCTCTATTTCCTCTTCTTTTTTTTTTCTCTCTTTACGCCATCAAATTAGCCCTGATGAAGGTTGGCGATGTATAAATAAACCCAATGGCACATAAATGGATGGCTGTTGAGTGAGCGCCACACAGGAGAAAACGCCAGCGTATTCTGTGCAGGACATGATGGGAAAATAAATCATCTCTTCAGGCTTTTATCTTCATAAACACCTGCCTTTTTTCGGAGAATGTGTACGGTATTTTGTTGTCGGAAGTGCACAGAAAGAAATCAGTAACTTGTAGAGAATTTTTAAATCACTGAAATATTTTAATTTTACGTTTTAATGTTGTGGAACAGCCACCGAGCAATTTTGTTCCTCTTATCACGTTATATCATGTTATAACAGCTATAAACCTCTTTCCCTTGACGTTACTATGGAAAAATGTAGCTTGTCATGCTACCAAGTAACCATAAAGAACAGTGGTTAAGGCTCTGGGTTGTTGATCAGAAGGTCATGGGTCACTGTCAATGTTAGGCCTCTTCTGCTCTAGGAGCACTGTATCAACGGTTTTGACCCAACGGTTTTGCCCCAACCTCCCAACAAGCTGGAATATGTGAAGAAAAGAAATAAAAGCCTCATTATTATTATTATTATTATTATTATTATTATTAGTCCTCCGTCCTCAAGCCTTCATCATGACACAAAACTTTTTATTTTATTTTTTTTAACCTCTGGCTTCTACAAACGGTGGTGGTAGCTCCAAGTGGTTAAGGCTCTGGGTTGTTGATTGGAAAATCAGGGTTCAAGTCGCAGCGCTGCCAAGCTTTCATCATTGGGTCCTTGAGCAAGTTCCATAATCCCCCAACATCCAGACCCCTCCCCACCCGCACCAGGGGCACTGAATCTTGGCTGACCCTACATTCTGACCTCAACCCTCAAAGGATAAGATCTGCAAAGAAAGAATTTCAGTGTGCAGTAACTTATATATGTGACAAATAAGTGCTACTTAACTTAAACCACTGATATTTCTAAAATGCTAAATAAACATCATATTAGCAGTTACACATCTATTCATACAGAGCCCTGTGTGTATGCTGTTACCATAGATCTACTGAAAGCATTAGTATAAAAGCCTACACTATTGTCAGAGCCGCTGTCTTAGAAAAATAATCAACACCTTCTGACCAATCAGAATTCAGCAGTGCAGTGGTATAACATTCATTAGCTGGAAATGATCCTGTCTGGTTGTCCTTCAGCTGTGAGAATTGTCTTTGCATGTCTGGCTCCAACTCCAGGGATGTTTGAACAGTGGCTAGCTGTGTGTGATTCTCCTGGACCTTGGTGAGGTCAGGACAGTGATGTCAGCGGTGACCCCCGTGGGGACAAGCTGACCCTGCTGCATCCTGTGCTCAGGACCCTGTCCTCTTCTCACCCCATTACCATGCTGCTATTTTTATTATGTTGCCGGACAGGGCACGTGCTTCTCTTATAGAGGAAACTTCTGAGGAGAGCTCTGTTAATCTTTCTTCTCTGGAGCCCACCATGAAACCTCACACCAGCAAGAGAAATATAAGCAACAGGAGCACGAAGAAGTTCTGGTGTTCTCTGTTTGTGTGTGTGTGAGACGATACTTAAGAGCTGGTTAATAGGGGATGAGTAGGTGTTTCACTGAATGTATGAAAAGTTGTCTGAAGTTTCCACTAGGGATGTAAAAAATGAATCCATTCTATTAAGTGTGTGTGTTGAATGGAAGTTTGAAGGTCGATCATCAAGTCTGACATGATCTCATTTATAACACTGTTATGAATATTATTGTCGTGTAAAAATAAGTGTTATGTGGCCTCTTGACAGAGTTGTTAGACTGATGGTATTATTAGTCTGTGGTCCTAGTGAACCAGTATGGATTTATTCATTGATGCAGACTGTAAGTCACTCTGGGTAAGGACGTCTGCTAAATGCCATAACCGTACATTTTTTTCCCTCTTGGCCTTGTCAGTGCTAGGTGTATCACTTCTGTTTGATCAAAACTGAATCCCAGTGTATCTTCGCATTGTATCGGATAAACTGCTGTTGCGCCAGTCAGTTTTCTGCTCGGGTCTCCATCATTGAACACTCCATGGCTTTGGGAGAAAGGAAGTAGTGTTAAATCTGTATGCTCAAAAGCTCCTGGTTACACAACCCCACTTAACTATGTACATACAGTTGTAGAAAGAAAATTATTTATGATCCTCCCAAAAGAGGATGGTTTCCCTTTTGAGTCTGGTTCCTCTCAAGGTTTCTTCCTCATATTGTCTATTGGGAGGTTTTACTTGCCATCGTTTCCTTGGACTTGCTCATTAGGAATAAATCTAAATTAATGTGCTACACAAATAAAACGACTGAATAGAAAAAGCTGCCGTAAAGGTGGCATACACGCACCTACTCCAGCTGAAATTTGGATAAAGTGGTTGGATATTTTTCCAGTCTTCAGCTGTCCAGCCGGTGCCAAATGTACTTTCACTTCATGCCTGACAGGAGTGCAAGCTGATGTGGTCTTCTACCTCAAGTGTTGTGCATTCTGGGATGCTTTTGTGCACACCACAGTTGTAAAGAGTGCTTATTTAAGTTACAACAGCCTTCCTGTCAGCTTGAACTAGTCTGCTTATTCTTCTTCAATCTGCCTCATCAACCAGACCCACAGACCCCGGCTTACAACTCTGTGAGATCATTACTAAAATACTCAAACCAGTCCATCTGGTACCAACAACCCTACCACAGTCAAAATCACAGCTCACATTTAAAATGTATGTATTTATTGTTGCACTTACTGGAGTGTTGTTTACTGGAGTTTGGCTGATGTGAGGGTGTAGAGATGTTTCTACTGAAATGACTTGTGTCTGTATATACATGGTGTGGAGATGCATGGGATTTCTGTGGATTAAGTCACTTAGAAGCCATGAAGATGGCTCTGTACTATGATTGCCATGAACAGTTTTGCACTCAGGTCTCCCAACATAATAGTGCTCTCCTATTGAATCTAGTTCCTCTAAAGGATTCTTCCTTATATCGTCTCATGGATACATGAAAGCCATGAGGTGGAATCAGGTGTGGCTCCTGCTTGGTTGGAATAAAAACCTGCACCCACACTGGTCCTTTGTGGATAGGATTAGGACCAACTGTACATGACTTTCCAATCTGTTGACCTTCACTTGTCCAGACTCAAGCATCACTACATGAAATTTCGCTGATGTCATGCATTTGGATCCAGTCTTCTTCCACTTTATCCTTCCTCATTTATTGTCCCCCTGAAGTTTCATGTAAACAGCAGCCATTTTTCTTGTTTGAAGAGCTCTGTTTCCTTCTCCTGGTTTCATTCCTCATCTGCACTCTGTCATGTGTTTTGCCTGTGTTTTTCTTATTAAGCAAATTAGGCTTAAATTCACATAGCAGAGTAATGAGAGTCTGCTTGCAGCTCTGGGTTCTCCGACCTGTTGTGAGGTTAAGGTGGGAAGGCCGAGGGCATCCAGCACCCGCTGTGCCACCTGCAGCACTCTCGCCTCACTGCTACTGTCTGCTTGCTTCCGTCACTCTCTGAGCTAATGGGAAAACCTGCCCTCATCTCATCCTCCTCGCTCAAAACAAATATTTTTCTTGGTTCCGAGCTGAGAAGGGGGAGATAGGGAACACGCAGGGGTTGTAGACCCCGACAGGGCCCCTATAAACGATTGATTTATGTCCACTGAGACAGAAAGTGCTGCTTTTTTTTTTCCTTTTTTTCTTTTCCCCGACTGTGATTTCGTGCAAGAGGGTTGAGGTGCAAGAGTATGACAAACAGACCAAATCGTGCTTGGCCTCCGTGCTCCAAAGACAGTGGGCTGAACGCACTGGCTAGTGTTTGTCTAGCGGGGCTGTTTAGGGGTGAGCACAGCCACCCACCTTGCTGATGGCCAGCAGACATTTCACTCTTGACATGCAGGCTCAAGGGAGAAATCAAGAGGGAGATAAGAAAATATCCGAATCCATTCTTTTTAGAGATTTTATGAGCGTCCTAAAGGAAAACAACGTAATTAGTTTTGGTCTGCAATTAACACACATTTTAAGGTTATTACTTTAAACCTGTACTGTATTTGTATGATGCATGATTACAGACCAGTTATGATTGAAAATGTCCTACAGCGTTGTAGGATGTGGATTTGACACTTGTTTCCTCCTGAGGATGATGTGCTTGTTAAGCTGTGTTGTCATTCATGTATCCTGCACTTAATTAGGAGAAAGGGAGTTGGCAGTGTGACGGGAATGACAGAAATTAGCCTTTGAGCTACGACTTAAAAGAGGTACAAGTGAAGTAGTTGTTACTGAATACTGTTGTAAAATAATTTCACTGCCATACTCTGTTACTAAAATAAACTAGGTCTAAGTCATGTCTTACAGACCATTGTGGAGGTGTGTGTGAGTGTGTGTGTGTGTGTGGGCAGGCAGGCAGTGAGACTGAGGCTTGTTTGGCCGAGTGCCACACACAGCCAGCACCTCCAGCTGAATAAACATATATGGCTAGCGTGTGTGTGTGTGTGTGTGTGTGTGTGTGTGCACGCACCAGGAGGGGTGACCGGGCTGAGCAGGACCCCGAAACCACACAGCGTACAGACAAGGCCCTAACTAACCGCTCATATTATAGATCCCCATGGCCGTTTATGTTTGATCTTTATATACATTTCTACGTTTGTATAATTCCTGCCTTGAAATCCCAAACAATTGTAGCCTTGAAATCCTAAACCGCTAAATGCAGGCTTCCAACTCCTCCTTTTTGGAATAGGTTTCTGGTGGGTATCGAGTTCTTCTAACCTCGTTTGTGTAATTGACTTGAAGTGCTCCCTCCTGTGAGTTGTGGCTCTGAAAACGTGCAAGGCTCTTCCCCGTGGCTCGGCTGTCACCAAGAGCAGACTCTTAGCGACCTTTTATAAGACGTAGCGCTCTGATTTCTGAATCCTGATTAGGTTTACTAACAGGATCACACCGACATGAATATAGTATTAACTAAACATTTTAAAGATTCTAGATCACATTAGTAGGAGTTTTATTATTTTAATTAAGAGAAATGACAAAATACGTTTCAGATGATTATCCAAATAATACGAATCAAAGCTCATTAAGTGCCACAGATACTGCATGGCTCATGTAGGCTTTAGAATATATGATATCATTTCCAGGAAAAGAGCATAGTATGCGTTGATGCTCCATGGTTTTTTGTGGTGCATTTTTTTGACTGAAACAGCCCTTCAAATGATGATTGAGATACAGCCCGTGTTACCTTTCTTACTGGAAAACTGGTGACTCTACAAACCACTGACGCTGAAGACTCCTTCCATAAATATCCATAAATATTAAGAAAACATCTCCTATCATTCTTTATCTTTGCTAAGCTGTATTACCTGCTTTTTTTTTTTTTTTTAATAATCTTAAGATGACATAACTGCCAAAACGGAAATCTGCCAAATAATATGACCTAACTGGTGAAATGTGCAAAAATCACACAAGGTTTCTTCAATAAAAAAAAAACTCTTTATGTTTTGCTCTTACTGATTCATCTAGATAAACTATTTCATCTGAGGATGAGTTTTGTTTTTCCCTCACTCTGGTGCTGTGTGTTTCAGGATCGGACGCCAGTGTTGGAGGCGGCTCGTAAGAAGGAGCGAGAGTTAGTGGTCAGAGAGATCGAGCGTCTTCGGACGTCCGTCCAGAGTGTGTGTCGCAGCGCTCTGCCGTTAGGTAAGATCATGGACTACCTCCAGGAGGACATGGACTCCATGACGAACGAGCTGCAGAACTGGAGACGTGAGAACAGGGAACATGCAGAGGCCCTGCTGCAGGAACAGAGGTAGTGTCTCTCTATACTACTCTCCCTCACACACACACACAAACACACACACATAGTAATATACAGTAAGTAGCATAAAACACTCTCATAATGTGCCGCTCTAAGAAAATTGACAATGTCTTAGCGGTGAACAGCAACACCATCCGTTGATCATCCAGTCATTATTTTGCACTCGAAAGTGTTTTATTCCTCACATATCCACTCTTTATAACCGATTAAAATAATGCTACCCAGTACATAATGCTACTTTCACACATACAGCAACTGATCAGAGAACATACGTTTTCTATTAAAGCTGGTGACTTACAGCTACATGAGTGACATGGTTCAGTGGTTAAGGCTCTAGGTCATTGACCAGAAAATTGGGGGTTCAAGCCCCAGCACCGCCAAGTTGCCACTGTTGGGCCCTTGAGCAAGGCCCTTAACCCTCTCTGCTCCAGGGGTGCTGTATCATGGCTGACCCTGCGCTCTGACCCCAACCTCCAAGGATGGGATATGTGAAGAAAGAATTTCACTGTGCTGTAATGTATATGTGAAACATAAAGGCTATTTCTATTTCAGTCAGTGACCATGGCGACTAAATGTGGGCGTGTCGAGTGATGCGACAAAGTTGTTTAACTTTATGCAAATATGGAGCGACTCGGTGGAGTGACTAGCAATGGGAGAAAAGATAGTACAGTGCATGTGATGCGTGTAAAAATGCACACACTGCTTCATCATATCTTCATTTCATTTGCTGAATTTTATACACTCACCTTGCAGAAGGTTTCATTTAGACAGCAAGAAAACTGATTTGTTGTTAAAAGTAGTAAGCTCGTTGCACCAATCAGTAATATTTTATTGTTATGTTATATTTGATATGTTATTGCCATGGCAACCAGTTGTACGGGTAACTTCGCAGTACCGTGAATGGCAAACTTCAGTGCCAAAAATCAGTGTATGTAGCTTATATATATTTTATATATTTAAAAAATGTATATAAACTAGTATTGTCTACGATTTTTTTTTTAGTGTTTTTGTAAATCAATGTGTGTGTAACTCTTTGTGCTGTGTGTTTGCGTCAGGATCACCGACAGCGCCGTGAAGCCCCTGAAGGCTGAACTGGCTGAACTGGAGCAGCTCATCATGGAACAGCAGGACAAGATCTGTGCCATCAAATCTAACATCCTCCAGAACGAGGAAAAGATTCGAAAGATGGTGTCCAGCATCAACGTCACGCAAACGTGAACGAAACGATAACACGAAGCAACGTGCCCCCGTACACATTCGCTCATGGTGCGGGGGACAAACACCCCGTACACACTCGCTCATGGAAACCCGGACGGACAAAATCGTCTCGCCCTGTTTAACGGCGGTTAAAAAGGTGCCTTCTGTCAATACCTGAATCTGTTCTGAGGCAAACAAACAAAAAACAGAACCACTCCTGCACTGTGTCCATCCCTTCACATAGATTTGCACACACATGGTTCGAGTGAGAAATAGATGTTTGGTCACAGTGATATTGATGTGGTATATATTTTATAACTGCAGTGTCCAGATTTTGTCTACGAAAAAAATGATTCATTTACGTTTTTTGAAGATAAATAAAACGTCTTCTCCAGATTCATGTTTATTTAGAGTAGTGAGAGAGAGAGACCTTTTCCTGGCAATATCTAAGACTTTACTGCTTTTCAGGTGTACTGTATCTCGCTATCTCTCCAAAGCTTGTCTGAAGCAATAGCAGCCTGTTTTCTGGACCCTTGATTTATTCCAAACCACACTTCCTGTTTTCTTTTTAATTCGAATATTTTTTTCTTCCCTCCTCCACCACTCTCTCTGGGAAACCAAGCACGTAATGTTAGCAGTTGAAAGTTATGCATGCCAAAAAAGCGCTAGTCGAGCACTACTGCACTTTGATCAGGAAGACTGTGACCGAATGCATCCCTGCTTCTGTTTTAAGGGTTAAGATGCCTGTATTCTCATCTCTCTGGGTGTAGGCTGGTTTAACTGACATGGTATCATTTAAGAACATAATTTATCCAGCAAACATTATAAGATCCAATAATAATAATAATAATAAATAAAACATGGAAGCAGAAATATTTCTGAATTATCTTCAACCTACATCTTTATTCATTGCATAATAATAAATATATATCATATCAGTATTATTAGCTATATCATACTTATGAATTATAGCACTGTCACTAAACGAGAGAAAAATAAATACAACAACATTTCCTATCAAATGTACACTGTAAACTGTTTCTACCACATCCATGTTGTCCTGGCTGTATAATATGTATATTTTGTTTGTATCATAGTTCACAAATGACTATAAATTTTGTAGTGGAGTGAAATAAATGGCTACGTTTAAGTAAAACACTGGCACATGCCCTGCTTCGTGGGAGAAGATGTGAAAGTGGTTGATCATGGGGAACTTTAATGATGTTTTGGGACAGTGTTGTCGTGGACGTGATGAATGTTTGGAGATTGTGTTTTTGACGCGTTCATGTGAAGGCTTGGTGGCGTCTGGCATGGGCACAGTCACACACTGCTTTGAACACTGATCCAATCTCACATAACAAAACAGTTTAATCATCTAAATGCCTGTATTACAGGCCTGAGTTCTCTCTTTCTGGCAGACATTAAGACAGCTGCACAGGAGACACACACATACATTCACCTCCCTCTCTCATTTTCTATTATTCTCTCTCTCTTTCTATCGTTCTTATTCTCTGTCCCTCTCTCTTTCATTTTCTATTATCTCTCTCATTCTCATTTTCTATTATTCTCTCTCTCTATCATTCTCATTCTCGCTCTCATTTTCTTTTATTCTCTCTCTTATTCTCTAATTTACCGCATAGTATTTTCTCTCTCTCTTTCTTTCTGTCTAACTCTGTTGTTCTCATTCTCTCTCTCTCTCATTTTCTTTTATTCTCTCTCTCTCATTCTCTAATTCGCAGCATAGTATTCTCTTTCTTTCTTTCTTTCTTTCTTTCTTTCTTTCTTTCTTTCTTTCTTTCTTTCTTTCTTTCTTTCTTTCTTTCTTTCTTTCTTTCTTTCTTTCTTTCTATCTATCTATCTATCTATCTATCTATCTAACTCTCATTGTCTATTATTCTCTCTCTCATTCTCATTTTCTATTATTCTCTCTCTTTCTATCGTTCTCATTCTCCCTCTCTCTCCCTCTCTCTCCCTCCCTCTCTCATTTTCTATCATTCTCATTCTCGCTCTCATTTTCTTTTATTCTCTCTCTCTCTCTCTCTCTCTCTCTCTCTCTCTCTCTTATTCTCTAATTTACCGCATAGTATTCTCTCTCTCTCTCTTTCTTTCTATCTAACTCTATTGTCCTCATTCTCTCTCTCTCTCTATCTCTCTCTTTCTTTCTATCTATCTAACTCTCTCTGTATTCTCTTTCTTTCTATCTAACTCTCTCATTGTCTATTACTCTCTCTCTCTTTCTATCATTCTCTCTCTCTCTCTTTCTCTCTCTCATTTTCTTTTATTCTCTCTCTCTCTCATTCTCTAATTCACAGCATAGAATTCTCTCTCTCTTTCTTTCTATCCAACTCTCTCTCCCTCTCTCTCTTTGTTTATTATTCTTTCTCTCATTGTCTATTATTCTCTCTCTCTCTCTCTCTCATATTCTATCGTTCTATCTCTGTGTGTGTGTGTGTGTGTGTGTGTGTGTGTGCAGCATGTGGAGACCCTTACACTGGTATTGAGAATTGAGACCTGGCCATTTCAGATAAGATTTTCAGATTTGAGACTCTTGAGATGGCAGGCACCTGGCTGAGAAGCTGCTGGGAGAAGTGGAGAAGTGAGTGAACGTTAGGATTAGGACTGAAGGACTGGCCTGTATGCGTTCCTTTTGTCTTTCTCCTCTCCTTCTGCATGTCCAGGACAGGGCCTGCCATCTCCGGCTAACACTGTGGCCAGAAACGTCTTCAACGCGGTGGACAAACTACATTCAGCAGAATAAAGCAGATTAAAATAAAAGGGGGAGTGTATTTACAGGAAAATCAACACCAGGGCTATTAAAATTCTCTAATAATCACATATTCTGAATTAGTTTTATTCTTCTTATACCACTGCAGTTTGTCATCAGTGACCGTTTTAAACATTTATTTAAACACCATCATACTGTATATATTAGACCTGTTTATTGCTTCATTTAAACTTGTGGGAAGTCTATGAAAACAATTACTTCCTGTCATCGCAACATTTATAAAGAGTTGCTGGCTATTCCGTATAAGACAGTACATCAATAAGGTAAAATAAAACCCAGTTCATATTACCAAAAATGCAGAAAATGTCTTCTGTCCTCAAGACTGTTCTGTGGCAGAAAAATTCTTTGCAAAATAATGCTTTTAATAATCTGTTAATTGAGATTATATTATTATTATTATTAAGAAGAAGAAAAAGAAGAATTATATTAATATCCTTAATTAATGAATCATTTAATTAATTAATTAATTAATTTAAAGCAGCTTTGTGACCATTGTCATTGTTAAAAGCACCATACAAATAAAATAATATTGAATTAAATTATTTTGGCACCTTCGCCACGAGCTGTATGTAACAAACATGCTAATATTAACGTCATTGAATTACAGTCAGTACTGCTGTTATAGGATCTGAATCATCCTCAGACCAATCAGAGTTGAGAATTCAGCAATGCTGTGTTTAGGACATATATATATTTTTATATGAAAGTACCGTTAATGTCAGTCTATACATGAAGCCGGTGGAGAGCGAGTGCAAATGCAGCACAAATTAGGTGTGAAACTTTAAAACCTGCACCTCCCCCCCAGTGTTTAGAAAGCTGGGTGCTCTCGCTCTCTCTCTCATCATCTTTTATTCTCTTTCTCTCTCTCGCTCACTCTCATTTTCTATTCTATTCTATTCTATTCTATTCTATTCTTTCCCTCTCTCTCTCTCTCTCTCTCTCCACTCCTGAGTGACACATGGGCCCGTCCGACTGCTTGTTTATTTTTAGAGCCCACGGCCCAGTGTCCACGGTTCAGCTGTCGTCATGCAGCGGTGAGGTACGCCTCTGCGGCTTTGTGAAATAAACTTCCAACAATGACAGACTCAAATCACCTACCACAGACTAACAGAGAGCAGAACGCCGGACCGCCATCTGACCGCTGGACACACACTGAACTGGGCGCTGACCCAGGAGAACTCTCAAGTACATGTTCCTGAAAGAGATGAGAGAATACACCGCTGAACGTTTGCAATGTGTGAAGGGCTTTCTGACGTTGTGTGGATATGGTCTAGACTATTTTCTGATTTAGAAATTCTTAGTCATAGTGGATATTTTTAAACCTGACTGACTTTCATGATTCTTTAGACTCTGCTCTCAATATGGACTTGAAGTTTACACGGTTAGTTCTTGTATGGTGTACATGCATATACTCTAATTTATTCATCACAGTGCAGTTTAAATATCTGGAATTACTTACTATATTCTCATTCATTAAGCATTGATCTCATGCCCACACACACACACACACACACAGTCAGCCCCAAAGTTAGAGGAACAAGCATAAATGATCATATATTCATTAACGTTTTCATTAACTGGTTTATCCAGGTCAGGATTGCAGTGGATCCTGTGTCGATCCTAACACTGGGACATGACGATCCAGGAAATACACACTGAATAGGACGCCACTTCATCACACACACACTTGTCATCTTTAATCTTTAGCCAGTCTACCTACTAGCGTGTTTTGGGGAGATGAAAGGAAACCCCATAAACCACAAGGAAACCTAGGCAGACCCGGGGCGGACTTGTATAGAAGGTTTACCTCTGGAAAGAATACTGGTACTGAGCTTCTCCTCTAACAGGTCTGATGATATTTATATCTCCACCTCACAGCTCCAGGGTTGTCTGTTCGATCCTGAGCCTTGGTTAGTGTGTGTGTGGAATTTTGCATATTCAATAAAGTCATGGATGAGTGAGTTTGGTGTGGAGGAACTTCACTGGCCTGCACAGAGTCCTGACCTCAACCTGATAGAATGGCTTTGGGATGAATTAGAGTGGAGACTGTGAGGCAGGCCTTCTCATCCAACATCAGTGCCTGACCTCACAAATAAGCTTCTAGAGGAATGGTCAAAAATTCCCATAAACACACTCCTAAACCTTGTGGAAAGCCTTCCCAGAAGAGCGGAAGCTGTTATAGCTGCAAAGGGTGGGCCAACTCCATATTAAATTCATGTGCATGTAAAGGCAGGTGTCCCAAAACTTTTGCCAATATAGTGTGCATGGTAGTAGGTGGATTGGATACTCTAAATGATCCTGAGGTGTTGAAAAAAGTGTGTGAATGTGTGCGTACAAAAGGTCCTGCAACAGACATTCCTTATGACCAAGGTGAATTCCTGGCTCAAGCCTGTTGTTCCAGGGTTTCAGGAAAGAGCTTCAGTTACTGAAAATGAACAAATGAATGACTGAGGGAACATTGTAGGATCTTGGACCATTCCTCCATGCAACATTTCAGAAATGTTGTGACAAATGTTTATTTTATACAATACTATTCATCTATTTTCTTGTGAATTCTTCTGGAGAAGACTGTACAACTCTGTCTTAGTGATATTTACATATATTTTGTGTAACCTTTAAACTGGAACAATCTTAACAAACAAACAAAACTTGAACTGGAAAAATCTTAAAACATTATAAACGTGTTACATTAATAAAAATAATAATAATAATGATGATAATAATAATAACAACAGTAATAATAAGCCTTTGACCACCACACATACATTACAGCTCAGTGGATTTCTTTTCTTCACATATCCCAGCTGAGGGGATTAGGGTCAGAGCATGGGGGAAGCTATGATGCAATGCCCCTGGAGCAGGGAGGGTTGAGGGCTATACTCAGGGGCCCAGCGGTGGCAGCTTGGTGGTGATGGGGCTTGAATCCCGGATCTTCCGATCAACAACCCAGGCCCTTAACCACTTGAGCCACCACTGCCCCACATTAATTAATTCTATTATTATTCTTATTATTATTATTATTAGTAGTAGTAGTAGTAGTAGTAGTAGTAGTAGTAGTAGTAGTAGTAGTAGTAGTAGTAGTAATAATAATAATAATAATAATAATAATAATAATAATATGGTGGTTTAGTGGTTAGCACGTTCGCCTCACACCTCCAGTGTCCTGGGTTCGAGTCTCGATTCCCTCTCACCGTGTGTGTGGAGTTTGCATGTTCTCCCCATGCTTGGTGGGTTTCCTCTGGGTGCTCCAGTTTCCTTCAACAGTCCAAAGACATGGCTGTTTGGAGTCTCTAAATTGCCTGTAGTGTGTGTGATTGTGTGAGTGAGTGTGTGTGTGCCCTGTGATGGGTTGGCAGGGTGTATCCTGCCTTGATGCCCGATGACGCCTGAGCACAGGCTCCCCGTGACCCAAGGATAGATCAGATAAGCGGTACAGACAATGGGGGAAATAATAATAATAATAATAAGAAGAAGAAGAAGACGAAGAAGAAGAAGATGAATCATCATCATCTTTTGTAAATGTAATATCCTGTACAGTGCACACCTCACACTTTTTCCCTCTCTGCACTTCAAAGCTCTGATCGCCTTTATATTTATATAAAGAATTACAATTAATGTCTGAAATCATATTTGAGGTATAAAAGATTTTTGGAGTCTCCTCTCGGCACTTGTTGCTGTACCACCTTAACTGCAGTGTGTCAGAAACCCGGAAGTGATTTCAGCCAATCAGATCGACGCATAGACAAGCCACTCCAAAACATCCGTAATGACACCGAGGCTCAAAACACTGGCGAAATAAGCGCCATTTAAACACTCGTTTTTCGCTGTAAATTGCCTGCTTTTACAAAAGAAATCACACTTCAGTCGCCTTTAGAGCAGATTGAGGAGCGATGGCTGACGGTGGGAATGTCGTGGAAGGGGAAGTAGATGAGGATGAGCCGGCCACCATGAGCTATCCTCTGATCACTGTATCTGACCTGCCCAGCAGCACCACAGCAGGTATTTCCACACTGCTGCCCATACAGATGATTATTATCCTTATTATTTTCTCTGTTTCACTTTTACACCTTTTATTCTCATTGCACAAATTACACCAAAGCTTCAGACACACGCAGTCTGTATTCTTGCACATCAAACTGATTGACATTAAAATCAATGTACCCCATCTATGCACTTATATTTATCAGAAGTCATAACTAGGAACCAATACAGAGGACCAGGATGTTATTTGCATTCTCAGTACAGCAGTCACACTGACATGGATAGCAAGTGTGGTGTTGATATGAGAAATAGCAGGTAAACAAACTGCTTTATAACCAGTGACATGGTGGCAGCAGGTACACACAGCTCCAGGGACCAGGGTCCACGGTTCGATCCAAGGTTCGATCCACGGCTCTTCACAGGTTATTGCTCGTGTGGCATTTGGGCGCATGCTCTCATAATGCCTGGTTGGTTAACTGTGCATTTTTCTGTTTCCTAAAAACATGCTGGTAGGTGGATTGTGGACTCTAAATTGCCTCTAGATGTAAGTGTGTGTGTGTGTGTGTGTGTTTTGCCATCCCATTTGGGTCAGAGCATCACCAAATCAGCAGGTCTTGTGGGCTGTTCCTAGTTGGTCCAAAAAGGATGAGCAGTGAACCGGTCAGCCTTTTCTTTTACATTATACGGACATCTGTGTGTGTGTCTGTATACTTGGAGAAATACCACATACTTGGAGAAAGCAGCATGATGCACTATGGGAAGAAGGCAAGCTGGTGGAGGCAGTGTTATGCTCTGGGCAATATGTTCTACTGGGAAAAAAAAACTCTGAACATACCACTGCAAAGAGTGGCCTCCAAATTCCCCAGATCTCAATCTGTGGGATGTGCTGGACAGAAAAGTCCAATCCATGGAGGCCCCACCTCGCAACTTAAAGGATCATCTGTTAATGTCTTGGTGCCAGATACCACAGCACACCTTCAGAGATCTTTGTTGAAATGCCTTGAGCTGTTTTGGCAGTGCCTGGGATACCTACACAGTATTAGGCAGGTGGTTTTAATGCTATGGCTGATCACTGTGTGTTTTCTGTCCTTTTATTAGTGTTACTTTTTTCACCGATGTTATTTGGGACAGTTTTGGTGGGATATTCTTCTAAGTTTTGAGCTGTCACTCATTATGGTATTTAAAAATCCTGGCAATGTTTAATATCAGATTTATTTCACATCACTGCTGTGCTGAAAATAATCCACATCTCAAATAATACTTCATTTCATTGTTCAGTGTGCATAGTGATAATAATGTTGAGTTGAACTGAGTAATATCTGGTCAGTGGTGGACCCTTGGTGGTTTTTCTTATTTATAGAAGGAGGGTTGGGGTTGACGGGGGGTTGTGCATAGCCATGGATTGTAATTGTGCACTTTAATGCATGTATGTGGTGAATTCACCTGATGTATATCCCTCTCAGGCCGTAATCTGAAAGAATGGCTTCAGGAGCAGTTCTGTGACAAGCCTCTAGAGCAGTGTGAGGACATGCGTCTGCATAATGCCGCCTACGTGGGCGACTTGGACACCATCAAGAGCCTGCTGCAGGAAGACAGCTTTAAACAGTGAGCAATCTTCCTATTTTGTGCAGCTGTTATCATTCCAGTTATACTATTCTGTATGCTTCTTAACATCACTCCTAATGTATTTATCTTGCCTGTGCAGACGGATCAATGAGAAATCGGTTTGGTGCTGTGGCTGGCTGCCCTGTACACCTCTGCGCATCGCTGCAACTGCTGGCCATGGCGACTGCGTGGACTATCTCATCAACCATGGGGCTGAGGTGGACCTGGTGGATGTCAAGGGTCAGACAGCTCTGTATGTGGCTGTGGTTAATGGACACCTGGACTGTGTTCGGATCTTGTTGGAGGCGGGGGCAGACCCAAACGGCAGCAGACACCACCGCAGCACGCCTTTATACCATGCAGCCCGGGTGGGCAGGGTGGACATTCTACAAGAACTGATCAGGTGGGAAGTGAGGATATGCTGTAATTGGCCCATCATTTATTATTTTCCTGTAACTGCAGGCACCATTGTGTTTCATTCCTTACACACATTATTATTCTCATTATTAGTTGCATGCTGTGTGAATTTGCAGGTTCAATGCTGATGTAGATGTGGACCACCAGCTGGGACCAAGGCCTCTGTTTAGCGCTCGCACCCTTTCCACACTGGTGGTGTGTCCTCTATACATTAGCGCTGCCTACCATCATTTACACTGCTTCAGGCTGCTCCTGGAGGCCGGAGCCAACCCCGACTATAACTACACTGGCCCGGTGAGCCGTGAAGCGCTGAACAGAGGTCTGGCCTCCTGCCTGCTGGACGCCGTGCTTAGACATGGATGTGAGCCGACTTTTGCCAGGCTGCTGCTAGACCACGGTGCTGATCCACTACTCGTGCTATGGGAGGAACCTGATCCTGATGCTATGGGAAGAGTGCGTGTCAACCCTGAGGCCTTAAACATCTATCAGGAGGCCAGGAGTAAGTTTTATTATAAAATATTTTTGTTACAGTAGAGATGTTAAAGTTGATTTTTTAGTTGTTTTATAGAATTTGATACACCACAAAATTCTAATTTTGGACCTAGATATTTTTGTATTCAGAGCATATTCAGCAATAAACAACTTCATAGCTTGAAAATGGATTTAGACCTCTGCTTTCTTTCAGAATGTCCGAACAGGTTGACTCATTTGTGTCGCATAGCCATTCGGAGGGTGATAGGCAAGCACTGCCTGAGGCACATCTCCAGCCTTCCTTTGCCTGATTCCATCAAGAATTTTCTGCTCCATAGAGACTTCTCTTCCCTTTCCTGAAGGGAAACCGAAGGCTGTATTCTGTCCTGTACCTCTACTAGGGACACTGGGAAGTTTTTGTGGCCTGGAGATAATGCTGACGGACAAAATAAAAAGATCTACAGTCCTTTGAGATCCAGATCCTTTTGTCCTGTGCTATAGCTTTGATGTTACAGTTGCATTGCGCTCATGATGGTGGGAAGACATTCCCGAAAGAAAGCAAACACTTCCGGGTTTCATAGCACATCGTTCTGTATGTTGCATGTTGGTAACAAACTCTTTGTTTACACAGATATATTTACAGTAACATATTCAGTAATATATTCACTTTCTCTGAATACATGGTATAATCATGCTATCTCTTGTATATCATTTGGAATATTGTCTGTAAGAGCAGTGGTAATTTATATTTAAGAACAAATTTTATATTTCTTTTTTTGTTTATGGTCACTGTGGTGTAAAAGTGAAAAAGCATAATTTATGATTCTCTATGAAATGTATTTATATCATGCTTAAACATATTGTTAGACCTTGCCTTTGCCTTAAATTAAGTTCAGATGCCTGTAATAAACTAGAGTATCCCCACTGTCTGTGTTCTCGTGTGAAGAAAGCCAGTGATCTCTCGTGTTTCATTAGCCCGTGCTTACTTAGTGCATCTTATTGTTCATTTCTCGAATAATTTACAATACTACTGAGGTTCGAGTCTCATGAACATGAGTCACATATCTGGATTTATGGATTGTGTTTCGAAGCTTAATTACTGTTCTGTGCAGGCAATACAGAGAGCCCAACTTCCTGTAGGACCTCTTTACCAGCCACAGACTATTCCTCACAGCTCTAAGAGTCTCAGTAGATATCATGTTGAGGTCTCACTGACAGAAATAGCTCCTTTATATGATGTCGGATTCCTCAGAGGGTTCCAAGTATATAGCCTCCTCAATTTCCCAGCAGCTTCGCTTAAGATACCCACTGGGTATCTGGGTAGGAATTATTTTCTCCTTTTTTCTTTTCTTTTTTTTTTTTAAATGTTGTGACAGTGAAACCACATACTGTCAAAAACCACAAGCTGTAGAAAACAAGCCAAGCCTGGGAAATGTTCGGATCTGCCCCAACATCGGCTGTGGACCTCCGTCCCAGTGAGAGCTGCAGATTATTGAGGTAACTCCTGCCAATTGAGGGAAAGGTGTGATTGTACAATAACTAACACGTGCACTCTTTCAAATCTCAAGATAATTCTCAAGATCATCATCATCCTCTGTCCTCCCTGTCTGATTCCTCTGTAATTCAGCTATTATGCATTTCAGCAGGAGAACGATCAAAGCGGAGACATCATCTCAGTTCTCAGCTCTCCTAAGGAAGATGAATCATCCTCTTTTTCCCGACAGCTTCTCAGTTGTGGAACTGGAGTGCTGCCATAGAAAAACCCAAAACCCCAAGAGTGTGCTCGTGGAGTGACGTTTCCCACTGCAATCCTCTCTCCCCATTTTTAGACCCGTCTGCCTGTGCCAAGTCTCCCCTACACAGGGCAATTGTCTGATTATGATTCTCAGCCTACTGTAGTAATTGAGCTACATCAGTTTTTAATATGAAAATGGGGAAAATCCAGCTGCATGCGTGCCTCCGGATCTGTTTTTCATTACAGGTGTGACAAGCCAGCAAGTGTTTTCTGGTTCTAGTGTTTAGCCGGTAGAGTTTGTGGGTCAGTGTTAACAATGCTTTTACATGCTGTTGTCTGTACGCATCAGAGCTGCCCAAAAGATGGCACTCTTCTCATTCAAGCACTCGTCTTTTCCTTCCCAAGACTCACATCTGTTTTAAGAGCTGATGGTGTGACTTCCCAATATTATCACTCCGTATCATAAAAGTGCTTTAGTATGGAGGGTATGCAATTACAGTTTGCTTTTCCTGACATGAAAAGGATATTTTTGTAGGGGAAAAAAAAATAATACAAAGCTATGAAGTGTTGAAAGCACAAAGTGACCAGCGTGAGAGCCTTAATACACTTAAATGGCTCTGATGCAAAGGATATCTTTTGATAGTCCTTAAACCACAGGGTACTGCATGAAATTATTATTCAAATCAACCGCCATTAAGACTTTTTTCTTTATTCCTAGTTTGTTTCGGTGCTCATGATTATTCTTCTTCAAGTCCCTTCTAAAGGAAAGACTGTTTCTCTTAGCAAAATGTGATTAAAAATGTGTTTATTAAAAATAAATGTCAGGTTAAGCTATTGCAATCAATCACATATAAGCTACTTATTAGCAGCTAGTTAGCACTGTTTCTACCATGCTTTCATTTACATTTTTAAACCCATTTTTTTGTATTTAAATACAAGAATTTTTTAAAATTCTTCCCACGGCAAGAATAATTTATTTATTAAATCTGACAGCTTACTTAAGTGCATCAGCTTTCTAGATTTACTAGCAAACACTTTTGTATTTTGGTCATGCTAGCTGCATGTCGGTTTTGCTAGCTGGGGCACTTTTCCCTAGTAAGCTAAATAGCTAACCAATGTTATTTCTGTATTCAGTGTGACTAGCAGATATTTCTGTATTAAATTAAAACTTTTTCAATGCATTTCCAGATCCCTAGATGACAGAAAATGAGCAAAGGGTTTTGTATTTTCGTTTTCTTGTGCTTTTACTTGCAAAAGGGTATGAGCCACTTCACAACCCTTCAGTGTGCTTTCTGTTATTTTGCTGTCAATTTAGTACAAAACACTGAGAAGAGGGAATAGAATCATTTCTGGTCCAATATTTCATTCTAGAGCTATAGTATAGAAACAAAATAGAAGAAGAAGCCATATAAAAATGGATACAAGGGTAGGTTACAAAAACAGAAGAAATGAGGTGTGGGGCTGTGATTTCATTTTATCTCAGATTATTGCACAAGGATATAATTAATAAGTTAATACCCTTATTTGCATCTATAACCAAATTTATGACCTGGTTTATAATGAAGTAGTTTCTGAGGTTCTGGCTTATGTGGTTAAAATCATGATATTTAATCAAGTATTTGTGTGACTGCTTGATTGACATGTTATTGTGCCTCTCTGATATTACATATACAAATAAGTGTAGAAAAATAAAATATATTATAAGGACAAAGCAGTCTATTTACATATTTCCATTTTTTTTTCATGTTATAAATAATTATAATATAATGTTATAAATGTTATAATTTTATAAATCATTAGCATTCAATAAATCATTTCATCATTTTATAATTTATTTATTAAATATTAATATAATATAATATAAATATAATATAATTTATAATTTATTATTATTACTATTATTTATTATGGAATTATCTATTGATAAAAACCCATCTACAGCGTCATAGAAAAACAAATATTTTTGCTTGTCCAAGCCAACTATAATTACACTTATTAGTTTTATTTATTAATCTGTAAAACCACTGAACATTTCATGCTTGAAGCATCATTTTCCAGGAGCCATTTTGTATAAATTTTTGAAAAACAATAACCTCAACAGTAACACATTTATTCGAATGATATATTTGAGATATAATTCACATGTTTAACAGGAAGTTGCATTATCCACACTTACTTCCTGAAGATCATGGAAGAAAAAGAAAAAAAAATACTCCCTTGCTTTTGTCTGTTTTTCACTGATACTGTGATACTGACTTACAAAGTCACTCTGAAAGCACAGCCCTGTTACGAAAACTATAGATTTAAAGCAGATTATTAAGGAAAATATGAATCATTAAGAATCTACTTAATGTTTTCTAGGATTCTAAATAAACACATTTTTATGTATTGTGTGCTAATTCTGTGCTAAAACCTCAACCCTGTTCCTTTCAACCATGTTACTCATTTAAGAGCAAAATGCAGCCAATTTCCAGCAAAGCAATCTTTACAAAAATTACTCTAGCATATATTTATGAATGGACAACATCTGTCTGAAAAATTTCATTTTTGATATTTACAAAAAAAACATAAATGGCAGCCCAACCACTGGATCATCCGTTTCAATTCCTACACACCAGAATGCATAAATATACCGAAATACTCAGAAGATCTGTGGACAGAATTATAATATAGTTCTAAACAAATATGAAGCTTTAGATATTGCTTGTGTTGCACCTTCTCTCTAGCTGGCCAAAGAAAGTGTAGATCTGCACTGCTTCCAAGATAAATGATCACTTTTCCACGTGACTGAGTTAAGCCTTAGTTCTCTGTGCATTTAATAACGGATTACACTTCACTGACTAAAAGGTCTAACGGTTGGTTTTAATAAAAAGCAGTGGACCCATCGTCTGTGTAAACCAGAACCAAATTTCGGCATCAGAACCTGAGCCTGTAGCTATAGCCTGTGAATGTTTCTTCTGCTGCACTACAGAATGTGTTGGCTGCTTTTATTTCAGGAACTGTGAACGCTATAAATGGACGTCCTTGCCGAATAAAGCGTTTGCTACTAATTAAAAGGTTTTTAGGTGGAAGTTCTGCAGTGGATGGAGGTGGATACATAGGAAATGCAACAGACAACATCAAGTATTTATATGAGCGTATAAAAGCGTGTGCGCGCCCATATGGGATATTAAACGACGTATTTCGCTTTTATAGAAATTGTGCAACAGCTGCGTGTTGTTTGGAACTTATTTTAATCTGCCTCTCCAAGTAATTCACACTTGCACTAGAATTTCACTGCCTTAATTATAAGACATTTTTTGAAGGGTGATTTCATTTTTTTTTTGTCTTTTGAACTTCCTCTGTTGCTTTAAAACATTGCTTGGTTTTGGATACAGGGCCAACCCCCCCCCATCCCCCCCCACCCACCCACTCACTCCTTACTTACTTATTTGCAGATGGTATGTGATTTGGATCACAGTATTTAAGCTGTGACTCCTGTTCGAAGAATGCTATCAAGAAGTCGAACCCTTTTAATATGGAGTCCAAATAAAACAGTATTTTGAAGGATGTTTCTGTTTCAGATCACTATAACAGGAAAGGTTAGGGCTATGCAGAAATCACTGGTCATTTCTCAATGTTTTTGCGTCATGAACATGCAGAATCCATTAAACAATGTGTGTGAAGTATTTCCTGTATCAGACGAGGATGGCATGTGTGGCGGCGGTGATGTCTTTAGGAGAAGGCGACACTGAAATCATTAACGGGGCTTAAAGCAGGAAATATAGAATGGAGGAGATTTACCTATAAATTCGTTACTTGGTTTTAATTGGAAAACCAAAATTGCATAATGGCTCTTAATGTGACTTGTTTTTTTCCGGAGGCACCGGTAGTCGTGAATTGTGCAAATCCAGGAAGGCAGGATCATAAAATACTGTCTCAGGATCTCGGGTCTTGTCACTGTAATTTAAAAGCAGCCCTTATAAGAGTTTAAAGCAGTACCTTGAACAATAACACTGGTGAAATTGAATACTTATTTTACTTACTTAAGGACATAATAATGTTACCATGCAAGGGCCAGTAGTTCTGCAGCTGATGTAGTAACTGTAGTTACACTGGTTAAATTATTTATGATCTAGAAATGTAGTAAATTAATGTTTATCACTGTTTTATTTTGCCACAGTCATATCTTATAAAACTGATATACACCACCATAAAATGTTGGAAAGTCTTTTTCCACTTCCTATTGAAATACCACAGCCCCAGAATCTTTCCAGTTCTGTAAGTACAGAGGATCTGTAATGGATAGTATTCATTAAGGCAAATTACCCATGGTTAATTGCTTCAGTGAAGCCTTGGCTCTGGGGAGCTGTTCCACAGCTGAGAGGAGCGCTGTGTGTTATGCACTTGGCCCACGAATGCAACAATCAGCCAGTGTGTCTGAGGGAATTTGGACAGGAATTGTCACTCGGCTGACAAACCGCCATTCAACAACATCAGCATCATACATAAAAGTGGAAGAAATTCATTCCACGACCAGTGTGGGAATGCAGTAAAATGTATTTTCCTGCAGCCCACTTTTCCACATTTAGGCCTGCAGGCATGGAAATTAGCAAAAGGAAGGCTTTTAATCTCAAGAGACATGGCCAACTCAAATGGCCTGTGAATCCTATCGGCACAATGATTCATCATGATGCGGGATGAAGTCACCACAATGCATCATTCTCACCCGCATGACACTGATACTGAACCCAGCATGGTTTACCTCAATATAGCATCTCCCCCTGATTGTTTTTTTATTTATTTTATTTCCATTACATAACATGGAGTACATTAACACACTACAGAAAGATTCTTCAAACCTTGAAAATGAACCCGGAGAAGAGCAATGTGTTGGGGTGTCCCGTCTGGAACACAGCCCACTTCCCTCCTCCTCCCCCAAGTGTGACCCCTCTGACAGAGGGTGGGAACGGCTCCAAGTCCACAACCCAATGCCACATCAAATCAACCATTTCCTCCCATGATAAGAAGGTACGGACAAGCTTTACAGATCTCTTGTAAAAGTTGGAAAGAGACGTTTAGAAGTCCCATGTTCTTGGCAGGGGCCCTGTTTAGCCCCGAAAAGCTTCTCGCATTTCGTCTTCTGTGCTGAGGGACGTTAAACCCGGGTCCCATGTTGGGTGGAATAAGCTAAGCTGTTTCCTCTACACAAGAAATCCGTGCATGCAACTTGCTCTGATTTATTCGCCATATTTTACGAAACGTATTTTGTTATGCCTCCCAGCACCAAAGTCGAGAGCATGACAGTCAATAAGCGCCCTCGCCGATTTGCGTATTTAGCAGGAAGGAAGTCGAATTTAGGCAGACAGACTTTAGAGAACTCCCGAGTCCAGGGGGCAGTGAGATTGTGTGGACAGACAGCTGTGACGGAGAGATCTAAATTTGAAAAGTCAGCACATGAAAAGAGAAGGCACATACGGCTGGGCCCATGTGGCAGAACCTGATACTCCCTGAGCGGTGCAGAGCTGAGAGAAGGCCTAAATCAGGCACGCTCGTTTAGAGCACCCCTACTCAGCCACGCTTGTTTAGTGAGCCCTGATTTCTAAAGACTTCTGACCGTTCTCCCCCTCTTTCAGCTTCCTGTCAAAATCATGAATTTCCTGTCTGGTTCGCTTCCCCCCCCCTTCAGACATTAACACCGACAGGCAGGTGTTCATACGATACTCCCTTTACTGTGCTTAAAATACTAACATTATTGCACAGATCACAGCATTGAGTTGATCGATATTTCACATACGCACATCAGGAAAACACCGACGTCTAGGATATATTCCTTCTTTTTCTGAGCTGTAGAAGTGAAGCAGAGCAGATGTAGTGGCAGTTCTGTATATGAGCTGTGTAGAAATCCTGCATTAATTGAATTAGGAGTGTTTATATTGAGCATGTCTTGCCTTAGTGATTTGTACTCAGGAGACCCAGAAGCCTTTCGAGCGTTCCTTTGGATTGCCTCAGTGTTGCGTGACAGTGAAGCGAGGATCCTGTCCTCAGTGAATTCCATGCTGAAGTATATTGCCCTTGTGGTTTCCAACCGTTTCTGAAGTCTTTGAGCAGCCTGTTGATTTATAATCTCAGATGTCAATTCTTCACAGTGACACTCCACTGAGATAAACTCGGCGCTCCAAGCCTTCTCTATATCAAGGCAAATTGCAGCTCTTAAACGTGGATAAGAAATGGCCTATTCATTAGATTTAGTTCAGTGTATAAACTTTCAACACAGTGTAAGAGTGAGTGTCCCACAGAGCTTACAACTGGCTCTTGAACTGAAATCGTAGATCTAAACTTCTCTGTGTATTTATCACAACTAAACTTGTGTGCAATTGTGTAACCAGGAGCTTTTGAGCAACTTATGAATATGAGCATCAGCTTCATTTCTGAATTTAATAAGAATTCTTTTCAGCTGAAGTTATCAAATGGTCAAGGTTGGGGACCTGTAATAAAGCAAAGCGAAATACCTGATTGTCTGAACAGTCAATACACTTTGTGTTTACCAAGGTTCTTTCCTGCACATTTGGGAACAAGTCATTTTTAATAGTGTTCTTTCTCCAAACCAGCCCTGATTTATTCCTCCCTTCAGTGCACAGGACATCCACCCATTAGCACAAACACTCCCTGTAATTTACTCATCATCAAGGCAGGATTCTCACTTTACTGAGGTCATCTTGCTTCTCATTTTCTCGCCCACACACCAGCAACATGGTGCTCCTCTACCACATCCCTATACTTTAATTTACAGGACAAACAATCGGAAAATTGTGAGAACAAAGTTTTAAAAGAGTTTAAGAAAGAAAGAAAAAATGTACAGAACCACAAAATGGTGTGATATTTCATATCCGGGCCCAAATTTGGACTCAACTTCAAATATTTCTTTTGCCGTCCCTTTAATGATCCTATGTAGAACCATATAGCAGAGTTCTTTCCTATCAGAAAAAGGCTTCTGAGTAAAACCTTTTAAAGAAAGCTCAGATCCGGTTCTTATCCACTGAACCCCAAAGTTCCCCAAACAACGGATTTTCAAGAAGAAATACTTTAATTAAAGACACGTAGTTTCTATTAGGAACAGTTCAGACAGAGTTGTAGGGCTCGGCAAAAAAAAAAAAAAACTTCTAGAAAAACATCTAAAAGGTTGATGGGTTTCATAAAATGTTACAAACAAATAAAATCAGAGCAAATTACTAAAACCATTTTCACACACTATGTTTGATTCCCAAGGATAGATAGAAACACCCTTTTCAGAAAGCTCAGAAAAAGCCCGCAGACGTTCTTAAGGGTTCCATTCCTTAAAGAATGTTTTCAATGTTCCTCAATAGAAATGTTAGATACTTAAGGGCTAACTACTTCCTGAAACATTTCTCAATAGAATCTTCACTGATGGAGAAACTCTGTGTTCTAGGGCTCGGTTTCAAACCACTTAAGAACCCTTAAGCATGATAAAACAGTTAGAATAACTAAATCCACTTTCACATATTGTACTATCTTAGTTTCTAACTCTCCTGGTCTTTTATTCGAGTCAGATTTGAGTGGGATAAGTGATAATATCAGGATGTAATAAAGGTACTTTGATGCACACTGTGTTCTTATGGGTCGCTGTTTTCTTTATCTGTTTTGCTCTGGGTTCTTGCTGGGATGCTGTGTCTGCTTGGCAAATTACAGTGTGCAGTGATAGGGAGGGGACGGAGATGGAACTGGACTAAGGAAAACAGCTGGATCTGAGCCCGGCGACGTTCCAAGCTAACTTCTGCGTTGTGGCTGATTCCTAATGTAGCCGGCCAGCATCTGACTTTTTTACTCATCGATAAATCAACAGATTATCGGGAGATTGTTCTGATTCTGAAATACGCCTAGAATCCAAACTTTTCCTAAAGTTATATATGTATATGTATATACACACATATATATATATACATATATATATATATATATATATACATATATATATGTATATATATATGTGTGTATATACATATACATATATACACATACATGTATATATATATATATATATATATATATATATATATATATATATATATATATATATATATATACATATATATATATATATATATATATATATATATATATATATATATATATATACATACATGTATATATGTATATATATATATATATATATATATATATACATACATGTATGTGTATATATGTATATGTATATACACACATATATATACATATATATATATACATGTATATATATATATATATATATATATATATATATATATATATATATATATATATACATGTATGTGTATATATATATATATATACACATACATATATATATATATATATATATATATACACATACATGTATATGTATGTATATATATATATATATATATATATATATATATATATATATATATATATATATACATACATGTATATATATATATGTATATATATATGTGTGTATATACATATACATATATACACATACATGTATATATATAAAACCTCTAGACCTAAGTTTTCCATGGATTCCCTGGGGTCTGAGATGTGCTGTATACCCATGGGGTCCTTGACTGTATTGTTAACTGCAATAACTTTAACTATATTTTTGGATGGCATTAGTTCAAGAATAAAAACAATTAAATGGTCCTACAGTTAAAGCTGTCCTTGAATTTCCTTTACTGTGGAACACAAAAAAAATGTAAGAACCCTGCCTTAAGGAACCCGTTATTTATTTTAATTTATTTATTTAGTTTTTTAAAGACAGACATGGTACTCAAAAGCACTCCAATAAAAGTACAGATGAAGTACAGCATCAAATTCTTCAGTTATGGAGAAATAGAAATGTGTAAAAGTAAAATAAAAAAAACAGGAAAATTACAAGAAAAATTCTCGCCTGCCTGATACACTGATTTTTGTTACTGTTAGTTTTTCTCTCTCGATTGTTAGCTAGCACGATTTAAACTCTGACCTTAGCTGAATACTAAAAGGCTCAGTAAATAAAAAAATAACAGTGTACACAGTGACAGATTACAGTGACAAGCATCAGGTCTCATTTTTTGCCATCATGTGTTAAAGTTCAGATTTTAGGATTTAGTTTCACTCACTGAAGCTGTCTGATGCTAAAAATTCACACGGCAACTTTAAAACACATGATTTTAGAGAAATGTAGTGATGTTTCATAATGTATTGAGTATTACACAATCTTCCTCATTCAGAGTGCTGGAAAAGACAGGAGTATACAGTAACTGACTCGAGTACTTTTTGCCTGTCTGTTATAGAAAAGACAAGACAAGAAAAAAAAAAGAATAGAAAAGAAAAGAAAACAGTGACAGAAATATTTAGCATGTCACTGGTTCTCCTTTTCTTTTCTTTTCTTTTAATTTCTTTCAGATTTCTTTTCTTTTCATTTCAGTGTCACTTCTCGTTGAAATCTGCTGTTTAAATGCACCTGCCTTGCCTTGTCTTACTTTGCCTTGCTTAGAAATGACTAATGTCTCATCTGAAATATAACAAATAAAACTCCAAAGTATTAGCTGAAAGAAAAACAAGTCCAGACACTTGAAAAACAGAAAACTGGAAATGGGCAGAGCTTTGTTACTTCCCACCTCTGAAGATCGTGGTCCCCCCCACTGACTGTGACGCTGCCAGCACCGCCTGAGGCATCATGTGCAATCATCCCCTCTATCATAAACACTCTTATGTTTTAGTTTGGTTCGGACCCACCATGATAAACAGGAGGCAGAGACATACAGCATGTGTGTATGTGGGTGTTTATACTGTTATGTGTATGTGTAATAGAGCCAGCCTAGGCTGGTAATTGCTTTTGTGTATTTTCTTCTGTCTGAGCGTGAGGAAGGGAACGAAGTGCGCTCGGCCCAATTACGCTTCTCTAACGCGCTGCATAAACATTTCAACTCGTAGTGCCTTCGTATTTATCGTAACACACTTCCTACAGTAATGGTGGTCATATTTCTCAGATAAAAAAGGGGCTTGGTGGGGAAGAGGATACAGAGGAGGGTAGGGTGTGCTTTGCATGCAACCGAGTGCTACACACTGTTATTCTTTGCTCAGTGTTTGATGGGTGGGAGGTTTGCCAAGGAGGTTGTGTGTGTTTATAGTGTCAAATGCGTACCACATGTGGGATCAGGTCTGCTCTTTCGCCTGCTTCCTCTCTCTCTCTCTCTCTCTCTCTCTCTCTCCTTCCTTTCTTTCTCTCTCCATCACCTCCTCCATCCTAAACAGTGTGTCCTGGTGTACAGGAGTGCTTTGACGTCTCCCTCGACATTGCCATGCACCTGCTCTGAAGTGATTGAGCACTTGGAACGTGGAATTTGGGGCAGTAAATGTATATTCCTCTTAAATGTGGATTAGGATCCATATGGCTGGATTTATTATTTAACATTGTGACAGGAATGAAAGATAAAAGCGATTAGCCATATCATCGGGACACGTGATATCCACTAATCAGCCATAACATTAAAACCATTGACAGGTGACGTGAATGACGTTGATAATCCCATTAATGTGGCACCTGGCAAGGGGTGGGAGGTAATGAACAGTCAGTTCTCAAAGATGATGGGTTGGAAGCAGGAGAAATGGTAAAGGGTAAGGGCCAAAATACTCCTGCTACATGATATTTATTAAGAAACCAAGCAAGACCAAACTTAATCTTCCAATAAATATGTTCCATAGTCATTTATTCCTTTAATCCTACAGCAGTTTGCCAATGCTTAAGATTTTTTTTCGCATATATTTTATCCGTTCAAAGTTGTATTTAATGTTGCAAAGCATGCGTGAGACAATTTATTCCCTATAACAGCAACAAACAAAGTCATTCCATCACCAGTTAAAGAAACAAAAACTGCAGCTTGTCATGTTACACCGAAACCACAAACTGCACCATCCTAAAGATGTTCCCATGAAGTTACCGCTTTTCATTTCCACAGAACCGTGGTGTATCAAAGTTCATTTACACAATAAACAAACTGCCTCCCAGTTCGTCCAGGTCTCTACTGCCGTGTGCGCTTACTGTAAACTACACTGACCTCCTTTGTATCACAGATTTTGCTCTATTACATAAATAACACTTTGATTTATATTTCACGTCTCACTACTTCACCAACAGTAAGGGATCCTGTGTTAAAATTCAAGTTTAAATCAAACTCTTTCACTGCAACCACTGGACACCGTGTTGGCTTTTAGTGTCTGACAGTGTCGTAAAATGCAGTAATGAAAGCCTGAGCGCACAGCATGCTCTGATAAATACAAGCACCGGGCCAAAATCTCAGACGACTCTGGCTTCCTGCTCTGCTGTCACTCACTCACCTAATTCTTTTGAAGAGCTCTGATAGCTCAGATCGAGAAGAACGAGAAAAACAAAAGGCGAAACGAGGACCAGGCTCATTCTTCAGAGGGAAGTAAATATGCTTTTGGCATCCTGATGTCCACCAGCCAGCTGCTGGATCAAGAGCCAAGCCTGGGACAAAGGACAGATGTTACGGCGAATGTGCTTCCTCGACGAGGTTTATTTATCCGACCTATTTATACACACTTTGTTTATTTACTTCATTAGTCCTCGTAGTGCCTGTCAGCAGGTCACTTCCATTGAGAAATTAAGAGTGTTTACAGTTTCCCCTTCAACCAAACACATGCACGCACATTCACAATTCCCAGCGCTCTACGAATGGCACAGCGTTTCCCTACTGAAACCAAAAAGCCAGAGATATCACATAATTTATCTAGAGACGAACAGGACATTAGAAATCGGACTCCTTCTACAACGTTAGCATCACCGAGTTATTTAGAAACACAAATGATTTTCATTTATTTCTGTATTTAGCATTAGAATCAGTGATGTCATTTTTTTTGTGTGTGTGTCTGCAGTTTATATTAACATCTGTCCTCTCTGGTCTATCAGCCAGCTTCTGATCAAGGCACAGAACCACCTTAATCTGGTCCCTACAGCCAGATGTATCGTCCTGCTGAATATTTAAATTCCTCGTTTGTTTACAACAGCTGCTGTTCCTGCGAAATGCAGACAACATGTCCTAATAGTTTCCGCTCTACAATGAAATCGCCAACGCAAGACTGACCATTGTGGAAGATCAGCCTGATTCAGCAGACATATTAAATTATATCCTGTCTTGCACAATTCTGATGAACTGCAAGTGTCCAGATAGATCTTCATGCCAACTGTATTTCTCCAGTATGAAATTACTTATGAAATATACGTGAACAAAGCCAGACGTGCGTACTAGACTTCCTGACTATAAGCGTAATCCTGGACTAAATAATATGTTGTTTGGAATCTCTGTCTATTTTAATCTAGAACTAATTTTAGCTGGAATAAACCAGCCATTAAAATATAAATAAAATATGACAGATAAAAGGACTTTATTGATGTGCACCAAAGACGGAAATCTGAGCACAGAGCTTTTTAGCAGTTTGTCAACGTTAAGCAGTTATTGGTTGCTCTGCGACCCACCATGTCACCTCCTGAGGCGCAGAGGGAATGCCGTGTGCGCTATTTCCCTAGCTCCTAATTCAAAGCATCTTTCATTGAGTGAGGCTCTGAAAAGGATGTGGCTAAAACAAATAAAAGAATCATAAAGAGGGGATCAAAGCAGGCCTGCAAATCCATTCCTTCTGGGCGAAGAGACTTTCAAATAAAAGGAAAAAAAAGGGGAAAAATCCCACATCCCGACTACACATCTCTTGGAGCAGGTCACTGCCGAATGCGTGCCTACTTTGACTTGATAGAACGGACACCATGAGGTCTGGATTCCAGTCTCTCCATTTCAACACGTTCCTCCTTCATCATAACTCTCCCCTATTGATCAAGCCTGCAGGGGATGCTTTGTTTGAGTATAGGGTTTATAGAGACAGATGTAGGCACGAACATGTGACAATTATAAAGCGCAGGCCACCAGGAAGACGATAATGCTCACAAAGCCTCGGCTAGAACATTTGGCTCGCAGAGGCCGAGTGACATTTGTGAAGATGTCTCTCATCACTGCTGCCTTTTCCCCTCATCTGCCAGAGCTGAGTGGTCTGGTCCTCATCCTCACATACGGCCTGCTCTAAGGTGAGGGCTTCTCTGTGACTCTTGCATTACGGACATGAACCAGCGACCGAATCCAGACCGACCTGGGCTTTTACACGCGGCACATACCTACAATATGAGTGCCTGCTCTTCACTCTTCACTAATTTGCAACTGCTGTCATTTTACAGTCAATTTGCAATATGTAACACTCTCGGTTTCACAACACGTTTTCTTCATAAAAGAAGAAAAGAGATTTCTCAAGTCCATATTGAAAAATCAAACAAAGCCAGCGGGTGTTACAATGCTCTGTTAATTGTTGTATTTATTTCACAAAGGATTAAACAGAATGTTTTTTTTTTCTCGAACATGAGGCACGCTATGAATACTTTTCTGCTGAAAGAAAATCTTCAAACCTTTCATACACAAGAAAACACATTACGATGGTGAGAAGTACGTATTGCAGATTGAGAGCTACGTTCTCAGTTGTATTAAATCTTTAGCTTTTCCAGGAAAACAAAAGAGACACTGTATGACAGTTTCTGCGTAGTCAAAAGAGTACAAAAAAAAAAAGGGCCTTTGTAATCACCACAAAGGACATACCAGTGGGGTAAGACAATAAGTCATCCAGCAAACACACTCTGATGTTGGTAAATGATCCAAGCGCTTTTTTGACTTGTGGTCTGTCTAGGATCGGAGATGAACAATACCGCTGTGTGGTGGATTTCTGACCTCTGTATCATGACTATAAACAGAAAGGAATAAGTCTTATGTATAAAACTGACATCTCATGACGTAGACCTCTCTGCGGACTTGTAGTTTCCCAACAGCTTCGTAGTGACACTAATATCCTCTGAAAGCAACCATCAAATGCGAACAGTTTATGCTAGTCAGATTTCATTTAGCCTAAAAATGATCATCGGCTTCACTTATAGCACAGACAACATTTAAAAATAAAGGGCTTCTCTTCCCCCCCACCCCCCCGAAGCGTTTCTGGAACTTCCGCGCTCCACGTAATGACGGGAAAAAGTGGTGCAATCATTTCCAGCAGGATGAACAAAATGTAAATCTGATCTGCTCGGCCATCGTGGAAGTGTGAATCACGCATGCCATGGCGCAAGGGGCATTGCGTAACACCGATCCGCCGAACCCCTGCTGAATGTGCTGTGCAGGGTCTCCCCTGATGCAGTCTTCCAACCTTGAAAAGGAATCGTTCCCAGCTATTAAAATACCTCCAAAAATATGGGATGCTTATCAAATAATAAGAACCACATTGAGCCATTTCCTCGCCAGCCTGGCAGGGATTTGCTCAGGCGATATCTTCACCTCGCAGGTCTCCTTTCAAGTCGGCGATCTTTTGTGGGCTCTGCGTGTCTGGGAATGCAACATACGAGCCTGCCGGAGCACGGACCGCTTAAGGGTCAGGACCCTGTTGCAGTCTGAAGTCACCTCTTCTAGCTTACTGTTCTTTCTGCACTTCCGCCAGGACACATGATCGACTGTCAGCGCAAGGGAAAAAAATCACAGATACAGCCATCTCCCAGAAGGAGCTTTAAAATCTAGACGCTACACTGTGAAGCGTGTTTTGGCCATTTCTGTCTTCCGCCTTTAAAAAAAAAAAAAAAAAGATCGGTTCTCCTTTCTGAAAATAAGGATGGACAATCTAGTTCAGGGCTGGGGATTGGGTCTACATATAAACGGCATCAACTATTTTCCATGGTGCTCTTTTTCCAGCATTAAACGGTTCAACTAATTTAAATAGAGTCAAACTGCAGGAGCTCAGATCTGAGCTGTCAGATTCAGTTAGCATAAGTTAGATATTACTGTGGACAAACATATTTCCATACAGGACTATTGGGGATTAAGTCTAATCATTAAGCAGTGATATGAGAGAAGAGTAAGTGTGGTTAGGGATTAAGGCAGGGTAAGCCAGGCAGGGACAGATGCCTTTAACAGTGAATGAGGAAGTCAAAGACGATGTCCAAATGACAACTGCAGGTGGAGCGTGCTTCACAAACCTGCAAAGATAAATAGTGCTTCTTCCAGTTCCAGATCAGATGCTTTTTTTTTTAAATAAATATTATACTCTATAATATCTCTTACTGGATGTAAAATACAAATTCAATCAGATTTCATTTGAACAGTACTCTAAACTATACACTTTTCCACAGAGCAGCTTCAGAGAAAGCATGATGGCAATTTAGATCCATAATGAGCAAGCCAGAGGTGACAGCTGCAAGAAAACCCCCTGAGAAGGCACGAGGAAGAAACCTTGAGAGGAACCAGACTCAAAAGGGAACCCAGGCTCTTCTGATAGGGGTAGTTAGGAATCATTACAGTAAATATTTGTAGTAAAAAAGTCAAAAAGCAGTACGGGTGTTTTCAGACTTGACTCAAATACTCTAGCTCTTTTGGAGGAGCGGCTCATAATTTGCTTTCATGCAGAAGAATTTCTTCTGAACCGCTGACTGTACATTAACATGGATCATTTTTGTGCATGCAGGTTTGCAAAATGGTAGGCACTAAGAGAATCTGTTTGCTGTTTTTATTATTATTATTATTATTATTATTATTATTATTATTATTATTATTATTATTATTATTAGTTCGTTTAGGAACCAACACTTTGTATTGTTTTCCTCTTTGACCACTACTGACCTGCTCTGGCTGAACAGTTTTTAAATCATGAAATGTAAAATCATCACCTAATTCTGTGCTACTCCTTTTAATTAGCTTCGTTTAAACTGATTTCAACAACTTTTACAATTATTTTTGTCATTTATGGTCGATAGACCTCATGTACATGAAATAAAACCATATTTCTGACATTTGAAAGCGGTCAAATTTGACTCCCAAGAACAACAGGAGGGTTAAGTTGTGAAGATCAGCACTTTCTGACATCATGGCATGTTCTCATGTCCTCATGCAAGAATGCTTTTAGCCATGTATGCTGGCAGAAGATGTGTGTATTTCACAATTCTCAACACAAGTACTCACCGCCACATAAGGTGAGCTAATTACAATTCTCCAGTCCTGTGAATGTCTGGTTTTCTATATCAATAAGGTGTTCTGTCTACTCTGTGTTTCCTGCCATCATGAAACCTGAAACAGGAAGTAGCATGGCAAGTTGAACCAATTGCCTTCCTTGGCATCAAGCACAGAGAGCGGATAGCTTCTACAGTTGATGTGGACCGCACACTGTTCGGCTGAAGCGAGCCCTAGACCGCTGTTTACAAGAGGACCTGGGATTGACTCTCTGGCCTGGTCCCAGACTCGAAAACTGATTTCCAAACCTACCGAACTCTCTGGCCAAATGGCTCCGAATCTGGAAAAAAAAAAATGCAAATGTGAAAATGACCTAAGTGTGTTGAAGGGATGTTCAGTATGAGCATATTGTGAATAGGAGTCCTGGGATAAGCACAGGACCGTGTTTATGAGTACAGCAGCAGTTCATAGGTGCAAGTCAAAGTATCCAGATGAGATGATTCACTGAAGCAAAGCTGAGATTTGAGTATAAAGTGTTTAGGGTAGCTAAAGAAATTGTACTCACAGAACCCAGTTTCTACTTTCTTATTTGTTGCCTAAATTATACCAAATAATCGTAGCAGGGTTTTTCTCCCTAGACTACAGAAATACCTCCTATATAAGAATACCAACCGAGGTTTGGGTAAACACTACCGAGGCATGCGGATGTAAGAAAGAGCGCCTGTCTTTGACATTTAAGTCAGTTGTACGTTCGCAATCACGCATACATTCCTCGTGCATGCCTCATATTCTTCTTGTCCAGTCCAAAACGGTTCCCTCATGCAGCTCTTTCAGGAGGAAATTATTTTTCATTGCCCCCGAAAGAAAAAGCCATTGCCAAGCACTTTCTTCTAAGATGAGTTGCCAAATCTTCTCTAAATCCCCCCGGAACTGTTTTCCTTCCATGCTCCAGAGGAGTAATGGTGAGGATTTTGAGCTCAGGGTCAGGGAGCATGAAGGACCAAATGATCTTCATAGACACCTGCATGTGCCACATAGATGTCTTTTACTGAGTGTGAGATAATAGATCACATCCTCCTGTTCTTTTTTTGCATGGCAACATTTTTACCAAGCTCATGAGCATGATTTGGGAAATACCATTTTACAACTTTCATAAATTCTTTCTTTCTTTTTTTTTTTTTTACGTCCATGAAATCTTTCACATCTTATGTAATTTGACTCTAAAATAATTACCAAGAACCGCTTCTTGGCCACATTCTTTGTACTTGTGGTCTCTTTTGAAGAGTTTGTTTTTGTTCCACTTTCATGTAGTTGAATTATTATAGCGTTCATATAAATGTTGCCATTAAAGACAATGTTAGGTTACCCACATACATTCCCCTTTGGCCAGTCAAACTAGAGACTCTCATGCAGGGAAGGATCCTCAGGCTTCATGCCACGCTTCTCACACAGCAAACAAATCAATAGTGGAACAAAATTCATTTTATTTGTGTGAATCAGATTCTGACCATGCTGTGACTCACAGGCATTAGGTAGAACATCCTCTGTGGCCTGTCGCCATACACATCACCCTCAAAGAGGCATTCGGAGCGCTGTCAAACTGACTGATTCGATTTGACCCCTATCAAATCAACAAGTAGAGGGCGACTCCCTTCTTAATGATTCAGATCCTGACCCAAAGTAGCCAGAATTATTCCCATAGGCGTGCAGCAAGCGCTGAAGTGTCTGGTGTATGTCTGGTTGCCTTCTCTCGCTCACACCCGATGTATCATGGAATATGATGAGCCATTGATCCTATGTTTTTTCTCCATGGAAGCACTTTCATCCTGTTTCCTGTTTCTGTGATTCTCTGATTGGTGTTTATGTTCTGCAATCTGTTTCTCATAATCTTTTGCTTTTTTTTTTTTTCTTCCTTTTCTCTTTCCTTTTCAAATATTTTTTTTTATTTAGGAAATAATGCCGGATTAGGGGCTAAAGCACTTGGCAGCAGTTGAAACGCAGTAGGAAGTGCAACACCTTTGGCAGCACGAGATGCTCTGGCAACGTATAGTTCCGCATCACTCGAGACCAGATGACCGCTTGCGGTGTGACGTACTGCTGATGGATTCAAATTCTATTAGAATCCGATTTATTGTGGTCCGAATTGTTTTGTTTTTCCATTTTTTTTAATGGGCGTCGCTCTGCATATGCGTCCTTTGATCACGCACATCTACAATTAAAAGAATTATATCTGTCCTCGCCACACAACTTGCTTTGTAATGCCTAAAGTATGCCTTTTCCTCTCACTGTGTCTTCATGGGAAATTAAAGTGATACCGCAATGACTGTGACCTTTCACCAAGCCTTGAGGCTTTCTGCAATTAGCAGTTCCAGTCACATGGCTTCTGTGGAGGCTCTCACTTTGTTCTCATATACCGCTTAATTATGGGCCCAAGTCTTGATAACATTTAAGTCTAACATTTAAATTTCAGTCTCTGCTTTGAAGTGAACAAGTGTCGGGAAGATTTTATGAAAAGGCTCCGATGCCTTTTTATTGTTAGTGATTTGTAAAGTACGTAGGAAATGAGTCTCTGTGCAGGCAGCTGGATTAGTTGCACACTCTGGCATGTAGCCCTTATCGATGTTTTCTTTTGTGCTTCGATGCACGCGTGCTTTACATGCAAATGCCTGCTTGTATCTTGGGCATAGAGAGGAAAACAGACTGGCACACTCCCGGCGTGGGATCTCAGGGGACGTCACCCCTCAGCCGTGGCACCCCCTCACCCACCAAATTGTCCTTTTCACGGAAACTGAGCAGGCCTTCAAATTGTTTTCAGATGTCAGGTTTTGGGTTACAAGAATGTAGTGCGGCTTCTTTCTCTCAGAGGCTGAATTAATTTATTGCTGCATATTAAAATGCTTCAAGAGTCTCCCTGGTTTTAGATTTAATATATATGCGTGGGTGGCAATTTCCTCAAAGCTTTTTACGGTTTTCGAGAGGATGCGTGTGTACGGTATGTGGAGTTAGGCCTGTTTTCTTCAATTAATGATGCATGCTATTTTGCTTTGCTTGGATCTGCACAATCAGGAGACTCCTAATTAGCTGATTCATCAAAAAGAAATTTCCACATGAAGAATTTATTTTTTCAGAAAAGAAATCTTCAAGCATGACCACATACAGCATTTATTTTCAGGGTACTACAAAGCATTTCATCTTTCAGTCTGTAACACACCGTCTCTTATACGTGCCAGGCTTTTTTGTTTTTTTTCCCTTCATAGCTTTGGCAAACTCACAAATTCTTTTCTGGGAAACATTTTTATGTAGATAGGTATATGACTGAGAGTTTTCGAACAACTCCAATATATATAAGACATTACACTATTATTTATTCTGTATGAAACAATGGATGAAATAAGGGCTGGAGAACGAGTCTTCAGGTTTTTATTATTGGTTTTACCCCTAAATGACCTTTTTGTGGGAAAATAAAACTTCATTTCAGCAACAAAAAAAAATAAAAAATTCTCAGTCAAGCTGAATTTAGAGCACTGTCAAAAGAAAACGGGCAGAAAGAAGTGTGTTTTAGGGGTCTGGTTCTTTTTTTTTTTTTCCTCCTCAGAATATTTGTGGAGCTGCTTGTTCATTCTGAGGCCAGGCTGCTGAGTGCCTGTTGATGAGCCAGGATACACAGCTGCCAGGTTTTGGATGCCACACCTGACAAAGATGGAGAATATTATTGATATTTCATTGTGTTCCATTCCATTGTGTTTGTGCAGACTGCTTCAGGTCCTGACTCAGTGTAATGGTGTTTATGAAGCATGACTCAAAAAGCCGTAGCCATTCATAGAACTGAGGCAAGGAAAATATCTACGAAAAACAGTGGACATCCTGCTCTTATTTAGTTAATGTGGCTGTGTTTAGAGGATGAATTATTTGAAGCTTACTCATAGTTTATGGTGTCACATAACTAGTCACCTGAGGTATGTATTATTATTGTTAAATTCATTTGCCAGATTTTGTGAGAGACACAACCGGTTGTGTCTTTCTACATATTATTTTTATCCCTATTAGTTTTTTAGATTTAATTTCAGGATTCTCTCGGATTAGCTCCTTTTGTCACACACCTTCCTAGCCTGACCAGTTCAGTGCAAATTGGTCTAATGATACGAGGCCTAACAGTATATGTCTTTGGAATAAAGACATGCAACTTGTTCAAGGAATAGAATGAAGAGTCAGTTTAGAGGAAAAGAAAAGGTTTTTCCTTTAGACAGCATGCATATGTATGAATTCTTGATTTTTTTTTTCTGTGATTAATCTCATTTGGACACTGTAGTCTTGTATCTTGAACTACTTCTGTAATCCTAAAAATAAATAATACGCACACTAAGCATCCTTTTGACACAATTAGCTTTGTTTGACTATATTAAACAGATTCAATGTCACCCATTCCCCATTTTGAAATGGGTTTCTCTAAAGGTTTCTTCCTCATCTCATCTCATCTCATCTCAGTCACCTCTAGCTCACTCATTAGAGATCTAAATCTACCTACGGATTTCTGCAAAGCCGCTTTGTGACCATGTGCATTGTTAAAAGCACTATAGACAGTTGAAGTTGATGATCTGAACAGTTTTGGCCTACACTAACCCAGTATATTAACCAAGTATCTATTCATACCACCAGGCTCTTGTCTTAACCAAAGAAGTTCTTTCATGCAGCTTCTCTTCCTCTTTCAGTTCACATATGAAAGATGACAAAGCTTAAACTCTGGCAAACAACCAATAAAACCAGGGACGGGCTTCAACACAGCCGCTGTATTCTTTCCTCTGTGACCCCACAGGCCTGGTCACTGTTCACGTTAGCATCTGGCTGCTGGCTGCACCTGTGCAGTGGACATACAACCCATTGGTCTTTATCTCGTTGAGAGCTAAGAGAAGAACAGCCTAATCATTCACATATGTCTTGTCAACACGATCGTCTGTCTGAAGGGTCTCTTCACCTTCTGCAGACCAGGGTGAAACGTCTCAGTTTCTACCTCATCTCTCTTGCTTTGCACATCCTCAGGAGCCTGAGAGCTTTGACCCCCTGAACCATGAGGCTATTCAGCAGCTCTGTCACAAGCATTTGAGATCTGGAGGAACAATCAACACCCCCCTCCTCCTCCTCCTTCTTAGCCTCACCCACAGTGAGAGAGAGAGAGAGAGAGAGAGAGAAAGAGAAAAGGAAGGGACTCTTGCTTGCAAGTCATCAGTATGTATGTCAGCTCTGTAAAGCTGTGGCTTCAAACCTTCTTGGTCTCTCTTGTGGCGTCCTTGCCCAGCCCACGGGTGGACTGTTTGTGCAAGTGGATTTTATGCACATGATGCTTTTTCCAGACCGGCTGTATGATGGAGAGGGCCGGAAAAACAGAGAAAAGTGTCCTGAAGTTTTAATGAGAGGAAGACTATGTGGTCGAGAGTGTCACGGCTTTGCTCCCAAAGGGGCCACTCTGTGTCCTGATGTGGATGGCCATAGTATCATGGTATAAACAGTCATTCCACGCTATAAAGCCAAATATCTTGACCAGCCATTTTTCCAGTTGTTTCCTAAAGAACCTATCAAATCAACTCTGAAATTCTGTTATGCTTAGGAAGGTGCTCATCACATCTGAAGGGCTGTTGCCAAACAATTTTAAAAACGTCAGTCCGATACTTCTTACAACTTGGGGAAATGACTTCGGACATGGTTTAATCTCCTCACCATGTCCAAGCCCTTTCAGAGAGATCAGAGGAAGTAGAAAATGTGGTAATCAAGGAACTATGTTGTAAACCAAGGGGACCAATCATCTGACATCATTACAGAACAGCAGTGAAGAACATCTGATTGGACTTTTCAGTCTGATTAAAGCTAGGATGTAAAGCTGCTATCTGCCAAAGCATGATCAGATTTGAGGATGTCTGTGACCAATCTCCATGTAACTGTAAGTAGAGGATAGAGAGAGCACACTAAAATGTGGCAGCATCTAATTATGTATAAAACAGGGTGGATTTGTTCCTTGATACAAAGAGAACGGTTACGTAATGACATTGCATTAGTAACGTACATCATTATTTTATTCAACAAAAGCCAAACAGATTCCTTTAATTCTGCATGAATTGCCTCTGAGTAATAGACAACTCCAAGATATGATTTGAAGCTGAAGTAGGAACTTTATAAATGATTTTATTTTTTTTGCATTAGTGGAAATCACTCTCTACTATTAAATCTATTATATGTATTTAAGAGGTTTTACACTTACTAGTGACCGATTTGACTGGTCACTTTACTTTTTTCTTTTACCATTTGTACCTGTTTTGTTGTTTCCATGTCCGGTATTGTGTCATGTCAAACTCCACAATGGTGGTTAAAGACTTTTATGAAACTAGACATTAAGGAATTGAAGAATTTGTCGTTTTTCATAAGTATTTCTGTTTTTATCCAGCCTTCTAGGGGCAATATTTGTATGGGAAAAGTTCAAAAAAGGTTTTCTTTACATACAACTGTTTATATCGTCCAAGATAATCATGAAGCTGTTTTAAAGCAATATCCATCGTCATCCATTGGTGCTAAACAAATAAATTCAATTGAACCCATTTCTGCTCGTTTATATTACATTTCTGGCATTTGGCAGACGCTCTTATCAGCAGTGGCAGTATGGTGGACCTGGGATTCAAACTCAAACTTCCAAAAATTCTGCGTAAGGTTATCCAACAGAGAGAAAAACATCTCACATTGAAAGCCAACTGACTCATTTTACATGAGCCATACCATAATTCATTTGTTTATACTGATTAAAAATGTCCCATAAGTCAGAACAGCAGTTTACTGGTACTAAATGGGTATAATCCAAAACTTCAATAACTCAAAGGTATGCCAACCGAGACATTAAACCTATTGTTTTCCATCAGTGGATATTTAATATTCTGGCTATTTGATAAGTAACCAGAACATTACTATAGACATTTGAACCATGTTCCATCCATCCATCGTCTATACCCGCTTATTCCTAATTAGGGTCACGGGGTTCTCCTGGAGCCTATCCCAGCGCACATTGGGCGAAAGGCAGGGGTACACCCTGGACAGGTCGCAGGGCCACATATAGACAGACAACCACACACACTCACACACTCCTATGGGCAATTCAGAATTACCAATCAACCTAATGTACATGTTTTTGGACTGTGGGAGGAAACCGGAGTACCCGGAGTAAACCCACGCAGGCACGGGGAGAACATGCAAACTCCACACAGAAAGGCCCCTGCCTGTGTGAACCCGGGACTCGAAACCATGATCCTATTATTTTAAAAAGTAATCATTAAAAGTAATCTGTGCTGAGGATCCATGGAATATATTTCATATTCATCCCAAGCTGAAAAAGATCTAATAGTCAGAGTTGTAACTAAATCAATTACAAAAAGGAAGGGATTTTTGTTACAAAACTGAGGAAAGAGCAATTTCGCTTAATGTGTTTATGTTTACAGCCCAGTGTTTGACAAAAATCTGTTATGAATAACATACTGTAATTTGTAGCATAATCTGTGTTAAATAAGTGACAAACAATATATCCAGATACCTAAACGAGTTTGTTACTGTCAGTAAACTGTTCTGACTATTCTGGCAGATTAAGGATTTAAGTGTTAAAGCTCATTTACTAACAATCTGATGTGTTCAAACAATTGTTACAGGAAACTGACAGTATGACTTTGGGTTCATTTTAGGTTTCTTTGACAAAGTTCAGTATCAGTTACACCGAAAATTATTAACCACAAAGAAATGATTTCATATCCGCAGGCTGCCGGTCAAAACGGTCCTGGAACTTAAAGGAGCAGGTGTAGGGTAACTGAGGCTAATATGCCTTTAATCCTGTGTTCATTTACATTTCTTGTTTTCATCAGCATACTTCTAAAGTCAAGACGGCTGCAGAACTCAGGGACTAATTGTCCACAGATGTGTTGCTGCACTGGACTGAAGACCCGCTGTTTCACACACCTAGTGAAGGAGCACACACTCCAGATTATTATTTTCTTCTAAATCAGGGCTAGGTTTGGTTTCCGAATATTGGGTAACATCCACGATTAAGCATCAAGTTTTGAATAATACAACATACTGTCTTGAAAGGTTTCGAGGCTCCTGGTTATTAACTAACTCAGACTAGCATTATGTCCAGAAAGTCCACTGATAATCAAGTTACAGTATAAGATAAATAAATTTGTCCCTCGTTTGCATATGACCACATTGATTGTACTTTTAGCCTGGGGTGATTAAACTAATATTAAAAGCATTAATGTATCTTTTGTGAAAATCACAATTATAAACCTGCTGCTTTATTGGACACCAATGTGTGGCTGAGAGTGTGTTTGTATTGTATGAAACAATTTAATATAAATAAAATAAAAACAAATAGTTTACATACAAACTTATATAAATAGCTTCTATAAGTTTGTGTCTACAAACGAAATGATACAATTTACATCACATGTTGGACACTTGTACATACAGAATATGTGTGTGTGTGTGTGTGTTTGTGCATGTGCGTGTGTGTGTGTGTGTGTGTGTGTTTGTGCATGTGCGTGTGTGTGTGTGTGTGTGTGTGTGTGTGTGTGTGTGTCAGCTGCAGCAGACTGGTCACTCTGCACGGCAGAAGGTTCTGACAGTCCTCTCATTTTTGCCACTTCATCTCTGAACAGCTCTTATTCTTTGCTCTTTAACCGGCTGTCTAAACAAAACTCATTGGAAGTGCCGTTTGCGAATATATTTAACATAATCTACTGTAGGTTAGTTATACATAACATGAGCTGTGCTTGCTAGATTTAATTCTTTATAATAATCCATGTGTGTTTGATCCCTGATATCTATGACTTCCACCTTCAAGGGCAGTTTAAATGCTTTCGCCTTTTCGTTTTGCTTTTTTAGATTTAATATGAGGTAACTTTAGTTAAATATAATTAAATTAGCCTAGTTCAATAACTTTAGGAAGGTTTCCCATCTTAAATGAGGTCTTAGACAAGTTTACTCTGTTATTTTGCAGAATATTTCCCACATTGCTAGAATGTTTTTAGCTCACATGAAAATAATTTGGAAGCTCTGGAAAGAAAACTCCTTGGGCCAGGTATGTTGTTAAAGAAAGTTTCTTAAGGGCGCACTATGGGCCTACGCAGCTCAGTATTGTAGGACAGTTCAGTTTTTGGATATGAGATGTGCCCATAACCACATACCAATTAAACCCACTCACTATATCATAAAATATTAAATAACAGACTACCAAACGTCTTTTTTAATGCCAGTATGGTCCATATAGTGTGCTGTATTGTTTGCCATGCAGTAGTACACACATTTAAAATGTTTCCATGGCAACATATGAGTTATCATACTATTCTAACACGGGGTATTGTGTAGTAGGCTTAGGTTAGTAAGACAAGTTAGAAAAGGACAGCTGCAGCAAAGCCTGTTCAGACTTACATTGAACTTTCCATCATGTCAACTTTAGTACTTTGAGGTTAATTTAAAGGATAGAGCTTATTTTTTTTGTTGTTTCAGCTGATAATTAGGCTAGCTTTGGAAAATAATGTAAAAAGTCTATACTGCAGTAAGCATGAATATAAATATTGGTTAGCATGACATGAGCGACACACCTGTGCATGTTACCCTATTTACACATGTATGGAAAATATTCTATTTAGATTTATTTCCATATTGGTCTTGTACCACTGGTGTATGAATGTTTAGGCCATGAATCTGGTCTATGCATTATTCAACTTCATTTTTTTGTACTTTTTTTTTATTATTATATTAGAAACTGCATAATTCAGTAACTAAAACTGAGTTAAATAAAACTAGTCTATGAAGGAGAAAACTTCTTTAATTTTAAAGTCACTTGATTATCTAAATGAGGAGTACAATCGGCATCATAACAAAGTTTGCAAATTAATACGATTAATTAATATGCTCAGTATTTGAAAAGACTTATTAGATGTTCGCTTTGCCAGGCTTGTTGTTTACTGGCCATGTGCTCCGTCTCAAGAGTCCGGGCGCAAAGCTGTTCGTATGTGCATAGCAAATAAGTCTTTTCATGTTATTGTAAATATTGGCACATCCTTTGAGCTGTATGGGAAACGACTTAAGAGAACTTTATAATTGTGCACGTGTTTTTTCTTCCCTTTCTTTAAGATCGGCTGATCCATTTGAATGCGCCCTCGCTTCTGTTTTTAAATGGCAATGAGAGCGCTATTAGGAGGAGGCACGTGTCCTAATGAGGTCTTTTTCAACCCGCTGAATGGACATAAGCACCCCGCTGCGAGCCCTGCTAGCCCTCCAGCTATTTAATCCCTCCTGGATGGGCTTAGTGTCAGGAGAGGCCAGTTGGGAGGACAGAGCCCTAGTGCTCCACCGTCGAACTCTCGAGTGCCAGTAGACGTATAAAAGCAACAAGTCGATGTAAGAAACGCACTCAGTCACTCAGTTAACCGGTCAGACATTCTAATAAAGCAGTGATGGAGGACATGCTGTTTGACTTTGACCAAGATGCAAACACAGACTTCGCCTTCTGGGGTCAAATAGACCCCAACTTTCAGTTTCAGTCTCAGCTCGACTCGCTGCTGTTTGATGGCACGGCTGTGACAGGTGAACTGTCTCCGTGGTCCTCCTTCGGGTGTCAGTCCGTGTTCCCCGAAGCGCAGCTCGCTTTCCCGGAGCTGGAGTCTCGCTCCCCGCGGCCTGAAGTGGACAGCGGAGCTGCAGACGAGGAGCAAGAGGAGCAGAAACTGGGGAAGCTCAGGCCGCGCCGCCTCGCCTCCAACCATCACACACACCATCAGCATCATCACCAACATCAGCACCAGCATCAGCATCACCCGTACCGCGTCCAGCGCCACGCCGCCAACATCCGCGAGCGCAAGCGCATGCTCAGTATCAACTCTGCGTTTGAGGAGCTGCGCTGTCACGTGCCCACGTTTCCCTACGAGAAGCGACTGTCCAAGATCGACACCCTGAGGCTGGCCATCGCATACATCGCCCTGCTCAGAGAGATCCTCGTGTCCGGCTGCGACCCCAAGGCCTATGTAGATGAGTGCATGAAGAACGGCTACAAAAATCAGACCAACGCCATCTGGAACACGAGTGGTGAGGCTTGATCTTTCTAAATTAGAATTATAATTCATAACCTATTGTAATTCTATATCATTTTATATACTTGGATGATTTAGTTACTTTCTCAAGTTTTCAGGTGTCATAAATATGATTACTGTTTTAATCTATTCAAGATTTCAAAGTTTTTACACCAATTAAGATAATATACATGCATATTATTATTATTATTGTTGTTGTTGTTGAATCAGAATAATTTAAACTCTTCATTCAGAATTCAATTCGTGAATCAACAACTTTCCACAAGTCATCTATTGTAAGATATATTCTGTTCCCTGAACCCTTTCAATCAGTAATCAATCAGTACTGTTCATAAAAAGTGTTTTATTACACAGCAGTCTAATAATGCTAATAGCATATGTAAGAATAATAATAATAATAATAATAATAATAGCACATATAATAATAATAATAATAATAATAATAATAATAGCACATATAATAATAATAATAATAATAATAATAATAATAATAGCACATATAATAATAATAATGTAAATACAAAAGACTTTCCTTAACAGCATGTGCAATAAGTGTGTATGCAGAGGTGTCAGAATAAACGAGTGTAAAAATGAAATGAGACATTTCATATTTTAAAATCATGTTTAAAATGATTTGTATGCATTAATAAAAATGTAAAATTGAAAACATTTCATTTGACTTTTTTACATTTTAGTAAAATTTACTTTTAGTTTTAAGATCATTGTGGCTCAAAATTGATGTTTATTGAATGTCAAATTCTAAATTCTTTATTTCCATTTAATGAACCATTCACTGAAGACATGACGTATGGAAAATCATGGCAAGTCGTCGCTTTACTATCTCCACTTAAATAGTTTTTTTCTTAAGAGGGGATATGCAAATATCTGGGAGCTCATTTGATTCTAAAGAAAAAATAATTGAACAGACCCGGTCAAACAGTCCTATTTATTGTTCATTATTTACACTATGTTTGTTGTTTTATTTCCATCTGTCTAATTCTTGGCTTTTGTGTTCCAAAGCTTTGCGGTAACACAAGTACTTTATCTGAGTTCACTATGCAGCCTGGGTATTTTGCTTAACCACGTCTCAGTGCACCCTCTCATGGAGGGGAACATTTTAATGAATAAGTGGCTCCTATTGTTAGTCCTGGCTCTAACAAGCCTGTGAGTGTTTCACTGGTCATTAAAATGTATCTAAAGGCTTACATTTGTCCTGCTTTTGTCTCCTTCACCTCCAGATCTGACAGCTCGTCTTTCTTGGATAAAGTGGGATTAGTTTGCGGGACAGACTCACTCGGCTCTGTGGAGAGATCCTGCTTTCCCCCCCGCCTCACTGGCAGCTTGGCATCATGGCACACTGACATCTGCACATTTCTCACCATGTCACACGTTTGCACTTGGTACCCAGGATGCTTTTTATATTTTAATTTGTTGTGAGCAAAGAATGAGTGTTTTGCTGTGCCACTCCAGTCATGTGTTATGGATGAATAAGGCCAGGTTCAAGCCTTGGCAGTGCAAAGACACTTCTCTGTAGATGAGAGGATTGCTAAGAATCTTGGGGCGCCTGTTTAAGTGTATTGTTTGCGATTCAATCTGGTTGCAGGCTGATGGGTGAGAATTTGCAGCATGCCCATTGAGCACATTTACATGAAAGAGTAGTATTGTTTTGCACTGATTACAACTAAAACACTGTTAAAAAAAACAAACATTATTTATATATTTATTACACTTTCAATTATTTATTAAGACTGTCTTATTTATTCATTGTCTTTTCTTTGTAAATGTGTTCAAAATATATCTTTAAAAAAAATCTGATTTTGTTCAAACCTCAATACCTCTTCCTCTATTCATTAAATATCCTAACAGATGCACATCTCAGTGGAGAGAGATTTATTGATCGGATGAAGTCATTTCATGTGATTGCGAATAAAACGGCCGAGCATGTTTTTATTATTACTTCCCTTTATGAATCCATATCATTTTTAAGGTTTAATGGTAAAATAATTAATGTACCTCTGCAGTAAATGTGCATTAGTACAGGTGCATGTGTTTGCATTGGCCCAGAAAATTCAGTTCCACTATCCACATTGAATTCACAGCTGTCCCGTGCGAGCACATTGCCGATCACTCACAAGACTGTGCTTGCTTTAGCAATTTCCCTTTTAGTAAAGGCTAACTCGGGGGACCTCTCAGGCCGGACTCACTCCCCTTAACAGAAAGCTGGAGTGTGAGGAGGGACATGATTTGGTCTCTAGTTAACATTAACACACACACACACACACACTTGTGCTTAATATGATGAATGCTTATGCTTCCTAGTGTGCTTATAAAAATGAGTGCAGGTGAAAACACACCTGGGTTGCAGGTGAGACATGGGCTCTTCTCTGTCCTAACCTACAAGTGTGATTTCTTAGCCATTAATGGCCCTCAGTGGAAATAATTAAGCAAGGAGCATGGAAAGGCATGGCAAGTTCATTATAGTCAAACTTAAAGCTTTAAAGTAACCGAAACTGAACTTTATACAGTTCGTTTTTGGGTTCCTCTGTCCTCTTATTGGACTCTGGACAGTCCAGTCTAATGAACTTTGCTTTGTCTTGAATTAATATCATTCTTTTGACTGCATACGCTCCTGGTGTTTTACACAGCCTCGGTGTCCGTGCACTTACAAAATTTTGGACGGATTGTTGAGTCTCTCAGGCCTTGTCTTGTGAGATTGGTACTTAATTTATACGTTTGGCTGACTCCTTCCTCCAGGGGCGATGTGCTTAACAGGACCTCGACTCCGTCTCCGAGCGCAGCAGCAGGTGTGTGATGGCTCTCTCAGTCCCAGCCACTGATCAAGCGACCGTTATCCCTGCTGCTCTATTGCCATAACAGAGGCTTCAATTACACCACATAGGCAGTGTGCTTCTCCACTTACATGTTGTGTGGCCCAGGAGGACGCTGTGTGTCAAGTGTTACACGCTGTCTGAGTGATTTACACTTCTAGGTAAAGCTAGAGCTCTGTCTCCTCATTGGAGACTCTTTCTGCTGTATAGATCAAGGCACTGATTCAGTTTTTTAAAGGATTCTGTGTAAGTAAAAATTTATCGTCTCACATGTTTTCCCCCTTTTGTCAGTGGCAGAGCTTGCAGTAATTAGATGTAATTGATTCATGGTGCGTGATTGCTCGTCTCCCTCTAGTGGAACGCCATGATTTGTGTTTGTTCCAATTTGCCAGGTGAGAAAGGTATTACAGATCAAGTGTCTCGTATCCCCAATCAGCACGTAACTATAGTTACCATATCACAATATAGGTGTAATACGGGCCATGTAACTGAAAAAAGGAACTTTTTTTGCAACATTAAGAAATTATTCATTTAGCCATTCTAAAAAATGTAACCCATCTTAGGAAACATTATCTAATTTTTCTAAGGTTTCTCTACTGGAAAAAGACCGCAGTGTGATCTTAAATACGTGACAGGGTTTAGCATTTATACACAAAGCACACAAAACAGTCAATATCACAAGATTATTCACCAGAAAAAAACAAACAAACCTAAGTAGGGAGAGTACGGGGGCTTATTGGTTATGTTTACCTCACATCTCTGGGGTTGCGGGTTCGAGTCTGAATGTTCTCCTCAGACGGAAGTTTCCTCTGGGTTCACAGGTTTCCTCCCCCAGTCCAAAGACATCTATTATAGTGTGTGTGTAAATTTGTACCCTGGGTTTATTTAGCACCCTGTCCCATCTCTTGTGCCCCATGTTCCCTGTGATGGTCTGCAGATTCCCTTTGACCATGTGTAAGATAAACGGTACAGGATCTGGATAGATAGAAAACTATGAGATGGACTTATTTGACTTCTTCCTAAGATATTCATGAAATATGGATGATGAAACTTTCTGGTAAACTTGTGGAATCTTTTCCATTGCCTATAAAAGATGGCTCATGGTTCTTGAAATGTTAACTATGTTTGCACACAGTAACATTTTAATAGTATATTAATGTCTGTATGTGCAGATAAACTGTAAGCTATATTGAGTGGCAAAAATGTGGTTTCAATTGCTGAATTATTTATCTGAAATACTGTATATAACTGTGAAGGACACTTATGTGTGAAACATTTAGTTTACATGCATAAGTCTGACTGAAATATATATATACCACCACCTGGAGGAAGATATCTTTTTACACACGTAATAAATTCACCCTGCTAACTGTATCAAGTTCCAGATTGTTATCCATACGTGAGGGACGGTTTATTTAGTAAATGCCCAAGTGATCAGTCTGCTAACGAGGGCAATAACAGGACGCTTTCTGTACACAAAGAGGCAGGTGTGTTTACGTGGCCTCCATCAGAACCAGCATGCTTTTACACATAATTATATTCGTCTGGAACCTTTTGTCACAGACTACAGCGTTTATTTGTTTGCATACTACACACACACATGCAGCACTGTACTTATAGCCAAACAATTCTGTCTGATGTCTGAAGAGATTGATTTGACTTGGAAAAGATGTAGTTGGAAGGTCTGATCTCATTCAAATGAAGTCATAAGGAGAAAGGTATATGCTATATGGTACAAACTCCACCTCTAAGCCTAGTCTTTGTCATGTGAATCGACTTATGCAAATCATAACTCACGTCTGTAAGCGTGGCACCATGTCAGACAGAAATGTACATGCTTTATGTGTATGCTTTACAAAAATCTATAATGTGCTATAGATAACGTATAAAGGTATAAAAACAGTATATGATGCTATAGTGATAAATATTTATTCATCGAGAACAGATTAAATGAACTACAATCAACCTGGACCAGATCTATCAAGCTTCAAGCTTTAAAACAAATAGAGTCTACATTGTTTTTGTTTTTGTTTTTTTTTGCTCATTATTAATCTTCACGTACCTTTGGCTGTGCAATACAAAGAAAAGGTCAGGTCTAATCACTGAGAACATGCTTTCCCCATTAGTGTTTACGATTATTAACATATAAAAGCCTATACACATTACTCTGTTTAAATATCTGAATTTATTAGAACACTTTTCCCTTTAGAAATTAGAAGTAAAAAAATAAGTGTCTGTTACTTTATTTTAATAGGCATTTCAAGGGATAACTTTAACAAATTAGATTAGGTTACAAAAACGTCTCTGTATGAACAAGTGCAGGATTTTAAGTGTGCCGTCTTACTTTTTGCGTAAGGACTTTACACTTACACTTGACTGTAAATGTCCGCCTTGCGTTTACACCAATCACAGCCCTGTTATTGGCTTGCGCCTGGCTAATCAGCAGGGTAAACTGGTTGTGTTTGCCCAGGCTCTGTGGGGGAGTCCTGGCCACCTGGTCGCACAGGGCTGTGAGCCTGAGGCTAACCTTGGCACCAGGGTCACAAGTGCATGTCTCATTAAAATATACTGCTCAGAAACGGGTGTGTGAGAGGAGAGGGAGCTGTGTGTACATTTAGTGCAGTAATGAGCTGCAGACTCCAGTCAACACTTCAAAGCTCCTAATAACTAGAATTTCCCATTAAAGTTTAACAGTGAATGAAATAACGAATGTTACGTGTTGGCAGTAGGTAGAAAATGGCTCATGGCTGTAAAAAGCTGCGTGGATGACAGAGCAGAGAAGAGCAGGTTATCCACACCTCTGATGTCATCACAAGCCGCTTGTGTAGCCGGCAGTGAGACATACGATGTGGGATAACAGAGGAAAACATATTCAGTGACGAATTTACGTCGATTTTAAGAAAGAAATTAGATCCTAATCCTAACCATAAATAATAACTGTATAATCTGTGAAATAACACAAAAAATATATATATATTTTTTAAAAAGAACTATTTTGGCTCCCTTGATATTTAGTCCATGATTATTAAACTTTTTTTTCCTGCTGTTTTCATGATAAACCAAAGAATCATTTATAATTATATTTCCACATAACATTTAAGACACTGGTTTATGCATCCAGCTTTTACAAAATTTATAATGCGACATTTGCTTCTTTTTTTTTTTGTTGTTGCTCAAATTGGCAAAAATGCAAGCGTGATTCTTTCTATAAACCACTACCAGTGAAAACACATTCAATTCATTTCTCTGATAGTTTTCAAAACAAAGACGGCTTTGACATGGTGATGTCAAAAAATCTGTGTAAAATCTGTGCTAATTTTGAAACAATTGCAAGCTCCTCTGAATATCATTGCTTTATTTTGCGTTCATTTCTGTGATAACAAAAATATCTCTTTAGTTATATCTTTAGTTCTCTGCGGAACGAGCACAGCGCTTAAATATCTACTGATTTATATGTTTCTTAGGAAACCGCTCTGAAGGAGGGATCACCAGGCGGACGCAGAAAAGTATTCCAACCACCCGAATCGAGTACTTGGAAGATCTACTGTAGCCGAAAGTAGGAAACCGTACAGTAGATCGACGTATGAGTGGAAAAAAATACTGTAGAATCTAGTTTTCCAATGAAAATGAACCAGCTCAGCTTCTACATCGGATTCTCAGCTGTGACTGATCACATGCATTTATTTCAATTATTCAGCTGAAGATGATTATTCTCCACTTCTCCTCTGATAAAAGTCTGCTTCATGTTAACGTGAAAAGTGATGAACATGAAATGCCACTACGAAACAAACTATCCTGTGAAATTGTCTTATTTATAGATAAATCACTAACGGTGAGCATCGCTGAGGTGAGAGTTCTGCTCTAAGAACTACTTTTCTGGCACTTTTCTGAGTGTTGGCAGTCATTCTAGAGGAATTCTTTCCCAATTGTCAAGTAAACTAAAAATACTAATACGCGAGGTTTTATTCAATTCAAGTCTAGAACCTGGAGTGAGAAAGGAAATGTGTGTTTATTCATTCATACAGTGTAAGTAACAGATGTGTCTAATATATTTCCATTCTGATGCATCAGAAACAGGACTTCCTGAAAGCCAACCAAATGGAAACTAGACATAAAAAACAGACACTCATCAATTATTGCTTTACAACAGTCTTGCCTGCTTTAACCTGTGCTGATATGCACAAATCAGTGTAACTCTTGGTACCGAATCATTTCTCACGTATCTTTAATCTTTGTTCTCTTCTTGTGAGTAAAGGATTGCAGGCTTGGCCTGTCAGAGCCCAATCCAGAGTGTGTGATGGAAGCGTTCTGGCCCATTTGCTTCACCTCAGCTGAAATCAAAGCGAGCAGCGGCAGCAGTATTCTGGGGCCCCTGGCACCCTGGAGAGAAGCCACGCAAAGCCTCCATGATCCAGCCCTGACAGCACACACAGCGGTTGAAGCCTGCATCATATTAAACAAACCTAAATGCTTCAAGCTGTTACACACTCCCTAATGCAACATTTATGAAGGACCCTTTAATGCGATTTTAAACACACCTTGAAATGAAAATGAAGGTATGTTCCAATCAGAATAGCCGATTCCCTTGAGTATAGGTGTAGCTTATTGATTTACATGAAAAAATTCTGACAAATGAAGTGTAGGTGCTGGACCATAAGACTATAACCATAAGCCAATTATAGAGCTTGATAAACACCATGTAACATGATATCTTAACCAGTGAAGATGTTATGATTTTAGTATACAACAAATACAAGCCCATTTCCCACACTTTCACTAATTTCCACTAATTTCAGGCCTAACATTGTCTTATTCTAATTTTATTTCAAGCTTGAAATACGTAAAAATAGCTCACATGCATTTGGCAGATACCTTTATCCGGAGTGACTGATATTCTCTCTCTCTCTCTCTCTCTATATATATATATATATATACACACATACACACACACACACACAACAAAGTAGTTGAGGATTGAGGACCTTAGTTAGGGGCCCGGCGGTGGTAACTTGTTGGTCCTGGGATTCAAGCTCACAACCTTCTAATCAGTAGTCTAACACCTTAACCACTGAGCTGCCACATCCTCTACATCATATAATAATAAAGAATAGCTTAAAATATCTTAACAGTGATGGCCGTAATAATGACGGCAGTTTATATTTCTATAAACGGTCCAGCTTGTTTTTGCGGACGTTCCGCAACATTAAACATAACTTTAATTGGATAAAAAGTACAACATGCCATTCTTTAATAAATTTAAAAAAATCTATGTGTTGGGAAATATTTGTGGTACAAGAAATAAAACACTTTGGGGTGTGGTGTTATTGAAACAGAAACTAATTTAGGTTGGTAAGAGAAATTCAGCTTTACACCGAGCTCCATCACACGACCACGTCATTTATTAATTTCCAATTTAAAAGTGACCAGTATTTTATTCCTTACATAGCACTCTGAATGCTTCACAAAAACGGTTTGAGACAATAACAAAGCAAACCAAAGTGGAAATTCTCATCAAACCGTCTGCTTTAGAATCCATTTTTATTTTTCTGTCCCGTAATGAGAACTGGTCTCCCTTGTGTACTGCTAAAACAACTCCCTGCATAAAAGATGATTTACGATGAACTACGTCTTACTGTCAGTGGGCCCTTGTCCTGATTGTTGAATCGAAGGGTGCAAATGAAGAGCTTGTGTATCCAAACAGCAGTGTTTGTTAAAACACGTTTACACTCCTAGTTCACCCAAGAGTGTCACATTCACACCACCTTTACAGCCTGTGCAGCAAAGCACACATTGACACAACGCTACTTTGCTTAAAAGGAAAGAAAACGGACGGCCGCCTAGAGCCAGGACACTATGCTGAGAGTTTCTGTATGTTTTGGCACCACAGGATTAAACAGGTGAGTGTGACGCTGCGCACAGTAGCGGCAGCACAGGCTGATGGCAGTAACACTAATAGAGACTGAGGTAATAGCAATGAAAAACAGCTGCTCCCAGTTTTCCTGCATCATCTGTTCATCTTGGTGTAAAGAACATATTGCATGCATAAGCTCCACAAAACCAGTCTGTGCACCTAATCAACAAAAGTGAGATGCACAAACACACAGAGTACATCTGACTTCACTTAGGATCAGCCAAGTTCATTTCAGGCAAGGCCTTATACATCCAGCCATAGGATACATCTGGACTGTAAAACCACTGATCACATCCTACAAATCATCTCGTCTATGGATACCATCAGCTCTTCCTTTTTCATACGGCATTCTTAAGCACCAGATCATCCTCGAACATACACAGTACCCACCTTTGTCCTACTCCACTGTTCAAGGAAACGTCTATTAAAACGCTGTGAGGTGCCCGTGCCACACAAAGTCACTCATTTTCTCCTGTTTCCTTTCTATTTATTGAAGCCTGAAAGCAGCCGACGCAGTCCTCTGCCAAGGCATACGACAGGCCTCTGCAGAAAGGATTTCAGCTTATTAAAGAGTTCCAGGCCATGTGGAGTTGATTTAGAGGTGTCAGGGAGATGTAAACGCGTCATCTTAGCCGAGTGAAATATGGCATTACACATCTTTGATCTGATGTGGGTCATCTCTAGAGCCTGCCCGTCAGTTCAGGAGAACAAGAAGAGTACCTATGAGGATCAGTGAGGAAATGTGTGTTGTATTATACCCGCCGTCACAGGGCCATGTTCCAAAGGAGCTGCAGCATCCATATGGAATGCAGGTGGACGAATCAGCTCTCTCTCATCTTTTTACCAGGACGGAACGGACAGATGATGTTTAAATTATGTCTGGGATGTGGTACATTCAAAAGACAGGAATCATTTGAGTAAAATTTGGAACTGGCGTCAATCTGACATGAAATGATGACATTCGGTTGCATGTATGTACAGATAAAACGTCTCTAGTTGGATGCTGATTGTTGCATTCGGTGCTCGTGCATGTACGGATCTCTAGTAGGGATTTTTTTTTTTTTTTGGCAAAAATTTTCACCAGGCATCTGGTTGAGTCTAAAGGCGTGCATCAGGACTGGAATCCCACAGGATGCAACTAAAATTCAGCTTTTTCTTTTAGATATGAAACTTGAGGAACAAACAAAAACCATGTGTTAAATGCAGCACTGGAAAGTGTACAGTATTTACAGCTTCCCTAGTAACTCCCTGGTCAGGGTGGGTCTAAACGACTAGTTTGAGAAAGTTAGATTTGTGAGAAAATATCACAGGCAGGTGCAAACAAGTATGATTACAGAAATAGCTTGAATTACAATTAAAACACTAATAGATGAATAAAAAAAACAGTCCTGTGTGAGGTCATATTTATTTATTTATTTATTAAAAAACAACAACAACAACATCATCAAACAAAAAGCCAAGAAAACCTTTAGTTTTAGGCCACACCCACTTTCTGGTTTAAAGCTCAGTGCAGATACAGATATTTGAAGCGTTAAACAGATACAGACTTCGTCACTGCACGACCCTCACAGTCTCTAGATTCCAGTCTATAGGAATCTTCTCATCTGTCCTGCTTTTACTTGGTGATGTTGAGGTCAAAACTATAAGTCGATCTTTTTGGACTATGATTTATTGTTTGTTGCATTGTTTGTTGCCCTCTCTAAAACTATCTTACACTTGTTTCAGGTCTACTGGTGAAAACCCAGTCTTGCCACACTTGTATCGGATCATTTAACCGCTTTCTTTCCCAGAAAAACCTGGCCAAGATTTTAAAGAGCAGCTTTCGGGTCAGAAGCCATAACTTTCTTAAGATTAAAGTCTATGAATGATCTCCATCATGTGCCAATCTGCCAGCAGTGTAACTGCAACTTAGAATATAAGCATGGAGTAATCCAGGTCTAATAGGCAGTTTTCTAAAGTATTTTGAGATGATTTCTCTTACATAGCTCAGGACTAGTTCTCAAATTATGCTGCCAGTAATGATTATCAAGAAAACTCTCTTTCTTTCTTTTTTTTTTTATACTGAAGACTGGACCAGGCTTAATGTGTGGCAATGAAATAAATTCCTGAACAACGTGCAATTCAGACCATTCTAAAGCTCTGATACACTCAACTACTCAGACTTCCCAGAAATCAGACCAAAATAGGCTTCCAATTTTCCCCAAAAGCATCATACAAAAGTTCATGTAGAGCAACAGCGAAGCAAGTGTGACTTTGAAGAGGTTTTCTTGCGGTGAAAATGACCTTAGAGTGCTGATATACGTAAAGCTTAGATCCTGGAATAGACTGGGAGATCACTGCACTCCCTGTGACTGTTTTAGGGACCTGCACTCAATTCGCATGTGCATTACATGTGCAACACTGAATGCAATATCAAAAGAAGATGCATTTCACAATTTCAAACCTAACAAAACTGACCACGCTTCACCAGTATATAAAACATCCAACAGCCTTTTCTAAAGCACTGGACGCTGGTAAAAGAAATCTGACATGCATTATTATTGTCTTGTACAAGGAGACAGTCCAGACTCCGCAATGAAGCGGCAGAACTTGTGAGGCTTTGCCAAAAGTTCAGCACAACAGGCTGCCTTGGACATGTGGTTGGGGTATTGTGAAAGCCTGGACGCTTTTTTCCCCCCTTCTTTTTTTTTTCTAGAAAACAACAGGCTGAAGACTTTCATCATGGTTGAAAGAAAAGATTCTGAAGACCATATCAGAAAGCACACCTTGACTGTGAGCCTATTTATTCGGTTTTAGACCAACATGGACTCACGCGAATACATTATAGTGAATTTTCTAGTCAATTTCTTTTGGCTTTAAACAAATAAATCAAATACATGGGTCATCATAGCGCAGGTTTGGATCCGTTTCGTAAATGAGGAAAAATAAGACGTGACGTGTGCATTGAGTCAAACAGACTGCGTTTAGTATGTTAACTACTGCTTAACTAGTGATTTTGGTTTAGAAGAGGAATTAGAATAAAATAAAGAAAAATAACCATAATGAACAAAGTGGTCAGTGTGAATATAGTACCCACGGGTAGTTGCACTACTACTGCTGATAACAAAACAGATTTTCTTCTAGTTATTTTCTATACTAATCGTTATTGCAGCATGTAAGATTTGAAAACCCTCAAAACTGGGGGTATGAGAATTATCCAAACGAAGTACTTATTGATTATTAATTGATTATGGGAGAATTCGTTAAAGGGATCATATGATGTGATTTTAATCATGAAAATAAGCCAGGACGCATTACTCACTTCGATGAATAGAAGCCTGAAGGCCGTGAACACGTGCTTATACACAGCGGAGGACTCGAACGACGGAGGCACGTGCGCCGCGCAAGGTGTAATACACCTGACGTCATATATGAGCGACTAACGCGCACGGCAAAAAACGAGATTTAAATCGATTTAGCTCACACCTGAAAAAGTCACTTAATGGCCATGTTTAAGATCTGATTGTATTTCTCTATTTGTATATTTCTCATTTTAGTTTGTAAACATCGACATGAAAATAATAATAATAATAATAATAATAATAATAATAACAACAACAACAACAACAACAATAAGAAGAAGAAGAAGGAGAAGAAGAAGAAGAAGAAGAAGAAGAAGAAGAAGGAGAAGGAGAAGAAGAAGAAGAAGAATTAGTACTATATACGACTTATATAATTTGTATAATCCAATTAGATGACTAAACACTACAAAAAATTATTGTACCGTACTACTGCACTGATAATGCTCCTGGTGGAAATTAATAATAATAATAATAATAATAATAATAATAATAATAATAATAATAATGTTATTATTACTATTACTATTATTATTATTATTAGTAGTAGTAGTAGTAGTAGTAGTAGTAGTAGTGTTCAGCATACATTAATGTTGGAAATAAATAGTGTGAAGGCAAGACCCTTGGGTATAAATGGGCCAGATAGTGTACAGAAATTTTCAACAACAACAATAATAATAATAATAATAATAATAATAATAATAATAATAATAATATTTTTATACTATGGACACAACTGTAGTTGAAATTGGTGATTCAATTATCCTAAGGTCGTAACAGTGTTTTTTTTTTACACCGATTGATTACTGAAAACAATGCTACTACTACTACTACTATAATAATAATAATAATAATAATAATAATAATAATAATAATAATAATAATAATGTTATCATTATAAGTATTATTATTGTTATAAGTAATAGTAGTAATTGTTAGTAGTGTAGTAGCAGGGTAGTATTTATTATTATTATTATTATTATTATTATTATTATTATTATTATTATTATTATTTATTGTTGTCGTTGTGGATTCACTGTCCTTTTTGCTTCACCTATATTCATTAGAAGATATTTAGAAAATATTTCTCTCCATAAAAAGTTAGGTTGCTTGTCTGACGTCTCTGCAAAGACTCGGTGTAACTTAAAACTGGTCCCTCCTGTGTATTTGTCAGCCAATCAGACGCCATGCGACCTCCCCCTTCATCTATTTAGCATCAGAGACTGGGATAAAGTTTCCAAAAAACATTAGGCAAAACTTCCTACGGGACGAAAAAAGGCTAAAGCTTTAGTGAGGAAGCTTTAGTGCACGTCAGAGCGAAGGGCAAAACGAGAATACTGCACACACACACACACACACACAGTACACACACATACACAGGCGCGCGCGCACACACACTGAGGTGGAACATCCAAACTCCTGAAACCTTTTTCTTTTTTATTTCTGTCTGTTGTCATCTCGCACGGATTTACTTTCTCACCACGGATTCGAAGGCGGAGAGCGTGTTTTCCCCCGTGCCCTTGCATTTCTTTAAACGAGAAATGGAAGAGAGCTCGAGTTCACCCGTGTCTCCGGTGGACAGTCTCGGGACCAGCGAGGAGGAGCTGGACCGCCAGCAGCAGCAGCAGCAGCACAGGCGCTTCGCTCGGAAGAGGAGACCGAGTAAAAAGTCGAGTGAGGAGGACAGTTCTGGAGGAAGTCCCGGCTCGGCTAAACGGAGCAAGAAGGCGAGTCCGAGCCGAGCCCAGTCCTACGAGGAACTGCAGAATCAGCGCGTGCTGGCCAACGTGCGCGAGCGCCAGAGGACTCAGTCTCTGAACGAGGCGTTCGCGTCTCTGCGCAAGATCATCCCGACCCTGCCCTCCGACAAGCTGAGCAAGATCCAGACGCTCAAACTGGCGTCCCGTTACATCGACTTCCTCTATCAGGTGCTGCAGAGCGACGAGATGGACAGCAAGATGTCCAGCTGCAGTTACGTCGCGCACGAGAGACTCAGTTACGCCTTCTCGGTGTGGCGGATGGAGGGCGCCTGGTCCATGTCCGCCTCGCACTAGCGACGGCCAACACAGCGGGACACCAATGCCACATGGGTATGTAGCGACGTGAACAATCCACAATGATTTATTTCAACACACACTCACACACACACTCACACACACACTTTGGGAAATGAAGGAAATAAAACTGGTGACTTAGACATAAAGTCAACTACAATCTAAATATGATCAATAAAGATTTACATGGAATAATAATAATAATAATAATAATAATAATATTTGTGTGTTTTTAATAATAATGAATTATATAACTGAGCTTCAGTAAGGCTATTAGTTCAGATCATTTTCAGCGTATTTAAGTGGTGCATTTGAAATAAATGTCTCACTAACATTATCTCTCTGTATAATCATTTTGATCAATTAAAACTTTTCACATTAATACAGCTTATTTTTCTTGCGCTCACAGTTTATTTTAAAGAGTTTCACAAAAGAAGAAGGCCATGTAATCATTTGAGATGGGGGAATTTCAGTTTATTATTATAGGAAATGTGAGGGTGATGAGGGAGAGAGGCACCACAGGAATGCTTCATCAGTCCTGACTAATTCCCGTAAAGTCCATGGAAAGTTTTCCATCTCTTAGCAAATAAAGTATCTTTTCTGTAAGATGTATGGTGAATATAATACAAAAAACACGAACGTTCTCCAGCAACCGCCTCTCCTTAGCAAAAAATACACTAAAGGTCCAGACAAACAAGAACTTTAAAACTGGAAAGGGAAATGCACTTAAATGCACGCAGTTAGAGGCATATATTTTAAATACAGTTAGACATTTTAACACAGTTAGAATTATACATTTAAATACATTTAGGGTTATACGTTTACATATCTAAAATAATTAGCCTAAATGCTCGTTTTTCCTATTTGTGGAAAAAGTTATCTTTATTTATTTATTTATTTATTTATTTATTTATTTATTTAGGCGTGAAGCTACTGTATATCATAAAACAATAATAAATATCAGAATCTCTTCTGAACTGAAATACGCACTAAAAAATGTGAACACTGGAAATCTAGAAATATTTTAAATGGCATGTATAGATTTAAAATAAATGATAATAATGCAATGACTTTCAGAAAAAAATACCGTGTTAATACAGATGATTAGGAAACAAGAAATCTAATTCGATTTTTAGAGTCCTAATAAATCGTGTAATAATTTTCACTAATCACGCTTATGCAAAAGTGCAGCAAAAAAAAACCCCAACAAAAACACAAAGCGTCTAGCAAAAATTGGACACCCAAAAGTTCTTTGAGACTTTAATTTTGTAACATCAAGCACGTGTAAAATCACTATTTTAATAATGTCCTGGTGTTAGATTTCAAAGATAAATCACAATCAGAGCATCAAAGCCAGTGATGAGCAGCGATGATGGCGATCCCATTCACAGTGTATTGAGTGTATATGATGGACTGTGAGGGAATCTGTTGTGGTGTTTGTGCTTTACATGGCTGAGAGAGCGGAAGAGAGGGCAGGTGTACAGGCTCATTTTTCCAAACCAAAATGACTATATTAAAACACGCTGTTAGTTTGCAGTGATGTCATGCCCTGGGCAGCGTGTTTAAAGTGTAAAGGCGTATTCCTGAAGGCCATGTGCTCTCACTTACAACCCAAATCACTTACTCATTAATGACTTCCCATGCCAATATACTGTATGGCTCTAATGCATACTGTAAGAAGTGGTTTTCATTGAAGGTGTGTTGTTGAATTTTCATGATCTGTGTCGACATTTTGAAGGTATGCTATTTTCCTCACACTTAACCCCTGTTTTTTGTTTCTCTCCTCCAGACTGTTTACTTCCACTATTGTTAAAGACACCAAAGGATTTATTGAAGAAGCCGTGAAGCTTCCTGCCATGACCAAAGACATGACCTGAGCTACGTAAAATGGACTCAAAGTGCTGATGAAGCCTAGAGTCAGGGAAAGCTCCGCTTCACCTCCACAGAGAGGGAGAAAAGCAGAGCATAACTGATATTTAATCATTTCCACAACATAGCCCTAAACGTCCTTATGGTGATAGTAAAGGAAAGCCATCTTTTGCCTTTAATGAAACTATATTTCCCACTTGAAATAGAAGAGTTTATATATAGAGATGTATATGATTTTTTTTTTGTTTTTGGTAAAGTATTGTACATAATGCTACCTGTGATTTTGGTCAGCTTTTAAGGGGACCAATACGATTTAGAGCAATAGTTTCCTGCATGGATTACTGCCTTTTTTTTTTTTTACATTCAAAACAAACAAACAAAAAAAAATCTTTTGTTCTATGCAAGAATTTCAAGTCCTGTCCATTAAAATTGTGCTTATTTATTAAAACATATTTTTTGAACAACTAGGTTGATCTGTGGATTATGTAACGCAGAGTTTTATTATTGTTTTCTTTTCTGTCCATGTTAAAGCGGAAAGATTGATTTCTTATAATTAATAACAAAATGGCGGTCAAAATCCTGATCTCTGTTTTGAAATGAAAGCTTTTCTTCTGGAGAGAAATATGAGCCGGGGTTAAAGCTTTATCCGCCTTAATAACACCATATCATTTAAAGTGCTTGAGCTGGAGACCAGATTTCTTTGTTAATGACCAAAAGGAGCCGACGTAAAGAGCAGCTTTATTTTCCTTCAGCACTGTATAAATGGAAAGCTGCCACACTTGCAAAGCATGAAATTGTTTACAGCTCATTTTGCCCAGATAAAGATCTGCAGAATAAAACAGAGCGATGTGCCATGCGCTGACTGAGGCCGATAAAAGTGTAAATAAATGTTGTGTGTAGTGCAGAACTAATGATCAACCACAGCGAGGAGATCTCTATCTTCTCAATCTATAACACTGTGCTTTTCCTCGTCACTGGGTTAGTACCATCAAGGGGATGCTTTGTACCTTTTAACCAAGAACATCTTTCAAAATAATCGCAGTCACAACCAATAGTGTACCTTAAACTACCTTCAAAGTATTTCTGCTCTTAAAGATAATTAAAGATACACCACCTTTTACCTTTCTAGGTAAAAAGATATGCATTAAAGGTACACCCCAGTGGCTCTGAAATATTCAGTTTAGTATTTCTGAGAGTGTACTAGTAGACTCAATCAATCTTGTCCAGTTTTGAAACACTGGCTGCCTTCTTCTTTTTTTTTTCGCAGCAGATATCTAACAGCAGAAAAGTGGACTTGTGGAATGTAGTTTTCCGTTATGCTTATGTGTTGTTGGCCCTGAAATCTTCAGTAATGTTGAGGAAGGTGCGGTTCAGCTTGGACCTCAGTCCTTTAGTCCAAAATTATGTGCACCTGCCAAACTCGGCACTACCACTACATTCCTTCACTTTACTGGAATGAAGATTCACATCCCGAGTTAAAATTCTTAAATGCAACAGAGAAAAATAGCCATTTGTGTGTGTGTGTGTGTGTGTGTTAACTCAAAAAAAAAAAGAAAGAAAAGAAAGAAAGTATTTTTATAGCAAACAAGGAAAAGGTAAATAAGGTCAAAAAGGAGGGGATTCTGTGAGGATCTAGATCACAGTATGTGAGAGAGAGAGAGAGAGAGAGAGAGAGAGAGAGAGCGAGAACGCTGCATGTAAAAGCCAGTAAAAAGCATTAGTGGTGTGTGTGTGTGTGTGTGTGTGTGTGTGCGCGCGAGGCCTCCATCAGCAGCGTACCATGTACAGTCTCATTATCTCGGTGCTCAGATGAGAGGCTTAGTCCCAGCCAAGAGCCTGAGGGCCCCGGGCCACACTTCCAACACTGTGCCAGGCCCAGATGGTTCCCGTAAAAATCAGACGGAAAAAGCAGCAAAAGTTTAATTCGCAGTAAAATGGATAAAGTGAAGGTTTATGCTGTGTGTGCCTCAAAATGGAATTCATTCTGGCTCAGTGTGGGGGGTGGATGCTGGTGTGATACTGTGACTCAGATGTACCTTGTTACTTTCCTTAGGCTCTTTGTACTCAAAAGACTGAATGTACATTAGACTATTCAAGACTTGCCCATAATGTTTTTATCAACTTTATTAAAAACGATTATAGGTCATTTATTTTAGTTTACTCCGCATCAACACTGGCCATAAATTCACAGGAAGTTTAGAAATCACATAACCAGAGTCAGTATCTGCTTAAAAACAAGTCTCAAACGAGCCAGTGTTAATGTCATATAACAGCCATGACTTCTACGTGTCACCTTTATTGCACCCGGAGCTGCTCTGAACGTATGCTGAGTGCTTTTACTGCCACAACTTCACATGAAAGCCAAAAATTCTCTATGTGCTAGCCAATACATCTCATGAGAGTTCTGCAATGCTACTCAAATATTTTAGATAAGAGCCAACATCAGGGACTTAATCTCCTTGGCTTGGAAAGCCTCTCCTCGGGTTTTGGAGCTCAAATTCTTAGATCCAGGACAGGGATGACTCGAGTCGCTCTCAGTCGCTGCACATGTGTCAGTCCTGTTGTTCTGGGGACTGGTAGAAAGAGTCTAAGGCTGAGAGAGATGTGATGATAGTACGAGGCTACAGATTATATCAAATGAAGCATGTGTATACAGTCATTCTTATAGCAACTGAAACCTGTCATCTGACCATGAGTATATCTGAAATATCTGAGAGCATCTGTGCTAAACCTGGACCCACTACTCTTTATTCACATGAAATAAATAGGAATATATTGAAGAGACCGTGACTCTGGATCACCCCGCGGTTTGAAGATGGTTCACATTAGTGCCTTAGATACTTTTAAGCACTACTCATGCACACAGCTACTAGTGTTAAAGACTTTATAATCACTGTAGGTAGCATTGGCCGAGCTGTTCAGCATGAGAGCCTCGCCCTTGCACAATGCAGAAATAAGCTCTAGCAATTTCATACCTGCTTCAGAAACCAGGTGTGCAGTCAGAGAGTCAGACAGAGGTTGCTTGTGTTTAATCTGCTTTTTCTAACACAAAGAAAATCCCTTGCAGTGTCTCAAACCTCAAACTGCCAGAGTGATGAGTACATTATTAGCTAGGAGGGTGTGTGTAGGTCTGAAGACTGTCCAAGGAGCTTGCGGGGCCAGAGCCTGCTAGCGGGCCATAAATCCGGACTGCTGATTTCAGATCTGGTCAGTGTTTTATATGCACATGAATTTATTTACATGGAGAGGAGTAAAATAAATTAGACCAGATCATTTCTTCTGACCTTGATGCTCAAGTGGACAAGGCTCCAGGTCGTTGAATGGAAGATCGGGGGTTCAAGCCCCAGCACCGCCAAGTTGCCACTGTTGGGCCCTTGAGCAAGGCCCTTAACCCTCTCTGCTCCAGGGGTGCTGTATCATGGCTGACCCTGCGCTCTGACCCCAACCTCCAAAGATGGGATATGCGAAGAAAGAATTTCACTGTGCTGTAATGTATATGTGACAAATAAAGGCTATTTCTTTCTACCTGTAGAAAGCACTCTAATATACAGTACCTAGCTTGATAGTGAGCAGATTACAGAAGCCAACTGACATTTGGGAATTTGGTGTAAGTTTAGGGTACTAAACTGTAGCTAGTGGCTGGGGTGCTACAAATTATCTTTCATACTTTTAATATGTATCTTTCACCTGGGAATGTGGATGGAATGTATCTTTAAAAATAAACTATGATATAGAATTAATTATTAAATTTAAAGATTCACAGTATGCAAAATTGGAACAAATATTTAAACCCATAACACAGAAATGTAGAGATTAGTGAGCTTGTATGAAAAATCTTGCTATCAACAAATCTTCATACAACCAGCAGATTTTAGCCTTCTTTTTGTCTGTATTAACTTGTAAATAGTGCTACTGATAATCTTTTAAACATCTCTGAAGACCTGGATAATATAGAGTTTGGACTGACTAACAATACACCCGTGAGAGAATAAGATTCTGGCTGTGTTTCACCTTTATCCCTTTACTAGGGAGCACCAAGAATGTCTCTACACACAAGCCCACTTCCCCCACACCACCATTCCCTCGCCACTGCTGGAGAAAGTTCTGCAGCCCGCAAAAGTGGAATCAAACTGGACAAGAAAATGGGTTAAGAACACGAAAGTGGCTGTAAAGATGGCTGTGAATGCAGGTGGAGGAATAAGCGAGTAGGCCAGCCAAAGGAAATTACATCGGCGCTCAAAAGGCTTTCCAAGGCCGCAATGTTTGCTCTTGGCTGTTTTTTTTTTTTTTCTCTGAATAATTTTGCAATATTCTTCAGCCACCTCTGCTCTCTCATTCCAAGCCCAGTTCCTACCCAAAGGCTTAAAACAGCCAGTCATATGACTGCCCAGAGAACAGCAAAAACTCCAGCAAAGTCTGCTGAGCAGAGCCGGCCTCATAAAACCCTAGGTAGCAAATGATGGATATTACTTTTGAACCGTCATCCACGGCATGTCAGTTTAAACAGAAAAGCTGTAAATGTGCAGTGCAAGTGAATGTGTAATTCTGGAACAGTAATAAGACAGTCTACTCGCGGTGATTTGTAGTAGTTACATAAACGTGTTGATCCCTTGGCTGCTGTGTGCTGTAACCTGATCTACCAAGACAGAGAGCTCACGGTGGGGCACAACTCACACCATCACTTTTCCTTTTATTAGCGCAGAGGTCACTCAGGGTCAGCAAGGTCACGCTACCAGAAGAGCCGTCTCAGTGTGTCGCATACAAACACAAAATTGACACTGATGCCGTTACAAGGGACATGTAACATAATTCAGTGTAGTACGGAATCCAAGAACATTGTCCTCCTTGAAGAGGAACTTCACTTGTGTGTGTGTGTGTGTGTGTGTATGGGTGTGTTATTCATTCTTCCTTCTTTTTTTTTTTATCACGTATTTTGCCCTTAAATGAACTAAACAATATCTGATTATTGATATTAAAATAAATGTAAAATAAAAAATATAAAAATATTCAGCACACACATATAGCTTATTCTGTTTCCATAAATCGCTCATTGAAGAAAAATGAACACTGCAGTAAACTTAATATGTAACTTAAGACCCCGGATTCTGTATTTTCAGATATTGAAGCATGCAATTTAATTTAATAAAGCCTAAACAGCTTTATACTTTTTAATACTTATTTTACTTTATATAAGACTTTGGCAATAAATAGAGCACATACTGTAGGAAGAGTGATGTAAATAACATCCTTACTTACTTATCCTACATTAACACGAACATTCCCGCCAGAAAAGGTCTGCTAGAACTTTATCAGCTTCATCCAATGTGTCAACTTTCTTAAAAATAAAGGTTCCCTTTTCAAGGTCTTTAAAAAAACCTGATCCTTTTGAAAAAAAAAAAAAAAATGTTTTAAAACCATTTTGTTGTTGCTGTGATGAACTGAAGAATCATTTTTCTTTCACATCCTGCTAACTTTACTGCTGGGATTTTTATTTTTTATTTTTATTTTTTGTAAAAGTTTAAAGAGAAAATTAGAAAAGACAAAAAGTAGACAAAAAAAATGAGAAAACTTTATCTTTTCACATTCCCAACTCTGTGTGTAAAATGACTGATTGGGCTTGGAGTCAGAGAAAAAGTGCATGTTAAAATTTTAATCGGGACGGCTGTCAATTGTAGAAACTTTTTAAAAAAAATTGGACATTTTCTCAACATAATGTGAAATCTTTCTACATAATCTGTGGACAAATCACTAGCCTGGGCACCTAGGACAAGAAAATAATGGTTCTGGGTGAGGAGTTGTTTATTCAGAGTTTCCTGGTGGAAAAATAGGCTGGAAGTCACCAGTTGTTTTTCTTTTCTCATTCAACAACCAGAGAAACAAAAACGTCTTTTTTAGACTTACATTTGCTAAACAAAGGTTATTTGGTATGGGGGGGGGGGCTCCACTTTAGTGTGATGCATCAATACAGCACTCTTCATACTGAATCTCACCACCTGCTGCACTACACACACTGGCCTCAAACTGACCAAACCCATCAACACACAGCCACCTCACAGGTAAACATATATTTTATTTAAAACACTTAAATAGTAGATTTTATATAAGAAAACACCACAGCTCATAGCTAAATATAGGCAATCTTTGTTAAAGGCAGAATAAAGATGATGTGCAAGCTCAGACACTTTCTTCTAAAACAATAATGCTAGGACTGTGTGGAATTTACACTTGGATAAATAAAAAAAAAACTTAATTCAATGCATTTAGAGGCTTCAGTGTAAGAAGTATCCAAAGTAAACATTTTGCTGTTTAATATTACGAACGCAGAAAGCCCAGAAAGTTTGACAATAGTGTGTTTGCTGTTACAGACACTGAAGCGGTCCTGAACAGATTACTGCACAGAGATGTATGCGCTAATACCTTCCTGATGTGAAGTCTTTAGGGTAAAAACTTAAAGTCTCTTTCACGAGGTTAGCTGCACTTTTCGGGCCGGGCTGGGGGGTGGGGGGGTGAGCCGCTCATGCAGATGGAGCTGAAATGAAAATAGCTGTGAGGGGGTTGAGCTTTTCCTCACCCACTGTTTCATCTCATACAGCAGGAAGGTTGCAGGTCACCTGTATAATGCGAGCGAGCACAACAGGCAGAAAATTGATGCAGCTTTAATTTGCGTGGGCTTCCACACCACTGAATGTGTAGTTAATGTGAAAAATATGGCTTGCACTGCCTAAGGGCCACCTTCCTCAGTGTCTGTGTCTTGTGTGTGTGTGTGAGACTTTCTGCCTTGTATAAAGCCTGCTGAATCTCTCTTAATGCCCACAGACGGAGCAAACAGTGGAAAGCATTGTGTGAAGGCTGATTATTTACCGTTCTCTCTCGGGAGGTGAAGAGCAGACATACTGTGAGTGCTGTGATCACATTTTCACTGTTGTCATTTTTTTTCCCTCCCATAGCATGACCTTCAATGCCTTGCCACATTCCAGCAGTGAAGTCTCACCTGAGAACACGCAGCGATGGGTCAGTAGGCAAATATGCTCTCGCCGTGCCTTTGCAGGCTGGGTGCTGCTTTCTAGACTAAACACACAGCAAGACAAGCAAACGTAGCCCAGCTTTCCAAACACGCCATGCACAAGGCCAAGGCCTGAGCAAGACCGGTCAGTCAAACTACAAGAACAGCACATAGCTGCTCTCTGATAAATGATCCGAATAGCTGTCTGGAATATCTGCGTATCAGTAAAGCAACAGCACAGCACGAAAACCACAACCACCTTGACTTAGATCTTAAAGCCAGATGAAGAATTAAAGTCACCATACCTGCACTGAGAACCTGTAGAGAAAAAATATATGTTTATTTAACTGAAGCTTTTGCTCCCTTCAGTGTCTAAGTCAATATGGTCTGAGTCGAGATGAAAGAAAGAAAAGGAAGAAAGACAAAACCCATACCAACGAACGCCTGCCTTTTTTCTTATTTCCAAAACGGAAAATTCTTCACTGTTTAAAAAAAATCCAAACTCTATCATCAACAAATTAGGACGGCAACATTGCTGCCAGGGGTGTAACTTTACTTTGAAAAGTGCTGGGATCAGGAATGATGACTGGGAAAAACAAAATAAAATGTACCAGTCTGCAATCCAGTACATTCCTAATACAAGCAGCAATGTGTGGGGTCCAAGCATCTTTCACAAGTCGCTCCACCAGTACCTGGTTCTACCACAGTACGCTAAAAAGTCCCCAGTGTTACACCTGTGATTGCAGTGCTAAGCAAAGTGTACTGAAGTGTTCTGCAAAATTATGGGGCATGTTTTTGTATTATAATTTACTGTTTTGAATCTTTTCAAGAATTATGGTCAAAACCAACAGCACGACTGCGACAAAATGAGCTCGAGCCGGTGGGGTGGTACAGTGAGCCTCCCTCACTAGCATGTGAGCTGTTTCCTGTTACAACATATCAAAACAACTGGGAAGGCCTGATCTGTAATTTGGCACACAGATGTAATGAGCCTCCACCACCATTCAGCACCACAATTAAAAACCAGAGCAGTGTACTGAAACATGCTCCGAACGGAGAAGCTAATATAGGAGATGCTAATGACAGACTGAGTGGCCTTACTGAAGAGGATGAGCTGAAGAAAGCAAGAACACACAGCTAGAGAGAGAGAGAGAGACAGAGACCACAGACAGGACAGTCATTGAGGTGAAGAAAATAACCAGCATTTCTTTGCTATGTCACGATTCAAATCCTTGTCAAGGTTTTAGTGGGAATTGAGGTTTCACAGTGCTCTTGATCAGTTAAAAAAAACCCCAGTGTGTCTTAAATCAAGTGCAGAGCTGCTCCTGAGTTTATCTAACCCCAAGCTACAGGGCAGGGGTTATGAGGTTAGCCAGCGTGGTCAACAGTCAACTACTGATGAGCTGTTTAGCAGTTTCACTACCTTTAACAGCACCACGGCTCCTAACCGTCCTGAAATATAAACACATTCCCCAACTCCACGTCTCCTTTGTCCACATTTGTCCTGTCTGAAGACCTGCCTGGTAAAACAGTAAATATTGTCCCTCGTCTCTGTTTGCTTTGCCGCGTTCATGACACGCCGGAGTCCATTTGTATCCCCTGTTACACATCTCACATCTTCAGATTTATGGACATTTAAACATCTCGAGCTGCAGCACACATTTTGCTTATTTCTTAATGCACAAGACAAGTGCCTAGTGTCAGCCTGGCAACCACAGCAGAATTACTGATGTTTGTTTGAATATGGATTTACAGACCAGCCGCCGTTTCTGTTTGCTGTTTCTTTTTATCAGCTGTTGTTCTGATAAGTATCTGCTTATTTAGACAGATATCTGACCCATGTCTCACACAGGATTGTTGCTAAGCTTTGGCATGACTCCAGGCCATGTCCTCACTACTACCCTCCACTGGTCAGAGGAAGCAATGCAGCTTTCAATATTTTCAGGATTCAAAACAATCTTCAAACATTCAGATTCTGTTTAAAAAATAGGATACAACATTTCAAATGTAGTCGTTTCCAATTTTGTCAAACAGTCTAAATACTGATTAATCATGGTAAAATGGAATAAAATTGAAATGAGCCTGATTTGATGTTATGACATTTATTTTGTATCATATTAAGATCATCTTTTCTAGTTCAAATTAAAACAGTGGTTAAATTTGTGCTAATCATGTTAGTCTATAAACCCATTCATTTAGAGAGAGAGAGATGGGGGAAGAGAAAAAAAGTGAGAGAGAGGGAGAGAGAGGGGGGGTGAGAGAGGGATGGGGGAAGAGAGAAAGAGAGAGAGAGATGGGGTAGAGAGAGAGAGAGAGAGAGAGAGAGTGAGAGAGAGGGGGAGGGAGGGAGAGAGAGATGGGGGAAGAGAGAGAGGGAGAGAGAGAGAGAGGGAAGAGAGAAACAGTGAGAGAGAGGGGGAGAGAGAGAGAGAGAGAGAGAGAAAGAGAGAGGGAGAGATGGGAGAAGAGAGAGAGGGGGGAGAGAAAGACAGAGAGAGAGAGAGAGAGAGAGATGGGGGAAGAGAGAGAGGGAAAGAGAGAGAGAGAGAAAGAGAGGGAGAGATGGGAGAAGAGAGAGAGGGGGGAGAGAAAGAGTGAGAGAGAGAGAGAGAGAGAGAGAGAGAGAGATGGGGGAAGAGAGGGGGGGAGTGAGATGGGGAAGAGGGGGGGCGAGACAGAGAGAGAGAGAGAGAGAGAGAGATGGGGGGAAGAGAGAGAGATGGGGAAGAGAGAGAGAGATGGAGAAAAGAGAAAGAGTGAGAGATGGGGAAGAGAGAAAGAGTGAGAGAGAGAGAGAGAGAGAAGGTGTGAGGGGGGTAGAGAGAAGGTTAGGGGAGAAAGAGAGGGAAAGCTGTGTGTGTGTGTGTGAGGGGGGTTATAACCACATACATTATAAAAGACTGTAATAAGCACCCTGGGCAGTTTGTTGAATGGACACGGTGTAGTAAAATTACAGGTGGGAGCTGGACTGTATAAACACTAGCAGCCAAGAGTTTGGACACAGCTGCTTATAAAAGGTTTTCTTCACGTTTATAATTTTAGTGGAATAATGAAGACATTAACACTATAGAACTATTCAGTGACGCATCAAAACATCTCTTATTATTATATATATATAGTGAGGTCTGGGGCATTTCTGCCATTTTCTCTAACAACCTCTTGAGGGATCTGTTTAGGAAGATTTCCTTAAAAATCCTACATAGACTGAGCCCCTCACAATGCTAACCTTCATTTTGAGATAAAAGCTTAATGTCTGAGGACAGACTTAATAATAGATTTTAAAATATATATTGATTGAGAAAATAATTATATAATAGCCATTAATTTCACTATTTAAAAATCAATTTGTGCCATAAGGCTTTAAATAAAATGTCTTTAAGACAACAGAAAAAAAAATCGATTGTGCCCTAAATAAATATAATGTATAAAAGATTTGTGTGTGAAAATATAATATATTTTTACATCCTACAAAAGTCCTGGTTTCGATATATTGTGTATTTCAAATAAATTATTTAACAAGAAGAAAAAATAGATTTTACATACAATCAGCTGCTTGTCAGAGTAACAGTAAAGTCAGTCAGTGTTTCTGAAGTACTGTTGATACACAAGACTTCTAAACATACTGAGACAGTTCACAATATCAGCATATATTCCAACACTAACTGCAATATCAGACGCAAAGGTCAGGTACATTCAGTCATCCATAGAAAGCAGAGGAGAAAAACCAAAGAGACGAGAATGTGAGATAATGCAGCTGTTGATCCCAGTCTGAGGAAACACCTGATGCTGATCATGAAGGGTCAGTAAGTATGAGTTAAATCGGAGGAAACACAGAGACGTGCAGGTCAGAGCGACTTCAGGCCTGCGATTGAGAAACACTGGCTTACACGCAGCACCGCCTTTTCATCTACCACAGCAAAATGGAGTGGACTTCATGCGACTTTTATATTGGAGATACCAATAAAATTGGACATAGTGGTTTTGCAGAGAAAAATGTCCACAGCTGGTCCTTCTAAAAGGCAAGATGAAACCCAGGGGTGTTTACTGAAGCATGGGTTGAGTTAGCAAAACAAAAAATGAGTATTGTTATTTTTTTCTAAATCGCATAACAACATACCGTATACATAACATACACCACCACAAGCACATCCCACCGTATGTTACTACTATAATGTCCTTGTACTGTTTATGTGCATATTATCTTAATCATTTATATGTGACAATTATATCTCCCATTATGCCACTTTTTATATCTGCACCCATTGTTACAGTTTTCTATTCTATATCATTTTCCCACTATGTCTGGATAGCAATAGACCACTGTAGCATAGGAATTTCATTGTGTATAGATGCTTGAGTCACTCTTCATGCACATGACAATAAACCTGAAACCTGTGATTTGCTAAGTAAGTAGCAGCACTGCACTCAGACTAACCACATCACACACAATGTGTTCTGATTATTTTAGTTTTAGTGTCTGCACACGGTGTACACGGAAATGTTTATTTAATCCCACTCCTGGAGGAATTCTGAGCAACCCCACCCTCTCACACACTTAGTCATTTTGTTCATACCCACCTGTGATGTTTTCTACTGTATCTAGAGGGTTCTGTCTCCCAAAATGTAAACAGTATCCTCATCAGGATAAAGCAACTGCTGAAGATGAATGAAGGAAAGCGTTAAAGGTGAGATGCATACGTTTAATACACTCCTGTGATAATTAATATAACCTTCTGGAAGTAAAAACCATGTACATCTCTACATGGAAGATAGATAGATAGATAGATAGATAGATAGATAGATAGATAGACAGACAGACAGGCAGATAGATAGATAGACAGACAGACGGATAGATAGACAGACGGATAGACAGACAGACAGACAGACAGACAGACAGACAGATAGACAGACAGGCAGACAGACAGATAGATAGATAGATAGATAGATAGATAGACAGACAGCTAGCTAGCTAGCTAGATAAAGACAGATAGATCGACAGACAGACAGACAGACAGACAGCTAGATAGCTAGACAGACAGGCAGATAGCTAAACAGACAGACAGACAGGCAGATAGCTAAACAGACAGACAGACAGGCAGATAGCTAGACAGACAGACAGACAGACAGACAGACAGACAGACAGACAGACAGACAGACAGACAGACAGACAGACAGACACACACACACACACACACACACACACACACACACACACACACACACACACACACACACACACACACACACACATACATACATACATACATACATACATACATACATACATACATACATACATACATAGATAGATAGATAGATAGATAGATAGATAGATAGATAGATAGATAGATAGATAGATAGATAGATCCCATGAGGGATGTTCTTGTGTTAGGCTTACATATCTAGATATTTTTTGTGAGACAATATTAAATATATAGTAACTTCTTATTCTTAATTCTTCTTAATCAAACAGCTTCAAATCTAATTTAAAACAGTGGTTCTTCTTTTTGTCATTTTTTTTATCAATAAGGATGAACTGTAGCTTTCAAAATGTTTTTCCAAAGTCAGAGAAAAAATACTTTTGAGATTGTACAAAGGCATACTTTAAGATCATTTCCTGCCCTCAAGCACATTACACCCCCCCCCCAGACCCTCTGTTCACAGGAAAGTTTTTTGCACCATTCTGTGTAAACTCTAGAGACTGTTGTGCGTGAAAATCTCAGATGATCAGCTTTTTTTGTGAAACACTCACGCCAGCCCATATGGCACCTACAACCATGTGACAGTCACCAAGCTCACAATTTTTATTCTGATGTTTGATGTGAACTTTAACTAAAGCTTTTGACTTGTATCTACATGATTTTATGGATTATCATGCTGCCACATAATTGGCTGATCAGATAAATGCATAAATGTGCAGATGTTCCTAATAGATAGATACATACACTATATTGCCAAAAGTATTCGCTCACCCATCCAAATAATCAGAATCAGGTGTTCCAATCACTTCCATGGCCACAGGTGTATAAAATCAAGCACCTAGGCATGCAGACTGTTTTTACAAACATTTGTGAAAGAATGGGTCGCTCTCAGGAGCTCAGTGAATTCCAGCGTGGAACTGTGATAGGATGCCACCTGTGCAACAAATCCAGTCGTGAAATTTCCTCGCTCCTAAATATTCCACAGTCAACTGTCAGCTGTATTATAAGAACGTGGAAGTGTTTGGGAACGACAGCAACTCAGCCACGAAGTGGTAGGCCACGTAAACTGACGGAGCGGGGTCAGTGGATGCTGAGGCGCATAGTGCGAAGAGGTCGCCAACTTTCTGCAGAGTCAATCGCTACAGACCTCCAAACTTCATGTGGCCTTCAGATTAGCTCAAGAACAGTGTGCAGAGAGCTTCATGGAATGGGTTTCCATGGCTGAGCAGCTGCATCCAAGCCATACATCACCAAGTGCAATGCAAAGCGTCGGATGCAGTGGTGTAAAGCACGCCGCCACTGGACTCTAGAGCAGTGGAGACGCGTTCTCTGGAGTGACGAATCGCGCTTCTCCATCTGGCAATCTGATGGACGAATCTGGGTTTGGCGGTTGCCAGGAGAACGGTACTTGTCTGACTGCATTGTGCCAAGTGTAAAGTTTGGTGGAGGGGGGATTATGGTGTGGGGTTGTTTTTCAGGAGCTGGGCTTGGCCCCTTAGTTCCAGTGAAAGGAACTCTGAATGCTTCAGCATACCAAGACATTTTGGACAATTCCATGCTCCCAACTTTGTGGGAACAGTTTGGAGCTGGCCCCTTCCTCTTCCAACATGACTGTGCACCAGTGCACAAAGCAAGGTCCATAAAGACATGGATGACAGAGTCTGGTGTGGATGAACTTGACTGGCCTGCACAGAGTCCTGACCTCAACCCGATAGAACACCTTTGGGATGAATTAGAGCGGAGACTGAGAGCCAGGCCTTCTCGTCCAACATCAGTGTGTGACCTCACAAATGCGCTTCTGGAAGAATGGTCAAAAATTCCCATAAACACACTCCTAAACCTTGTGGACAGCCTTCCCAGAAGAGTTGAAGCTGTTATAGCTGCAAAGGGTGGACCGACGTCATATTGAACCCTATGGATTAGGAATGGGATGTCACTTAAGTTCATATGCGAGTCAAGGCAGGTGAGCGAATACTTTTGGCAATATAGTGTATATATATACTACTCTGGGGGAAAAAAAAAAAAAAAGAGACCACTGTCCAATCTCCAGATTTGAACCCTATTGAAAACCTCTGGAATGTCATCAAGAGGAAGATGGATGGTCACAAACCATCAAGCGAAGCTGAGCTGTTTGCTTTTTTGCAAAAAAGAGTGGTATAAAGTTCCCCAACAGCAATGTGAAAAACTGGTGGAGAGCATGGAGCCAAAACGCATGCAGATCGGGGTTATTCCACCAAATACTGATTTCTTAATGTTATTTAGCCAAAGCATTAACACAATTTGTTTACAAATGATTTGCATTTTGTTTTATTTGAGTTATTAAAGCTCTGCAAATACTGCATGATCTTGGGTTATTTTGATGTGTTGTCATTTCCTTTAAATATACACTCTAAATAACAAGAGTTATATTTTGAATTTAGGGGAAATATTGTCAGCAGTTCACAAAAAAACCAATACATTCACCTGTAAGAAAAAACTGATTATTTTGCAGTGGTCTGTTATTTTTTCCAGAGCTGTATATATATATATATATATATATATATATATATATATATATATATATATATATATATATACATATATATATACACACACACACACACACACACAACTTTATCTGTGTATCTATCTATTAGGAACACCTGTATATTTAATAATTTAATAAACACCTGCACATAATAAAGTGGACAATGAGTGCAGGTATATGTAAATGCTTCTTTTCCAAAAAAAAAAAAAAAATAGATTTCTGAGTAAATGTGATTGGTGTAATAAAACAACAAGACATTGTGATTTTCCAAAACAAGATACTTTATAGTTGATGTCAAAGACAAATGTTAGAGCAAAGGTCCCAAGAAAATGTCTTCTGTAACAATGGAAACAAAATCAAAACAAAGTGATAAAAATAATATGCATTTCTTACGTCTGTAAACCTAGAACTGCTCTCGAGCCACAGTGGTCATAGATATATTACTGGCTATAAAGGGAAGTACAGGCTGAGGATGACATACCTGTCAAACATCTGGAAAAAGCCCTTTGATGACTCCAGATGCTCTCCACTCAACCCAAAAATACATCCAAAGAAGGGGATATATATATATATATATATATATATATATATATATATATATATATATATATATATTTATAAAATCACACAGGCATAATATGTAGTGTGTAGTTCACCTAAAACAAAGTTCTACATAAATACAATAAAATCTGTTGTCTGTATGTCACAAGTGCTAGATAGTTTTGTTTTGTAAAATATCAAATGTTTTGAAATTGTTTAGCTTTCTCTATTCCTTTTTTTTTTCTTTCTTTTTTTTTTTTTTAACAAGTAAAAAGCACGTTGGACACAAGGAGCATCGTTCTTTCTGCTTCCTGATCACAGAACAGACAAGAAAGCAGTCGTGTCCCAAGCCGTTCTCCGATGCTGGAAAAATTCTCGTCCTACAGTGCTCATCGGTTGTGCAAATATGTTACAAGGACAGACAGGCATGCCGACACAAACCATGCAGAGGTGGAGGAAAGAGAACGATACAGAAATTTACCCGGGCCTTTGAATAAACAAGCTAGGCCCAGATTTAATGGCAAATTAGCAGGAATGACAAATGATCAAATAAATGGGAACAAAATCAAAATGAATGGAATGTGTGGTTTTTTTTTTTTTCGGTATTTATCTGAATGCTGGGTAGAAGAAAAAAGAAAAAAAAAAAAACCCAGATATACAAAGATTCTGTTTGAGGTGGGGGGAAAAAAAAAGACAAAAGAAGAAAGAAAATGGCTGCCATAGTTCAGACTGTTGTTGTGAAGTGATGTGTGAGTTCTGGTCAAGTGAGCCGTCAGAGCCGCTACTTCATTAAGAACACTGATTAAAGCTTCAGCGAAACTCTCCATCGTTGACATTTTTAGTGCGAATCATTCAGTAAAATCACCGAGGCGTGACGAACTAAGAAACAACTGCAGCGTTTTTCCTTGTTTTTTTAAGTTAGTGATCATGCTACAGTACAACAATAACAAAGTAAATCTTACTTCAAGTGCCTTTAAGTCAAGCAGCTGCGTAATACACAATCAACTGCACAGAGAATTTGGATGCATCAGAAAAAAAGAGAACTAAATTTCATTTGGTCTAAACTAACAAACTTGCCAGAACATTCACTGAGCAAGATGTTTTCAGTAGATATTACTGCGTTAAAAGTCGCCGCATCGTGAAGTGCCGTGAGATTGTGAATGTAGAACCGTTGCAGTGCTAAACCATCAGCAGCCAGGAGGAGAGAAGAGAGTGTACACTGAGCAGATATTATATGAGCATATCACCTTGCACTTCCAAATTTTTTTTTCTTTTTTCCAAACATGATTGTAATTGTTTTTTTGTTTTTTTTTTTATAATATATATCTATAGATCATTTTTTTTTTCATATATATATATAAATCTACTATAAACAGAACATATAGTAAATACACAATTGTTGGAATCATTATACAAAGTAAAAATCTCAATTTCACCCTCCCAAAGAAAACCAGAACCCCAGCATGTGTGTAAAAAGCTGCTCTCTAAGAGAAGAACTACGATCTTTAAGCATGTAAAACAACATTGTCAACTGTACAGAGTGTAACAGGGAAAAACGATAATCAAAAAGAAACAGAAACAAAAACAAATAAAATAAGTATAAAAAAGATTTGAGATGACGAGAAAATAAAAAAATAAAACAAGACAAAACTGGCAGAATGGAGTAGTCATGCGGTATACCAATAAGACTTTAAGAACAATTGTGACTGTAGGTCATGTCTCCTTCGTTAATATGCCCTTCTCCCATCTTTCGTATGAGAATATTAAAAAAAAGAAAAAGAAAAAAAAGAATCGTAAGTTCATACAATGACAAAGGTAGTTGCCATGAGGCTGAACATGAGTTGGGGTTTTCAAACAAATCAGCCCATCTACATCAGTCCACAGTGTGATATGTGTTCAGTGTCAAAGTGAATGAAGTCGTCAGCGAGCATGCTTGTATATATATATATATATACACATACATACACACACACGCACACACACACAGGTAAATGGATCATTAAAATGCATACATATGCTGCCATGCAGGTGCTCCATACCTACAGGATGCACTCAGCTCAGAGACTCATGCGAGGAGTGTCACAGCCATCTCTATGGTTTTAGCATCATTAACAGGGTGAAGGCTGGTGGTCCGATTACTTCCTGGATTGTGTAACACGCACAACCAAACGTACACACACATACACACGCCTGCACGCACACACACACGCGCGTGCACACACACACACACTCAGACAGTAGCACCTGCCTGTAGTGAAATCTGTAGGGACGTCCACTGCCGTGCTGCTAGGAATGCAGGAAACATCACGCTGGACACCAGCACCGACTCTGTCTGCTGGAACATCTGAAGGCTCAACGGTATATTTTTAAAATTGTTTTCCAGCCCTTTTGCTCATATTTGAAAGATGCCAATGAAAAGTGGCCATCTGGACAGAAGGTTATTATCGGTGATTAGCTAGCACTATTAATTGAATCTGAATATGAACACTGTGACATTCATAACTATAAAAAGTCTAATGTCTGCTGTGAGAAATACATGAAAAATATAAATAGTTCAATCATTCAACTTGTCTCATAAACCACAAAGTTGTAGAAGAAGATAAACGTGTTAACAGTCCTATCATGTACACCTGCAGTTAGTGGCACTGAAGTACTGGTTAGATCTCATGCTTTTAGTTTGCGTTCCTCTACTGGTCTACTGGGAATGGTGTTCAGTAACAGTGCATGCGAGTTAACGGAGACGGATGTATAGATTTGGTCATAGATTTTTGAACAAGTAGCTACATTGGGCTGCACTTGCTCTGAAAAGTACTAAAGAAATCAATTGAAAACTGCTCCAACAATGTTTGCCCGGATATGGCTGGCAACTACCTTCTTGGTTATTTAAAAGTTAAGTCCAAAAGCAAGTATTGAAAAAATGCAGAGGAAAATAAATTGCCAATAAAATGATGATAATGTGTGTGAGACACGCACAAGTCTGCAGGACATTCCTGGTAAACATGCAAAGGGCTTTCTGTCCTTCGGGCCTCCAGCCATTCCGCTCCTGGAAAAAAAAATGGAGGAGGGGGCGGAAGGACCCGATGGCCTTCCCCTTATGGAACTAGTTTAAGGCAATGTTCTTCTCAAATCATCATTAAATCCACCAGCTCTGTAAAAAAAGGCACAAGCTCTCAGTGTCTCTCTTGTGTGTGTGTTAGAGGGGTTTCAGACAAGCTGCTTCGTCAGCCTTCTTCCACACATCCTCTACATTTTCTACCTCTCTTCCACCCTGCCCATGTCTCCGGCCTCTCCTCTCAACCATCTCGCAAAGCATCCAGAAGTAACTTTCAAAAAATTTCCCAATTCGGAATGAAACAGCACCAGTCACTTTTCCCTCCTCAAGAAAAGACAAACCAAATAAAATAACCAAAGAGACAAGAAATAAAACCAGACGAGGACACAGCCGTGACAATGTCCACAGTTGAAACCATGCGGACGTTAGTGGCCATGAAAAGAAGAGTTTGTTTGAAAGCACCAGCTCTCGCTTCTAGCAGTGAGACGCAAGTCCACATCCTGTTTGAAAGCAGGCGTCTGTGTGGACAGAGCAGAAGGGAGGCCTGGACACACCCTGCTCTAGACAGAGACAGACTAAAACTGCGGAGGTTTTCCACACTGGTGTGCTTGGATTTTTTTGGAGACGTCTTCGGTCTGTTTTGCTTTCTGTGCTGAAAAGGCACTCGGAGGCGGCGGTGCCATGGAGCCTGGAGCGGCCAAAATGAAACATATGGAGAGAGCAGAGTGAGGTCACACACCAGTGAGAGGCTGTGAGCCAAGGAGGTCACCCAGTCAAGTTGGTCACCTGTCATCTACAGTGGTGGTTCTTCCTCCATTGGCTCCTCTTCAGACCTTAGACACATAGACACACGTGTTATTTGTAACTGACAACACCACTTACACATAAAGCCACTGCTGCTCAACAATGGAACCCACCTTTTCCCCATGTTCTTGGTGGCTACAGACAATGAGGCCATGGCGGTTACAGTCTCAGCCTCCTCTGTCTCACACTTCTGAGCCTCAATCAAGGAGTAGCCCATCGTGGAAACACTGCGCTGCAGACAGCGCCAGTACTTACCTTCAACAAACATGGAGCAAAGGACAATGCTTAGAATCATCATCAAATACAAAGATTGTTCTGTCAAGAAAATAAATATTCAAATATTTGTCCTGGCATTGAGCATAAGTTGTCCACTTACTATGGGCTTCCACAACCTTCTCCATGGAGCGCACAGCGTTGAGATTGGGCCTTTGTTGAAGAACCTTCTCAGGTAGTGGTTCCAGCTATGGAAAAGAGTTCAGAACATCACATCACTGACTGTTTTCATGGCTCTGCATTCAGGTTGAAATTTCACTACTTTTTATAAACAGCCCTGATACACATACATACTTTAACAATTGTTTCTCACTGTACTTCAACAAACAAATTAGTCAACTTGTATCTGCCAAAACAATAGCTAGGTGAAAGACCTGCATTTAGCCATTACAGCTGTTAGTGGCAATACTGGTGACCGCTTGGCAGGATTAGCAGCAGGGCTGGATTTACCCCATTTTGAAAATGGTTGCTTTATGGAAAAACCAGGGGTTAGAAAACTGTTTGAAAGACGATGCTCACTGGCCTTTTACAATACAATTAAGCTGACAAGTACACAATTATGGTATGTCAATACCATAGCAGACAGGTGAAGGCACTTCCCCTTCCAAATCACCAGTTATGGTCTGTTAGACTCCTGGATATCACCTAGAAATAATGCTAACAATTTACTGTTGTCCACGCAGTGGCAGCAATTGTCTTGCAGGGTTATCTTATCTGCAGTGCAGATATCTGTTTGGCAGGGTTATCTGCAGGACTACTGTCCATTTGGCAGGGTTATCTGCAGGACTGGTGTCTGTTTGACAACATTATCTACAGAACTGGTGTTAATTTGTCTGAGTTATCTGAGGACAGATGTCGGTTTGGCAGGATTAGTTGCAGGACAGGTGTCTGTTTAGCAAGGTTATCTGCAGGACAGGTGTTTGTCTGGCAAGGTTGTCTGTATGACTGGGATCTCTTTAGCAGGGTTATCTAAGGTTCTGATGTCCGCCTGACAGTGTTATTTGCAGGACTGGTGTCCATATGACAGGATTTGCTGAAGGATTTATTTGTGGCAAGGTAATCTGTGGGACAGGTATCTGGCAAGGTTACCTGTAGGACAGGTGTCTGACTGGCAGGGTAACCTGCAGGACTGCTGTCTGTTTGGCAGGTTTACCTGCAGTGCTATTGTAGTATTGCTGCTTAGCTGGCACTAATCTGTGATATGGCTGAAACAATAGTGTGGTGTTTAGGTAAGTCCAAGTTAAGACTTCCAGATGCGCTCAACACTTCACTTATAACAATCCTGGCTCAGCACACACAGTCCACAATACTCTGTTTTGTTCCTTGTCAAACTACAAGGGCACAAGTGTGGCCAGAGCCCAATGCAAATGGCAAGGAGACAAAAATTCCATCACTGATGTGGAACAATTCATTTTTATGCCTTTAAAGCTGTGATGGCCAAAATCTTTGAATGTAAAAAAAATGTAAATAAAGAAGACAGGCCTGACCTACAGGCAGCATCTGAATTAAAAAGGATGTCAAAAAAAAAATTAGATAGAGGCTAATGTTACAGTGTCCAAGGAGGAAAGGTGGAGAGGAAACAGAGACATGCCTTTTCCAGAACAGGGAACCAAGGAAGGAATGCACTCCTTCCATATACCACATGAGAATAAGAAGTACAGTGAAATTCAGTCCCGTACAAATACAGCACTGTTTCTCCTAATCAAACAATAATCTACAAATAAAAAAGAACTAAATGGAGAAGTGTTCGTGCTTGGCTCGTGGACATCTGCCATGCACGTTCAGTACCTTGCAAATGCAGATGAAGAAAGCCAGAGTTAAATGTGAGGCTGAAGTGGAGCCCAAGGGATGTGGCTGGCCGACAGAGCACCCATGCCAGACAATAGAGCTCAGTGTTGAGCCACTGGCATTAAGCAGACTGGAAGTATGGCAAGCTCTAACAGAAGAGTGCCCAACCCCATTCTCGAGTTTGGCACCTGTGCTGTAAAGGGCGCACCGTAACCAGACATTTCAGTGTGGAGAGGGTTCTGCTTCCACTAAAACAGGCATGATTTGTGCCCCTGTGCAGAGTCCCATGTGTTAAGGTAATCAGTCATCTCTGTGTTTGTAAAGCCAGGTGGTCATCTATTCATGATGCCCTGCTGTGCCGCTTCCCTGTAGCTCACTTCCAGCCTCAGCCAATCTCCTCACATTCTGTCAGAAATCTCTCATTGCACCCCAACATAGCCTTGACCCACTAACCCCCAACCTACTCCTCCCATTGCCCCATCCCTCCTCCAGACCCTGCTGAGAGTGTAACCCTTGCCTGCTCTGGCACAGGCCATAGGGGCCAGTCTGTCTATCAGTTTGAAAGATGACTATGGCGCATTGCTATAAACTTTAATGGGTCTTGTCAGCACTCTCCAAGCAGCTCGGCAGGTATGGAATGCAAGGCCGTCCCCATGACACAGGGGTTTATTGGAGTTCCTCCAACTCACCAAGCTAAGTGAGAGGACCCATACAGATTCAGAGATAAGGAATAACTTTTGTTAGTATGGTACCAAATCTGTCGTCATCTCCAAAGCAATCCAAACCCACGAGTCCCGATTTAAAACGTGCAAAGTAAGAAGCCAAGCTTGGAAGAAGATCCTTTAACAACCCAAAGCTCCAAGGGACCATCTTACACAGATTTAAGAGAATGTAGGATGTAAACATTTGAGAACATTACATAAATTATGTACATTTCATGGTAATGCCTGTTACTGTGTTATTAGAAACATTCCAAGGTCTGCCCTAACTGATTACTGTATATTATGTTTAATTCACAAAATGACATTGCATGAAATAATTTGTGACCTTGGTGTGCGTTTCCACTGGGTAGAACTGGAGCTGGGAGATAAATATGCATGTTTACAGTAACTGCTGGGTAAACACATGGATAACCTCATCAGTGACTGGTAACAATTAGCCTATTAAGTTGTTGTTTATCAAATAATTACTAGGAACCACAAGTCGGAGAGCAACATCTGTTAGTGCACATTCACCAATTAGTCATGAGTTCAGAGTTGACTATTGTCAGAGCTCCTGCATCATTCGTGAGGTATTTAACCTGAAAAGGCTTTCAATTAGTCAGTAAAAACCTGAATTGAAAAGAAAAAAAAACCCAAAAAAAACCCGACAACAACAACAAAAAAACAAGCCAGTGTTGGCGAGGTTTATTGCGAGCAATCTCTCCTTTTTTTGGAGGAGGTAACACAATCCTCATTATAGCAGAGACTCCTTGTCTTTACTGCTTCACCTTCCAATAAAACAGAATATTTCTCACAGTGGAGCCGACAGTAAAATGCTTGACATAATGACCAGTCACATAAGAGAAGGCAGTGGTGGAAACCATCCCCACCTTCCTTCTCTATAAAGAATAGCACGAGGAGATAGCAAGAAGAGGTCTCCATAAATCAGATTTCAAAAATCTGATCAAAATGTGTGTGCTTGAAAATGTATGAGTATGATGGGTTAATTTAGGGCTCAGGCCAGCTGAAGCAGCTGTGCTCCCATAAGAGTATTCAACACACTCTAGAGCGTGTGTGTACCCACACATATACACACTCCCTCTCTTGTTCTATCTGCCTCATCACGAATCAGTGGCCAGCATTCCAACTCTATTACACTGAAGTCTTTGTAAAGACCGTGATAAAACACTTGCTTCCTGAAATTCTGATTACAGGCCATACTCTCTGTTTATTTGATCTGTTATCGAGTTTGGGGATTTCAACCCTGAGTTTTTGGATCCTGAGATACTTGCTGCTCGGGTCATCAAATGAAACGTATGGCTGATTTTCACTTATTCGGATACAAAGAAAACCCCCGCCAGATTTTCGATGAACACATGCCACAGAAAACATCACTGTTACTTATTAATCATGCATGTCTGAATTTGGCACGCAATGCGTGCAGCTATGCTGCATGGCGGCAAAGCATTTGGACTCGGCTAATGAGCCGAGATGAGTTGAACTGAGATGTTGTGGAGGGCTGTTGTCCCTAATGTCACAGCAGTGATGTCATTTTAGTTTGGAGGCATGTGATTACATGTGAGAGAAGCAGGTTTGGGCCCCTAAAAATTGCACAGCAATATCTCAGTAACACTGGGGCTGTTTTATGATGACAGCTTCCGTTCGACTTCAAATGATTCCTAATTTCCTTTGATTACTTCATCTCTGTATCTCGCTCTCCGTTAGTGACCCCATCTGCATAAAGTGTGAGCTTAACAGCTTGCAGATGTGAACCAGGGACACTGTTGGACTGCAGAGGGAGAGAGAGCGAGCAGGGCGGGGGGTAGGGGGTGGTCGAGTATGTCTTTAACTATACTTTAACTGACATTCTACACCCATCACACCCCCTCAAAGGTGACTGATCAGTGTGGGCGTCTGAAATATATCCACAGAGCAACACTGATGCTTTTTGGATCAGTGATAGCTCTATTTTTAACCACAATTCCACTCTTTTCCTCTCGGCTGCTGTCTTTTTTTTCACCTGCTCCCTGTTTCCTGTCTTCTGCAGACCCTTAACATTGCTGTTGCCATATTTGAGACACTGATCTCGAAGCTGGGATCCAATTAAATAAACTGATTAACATTAAGCTGTCGACCAACTTCGAGCTCATCCTCTAGCCTCCACTTCTCTAGGTTTCAGAGGCCTATGGAGCTAATACAGCTCACTCACAGGCAATTTCTTGACAAGCTTCCTCAGCCAGTCTTATTGTTCTGTTAACTTCTCTCCTCATTCAGAAGACTGGAAACTGCTCTATTATTACAGCTCCAGGCCTATATTATATACACAAGCTCATCTCAAAAGAAAAAAAAACCCTGAAAACTTTACCCGACTGAGAAAACTGCTGGAGTGACAATCATGCTCTGTTAACAACACTTCTAAAAAAAAAAAAAATAAAAAAAAATAAATAAAAAAAATAAATAAATAAAAAAAAATCGTGACGCCAGCCCAAGAACTGGAGCTAGGGTGATTTCAGATTCCTCTGCATTGTGGACAGGATTCTATTAGCTGTTCTGAAAGGTCTCTTAGGGGCAAAGCAGATGGCTTCAGCAGCTTTTCTCTTCAGCCAATTAAAGTAACCACCATGAAGGCATCCCCATGAACTATAGTACTTCATGTCCCAAGCATTGGTGCTGTAGCTGTCCTGTCAATTATACACAACAACAAGGAACGCTTTTGCAGCTTTACCGTGTGCTAATCCTTGCAACACACAACAGGATATACATGATTCTAAAATTTGTATTTTTGTTTTTTTTAACCAGAACAGAGATGGCATACAGTGTGCTGGGAAAAACTCGGATCTATCGTGGCCAAATACATGATTCCAGCCATCAGCTTGAGAGAAAAGTAAGACCCTCATTTTACTGAGTGTAATCCTTTGTGTGCCATGAATCACAGAGAACAGCTTGTTCAAGAGGGAACACACTTCCACAATTAACCTCCAATTTTTCAACTTGACTCTTGTTACTCCTCTGTAGTGGGAGCTTCCTCCTACACTGTGCAGCAAAGATGAGATGAACGAGCAGAGGAGAGAGGGCAGGGAGAGGAAATGTATGATTGGCAGAAAAAAAGAAAGAAAATTTGGAAAGGAGGGGAACACTGTATAAACAAAAAATTAAGAGAGCAAGATGATTGATTTGTATACTAAAATATCTTGACCAAATGGCTAATGTTAAGAAAAAAAAAAGTAAATTGAAATAGGCCACAAAACAAAGAATACACTGTATTTTTAAAGTCATCTGCTGGAGCTGAATTATAAGTTATAATCTCTTATTGCAGGGACAGTTTGCTCAATTTGGTTAATTTGGTACTTACATTTTATATATATATATATAAATCGTCATTATATATATATTTATATATATATATATATATATATATATATATATATATATATATATATATATATATATATAAATCGTCATTATATATATATTTATATAGTTAAATCCATTCCTTAAACCATAACAAACTGCAGAGTAACTGGTCATGTTCTTAAAGGGATTTATTTTTATGTTTCTTGTGTTGAGTTTAATCTAGGATTTGGTGAGGATACCACATTTCCACTCGTTTCATTTTAAAGCAGTTTAAATGATTACTATATTCTTAGAGTGTAACTTAATAGTGTCATGTAAAGCTTTCTATGAAAATGAGACTACAGTGTCTCAAGTGCCAGGCTACACTGTGGTTACAAACCCTGGCAGCCATTTTATTCCCAACAATGAACTCAGAATGGAAAACATTAATTGCTGAAGGCTTTAACATGCCCTGTAATCAAGTTCATATTCTCTGTCAGACTGAAGAGCCATCTATACTCCTTTACTGCACTACAATCCCTGACCCTATTTTGTGCAGCTCTACAGTATGTTCTTACCTCGTTTCCTAGCAAAGCAGAAACACATGCTTCAGACGCATCGCAGATGGCAGTGAGGTCGTGACCCCCCTCGAGGGCGAGCACCAGGCGGCCGCCGGCCAGGCCCATCAGCTGCTTGGTCAGGTAGCCAAAACCTGCAGTGAATGAGAAAGGAAGTGTGAGTGGTGTTTAGAGCTTACCCCAGAGCTTTGCCACTTGGCCCTCCATCAAAGGAGCCAAAGATGAGGCAGCGGGGGAAAGAAAGAGAAGGAGGAAAAGAAGGGTATTACATCATATTTTTTTCTTTTGTAAAGAAGGCACCCAGGATTTAGAGAGCCTAAAAATATAATAAAAGGCAGGTTTCATTTTAATAAATGTGGCTCAGAGTTTCAGCTCTAGGCTGCTTTTGATCTGTTTGACTATATGCATCCTATTCTAACCAACTCAGACTTCAATTTAGGGCCCAAATACTCTGCTCCATTCACTTGAGGCACTCGGGCAAAGAAAAAGAGAGTGAGATATAAAGGGAGGGGATGTACCGTTTCGTGATCGGCCTGGACAACATGGTACAACAAATTAGAACCAGTGTGTATATATAGACAATGAACAAAAGGTCTAATGAGCACTAGACACAAAATTCATTATATTTCCATTTTCAAAGGCCACTACGTGGATACTGTGTGGAGAAAATGTGTGTGTTTAGTTCAGGAACACCAAACATGCGACTGCGTGCACAATCCTCTGGTGAGATCCAGATCAAAGCCTGTATGGTTATGTACATTTGTGTGCACACACATGAATGTGCATGTTTGTGTGTTCACCAGATATCTAGATATCCTGGTTCCAGAGAGGTCTAGATAAGCGAGCGTGTGTATGGAAGACTGTACAGAGGTCCAGATAAGAGTGTGTGTGTAGGAAAATGGGTCTTGTCACAGGCTATTGGGCTGATATGAGACCATTCTGCATCACAATCAGATTGAAAGTGGACTTTATCAACAATGTTGGTGCAAATGCAGGCAAAAATGTGAACAAAGGTTCCACTCAACAACAAACCAGTGTTTATTCTTTACTACACAGGCATTAAACCACTTGCATAACGACTGACATGAGGTCATTTTTGCAGTTAGATGTAATCTACAAAGGAGGGCTGAACTAATATGGATAGATTTGTAATAAGATAAAGATTACTCCTTGGGGTCTTACATGGTTTCCCATATTTTAGGCTTAAACTAGGAATGAGATGAAAATATTTTACTGAGTTACAATTCTTAGTTATGGGTTGTGTGTGAAAGAAAGTATGATGGAAAAATAAGTGTGATTTTCCTCTTCTCTCTAAGGCCACAAAAAGAAAGGAGGTGATACAAACACAGACAATGAAGAAAAAGAGACACCAGAGGGATAGAAAGAGAGAGAGACTTCTATATTAGTGACTCATGGTTTTGTTATGTTGCGTGAAAGCCTGGTGTGTGGGAGGAGAGCGAAGACTGTGCTGGTGTGTGCTGCAGTACAAATGTGTCAGAGTAAAGGGTGCTTGACCACTTACATTTGGCTGAGAGTTTGTATCCCCCCAGTGGTGGCGGGTGGCCCTCCACAGCATCGAACCCAGACGAAACCAGGACCACGTCGGGAGCAAACTCATTAGCGATAGGCATCACTATCGTTCTGCAAAGAAGATAAAGACATACATTCCATAATCCATCTCAGTTCCCTAAAATAAAAAACATAAATAATAAATAAATGACCTAATGTCTACAGCAAAACTCAACAGCAAAACAAGACTTCAATAAATACATTAACACTGCAAAAACTAGTGGAAGAAACAAGGGATAAACTTGATTATAGCCCAAATGTACAAGAATAACACGATATATTAAAAAAAAAAGGACGATAATTATAAAAACAAGAAACATATTTATCCACCCTGCAGTACAAGGCAGAAACTCTCTCAAATCCATGCATCATGATGTACACAAGTACAATAAAAAAGATTATTTAAAGATTATTTCATAAAAAATTACTAGTCATTTACAAATGAACGCATCACACATGAAGACCATTCAATTTATTTTTAATTACAGTGTAAGTGCTATAAGACAAAGCAAACAAAATGTTTACAGAAAAAATAAATAAATAAAATAATAATAATAATGAAATAGAATGAACAAACAAATGCTGCAAAAAAATCGGCTATTTTATTAAAAGCTTCATAACCATTATTGTGAGATGTGTGTCTGACTATCTATCCATCTACCTAAAAATCACAAAATTTCCCATTTTACATGCATGAATTTGAGAGAGCTTCTCTCTTGCACTGCACAGTGGTTGAAAATGATGGCTGCTTTATTCTTCACAGACCTGCACAAGTTACTGCACAAATACAAACTGATAAGTTAACTGTGTAGTTTGGATCAACCGTCGAACCGTAGACACTGACTAATTTCTACCAGCATCTAATTTTTACTATCTCTAGCTGGCTTCCATACACACAGCTACGTTCTGAAGGAGGGGGAAATAACTTACATTGATTTCAAGTTACATGCTCAGTGTCAATGTGTGATTTATAGAAGGACTGTGGGTTTAATGGTCCATTTTGTGGTGAGGCTGTGATTCCTAGCCCAGAGCCACTGCAATGAACACAGCTCCTCGTCTCGGTTTGACTCACCCAGTGTGCTGAGCTGACCTGATGACAGCGAGACTGAGCATGGCCGGCATATGGCATTAAAACTCTCCCATCAGTCCTCTCTCACTCTAGAACTTTAATAAAAGTTAACAATCGTATGCTCTCCTGTCTGAGTCTCATGCCATAAAGCACAGTGAATGTTATCATTGGGTAAGGAACATCAGAGCACACACCAGCGTGAGATATGTGTATCGCCTGGGCAGGAGGATATTATGACCGAGCTTATGACTATAACCTCCGGCTGGCCGGTCCCAGTATCCCTAAAGCACAGCCAGCTGTGAGGCTATATTAAGCGCCATTACGATGCTGCATTTCACTGGCCGACCTGCAGCTGGAGAGGAACTGGATCTGCCTGGGGTTTGGTAGGGCTGCAGTCAGAGATCTCTCTGAGGATCTGGTTGGAGCTCAGCTCGCCGCTGCAGTGGAGGTGTAGGCAGATTATAGGCCGGCTTTGTGTTGCTTTTCTTTAGATGTGGGTAGGTCTTGCACAGCTGAAACCTGTCCACAAGTACCGCAGCTGAAGTCAGTCTGTAAATACCCGTAATGGTCTACAGTGTATTCTTTAAAAAAAATAAAATAAATAATAATACGCATGCAACAACATTCTATCTGCCTCATTTTGATTCGTCTCGATGCTGACGTCAAATCTTGGGCTTTATTTTTTGTACTGGGGAACGCTGTCCTGTTCCATAACTGTCAAAGATGTTTAAGTACATTTAACACAGGTCTTGTTAATGCAGCTTGGGGTTGTGTCATGAATGTAGTTTATTTGATTTGGTTCAAGTAGCTTGGCTGCCGTAGCTATAGCCATGTCTCGGATTTAAATGCGAGTATAATGCATCAGCAGCAATGGCTAACATTGCACATATTTTGCAGCAGCTGTAAGGAGCTGTACTTTGCTGACCCCTGGAACATGGTACTTGGATGCATGGGCTTGGTGACAGAGATCTGGCTCCTAAGATGGCTGAAGTCCAGTCAAGCCTCATGCTTCAGATCCCCTTCTGCACTAGCATAGTTTGTATGTGTAGCACACAGTCCAATATCATTCCCATCTCCGAGCTGAATTTAGTGATCCTGGAGTTAGGGAAATTTCTATTGTGATTATGAAAGGTTGTACCATTTGGTCTATTGATGGCATTACAATACAATGAATGCAAGGAATGAGGGGGTTGCCAATGGGTGAACCAATGAATATGCTATAAAGTATAGCGGTTTTCTGAAGTGTTGGTCAGAGCATCACAGTCCTCCAAGCTGAAAATACTTCATATTTTCACAGTCAACAGTGACTCCGGTCAATGCATGTTTTGGCTTGTTTTGTGGCTACACATAAAACATTCAGTCTCACAACAGCCGCCCTCATTTTGGAAAAAGTGTTGACTGACCATTGATGGTCTTAAGTCAATATTTTAGACAGCTCTAGAAACAAGGAAAATGTATTCATTAGCAGGAAAGAAGTCTTTTTCTCCATCTCTTTGCAGCCTCAGGCAGACTTGCCACAGGTGACACTTGCTGACGCTACACTTCGCTCGTGCAGCCACAGCAAAGCCTGGCTGTGTTTCTCCTGTGTCTGGAGCACGATGCACAAAAGCTTTGATGCTTTACATGCAGGCCACAGGCATGCCGATGGCTGCCACAAACCTGGAGTCGAGACTTGGTGCGCCAGCGGCAGGGTGGGTACCGAGCCCGCTGCCTCACTTTGATGTTCTCAGTGAGACGTGCTAGCGCCATGCACCCATCAAAAGTGTTCACGTCATCACATTCCCTCGATGGACCCCCCACCAAAACTTGCAGTGCTCTGCCGTATGCCGCAGCCACGATCTCTTGGTGACGAGTGTGGAAATTCTGCATTAAAGCACATGTATGAATCATGCACTGTCTGATCTGGGAAGAAGAAAAGAGCTCTGCTAATTATATTGGGAATACTGAGATTTATGAGGCAAGGAGCGGGAATCTTGGGTCTATGATAACTGTCAGCGGACTTCTATTCCGCATGCGACTTTATCCCTGATTCTCAGCAAAATGAACTGAACAGAAAGGGGATGAATTATCGTCTGGACCACACAGATATGTAATGAATATAAATCAAAGCAGGCTGTGACCCTCGCAGAACCCATGTACCTCTCACAATTCACAGATCCCAAGAAGCCCTTTTTAACCCTCTTCTCCACGCTTCTCCTTTGTCTTTCAGACCTGTGTGTGATTTTCCACAGGAGTAAGAAAGCAGGATGGGTTTGACATCCTTGAAAGCGGCTTGTCAAGACCCTCGGTGGAATATGCTCCGAGAACACTTCTTACCAAGCTACCAAGTTTCCTATAGTCTGTTTAACCTCACATGCGATAATGCAAAGAAAATGCAAAAACATGAAGACACACAGACAGCAGAAATGGTATCAGTATAAATCCACCAGGCTTTTCAGCTAAGCTCACCTTTGAAGAGTGGCCTCATAAAGAGAAAGCATGCCATCTAAAGCCAAAGAGAGCAGCATTAATAATCACTAAGCGTTCACCCAGACCCCCTCATCAGTCTGGAACACACTTCATCCTTCCTACCACACAGTCAGGGTCCTCGCTAAATCTTAAAAAGCCCATAAATGTTCCCCACCAGTAACTAGTGGGCAAAGTGCTGCTTCAAATATGTTTAAATACATAATCCAGCATTAGAAAATACTATTTAAGGATAGAAATAAGAACTCGGAAAGTTAGTATTATATTGATTTTTTGTGATTCATAGTGTTACTGTACCCTATGATTTAACGCTAAAAGGCTTGACAGCATATGTTTTGATAATGGGAAGTGTGAACCAAGAAATAAAAAAAAAAGGACAATTTTCTTTGGACTCTTTCCAGGTCATTTCTGTGCCAGGATTAATGGCAACTGTCAGTATCCCACTGTGTTTAGTGGTTATTGAAGGCCAGTACCCTGACAGCAGTGCTAAAAGAACAGACTGTGCCGCACTCAGTGGCTTTCCCATGGCCAAAAGAACATGCATTTACAGCATATGGGCTTTCCTCCCTTTCCCAAGAACTTATCAGAAAACCTCAAAACCCTTTACTTTTAAAGATGATAGTACCTCATCTTAGTCATAAAACAACTGGCATCAATATTATTTCCCAACTGTTATCCTGAAATTCATGTGAAATTTTCCCTCGTTTTTTTGGGGAGGGTAAAGTGCCTCTTCCCTTTGACTCTTTTGCTAAGAAATACATTTACAGGAGAAGGACTAGCCATCTAGACCTGCAATTTTGAGTCGAGACCAGTCAGAGTATTCTGGCAAACTACGGTGAAAGCTTGGTTGATGAAAACATCTACACTCACTAATGAGGAAAAATCTAAGTAGAAACCTGCATAGCAGAATAAAGGTCCATGTGTACAAATGATTGGCTACTGGAAGCATGCCAGAGCCAAACCTATTTAAAAAACCTTTTAAAAACTCTGATGGTTTCTAGGCATGGATGGTTGTGATGGTTGGGACCAAGTCTAATGTTTGATATGGATCATCAATCAGCTCCTGGTGAAAACTATCTAGAGCCCAAACAGACACTGGAGAGTAAAATAGTCTTTCTAACCTCTTCTCTTTTATGCATAGTGGCAGTGCGTTTGAAAGAGTCAGAGTTGGAGGAGTGTTGCGTGTAGAGCTGGAACATGGCTTGGCAGAAGCAACTTGTTGGAAGACAACAGAAGGTTTTTGTATCTAAAGGATATGATGATGCTACAGCAAATAGAGATCAGGCCAATTTGGACATCCTCCAAACTGAGGCTCTTTCAAAAGCACACATTTTGGAATCTGAGAAGGTCTTCTTCTTCTTCACATGGAATTGACAAGAAACACGCCAAGGTCCTTCTCATTAAGCCTGCATCCGCTCCACCAAAAATAAATGTTCTAAATCCACCTCCGATTATCATCACTAAAGGTCTTGGACAGGAAAATGCTCGCAACGGAAGACCCAAACAGCAGCCGATCCACTGCAGGAGACATCAGGACCATGAGAGACGGTTGGCGAAGATTTACGAGCACTAATTAGCAAAGGCCTCGTCAGATTCTCCTGCATTGCACCGAGACAAACTGCAAGAAGTGGAAGTGGGACAGGGGTCCACGTGCTGTCAAAAAATGATTCACCCTTAAAATTCTGTCTAATTCCCAAAAAGAAGGAGGCCAGTAGTAGAGGAAACAATGGGGCCCACTTGTAAAACCACCAGGACCAACGAAGGGTTAATGCTATCCAGGGCTATCTGTCAGGCTCAAAGGCTTTTCCAATCTCTCCCCCTATACAAAAAAAGTCAAGAAAGACCTAAAAGGAAAAGAAGGGGGAAAACACTTCAAAGCCTTGTCATCTGGCATTGCGGAGAGCTGGTTTGAATTAACTACAATTCTCCTCTCCTTTTCCAAGTTCATGGCGAGAATGCCTTGGCTTCTGGTTTTCATTAGAGCCAATTTTCTTATCTTTTTTCTCCCTCTTTCTTCATCTCAAGCTTGATCCCCTGTAAATGCAACGTGGCACTGAGTGTAGCTAAATAAGAAGGTGCTGCCCGCAAGGCACGCATTGTCTCACATGGCCCACAAAATGCAGCTGAGATGGAAATAAGGAAAATGCAGAGAAAAGGAGACAGTGGGAGGGGGACAGAAAGAGAGAAAGATGTTGGTTGTTTACACCAGAGCAGCCTTTATTTATCTGTTCCTCTCATCTGTTTGGTGGGATACAGATTTTTCCATTCGGACTTTATCATTACTGCAATAGCGCATTATTTACCAAGCAGGCAGAAAGAGAGAGAGAGAGAGAGAGAGATGAATTAAAAACTGATGGTAGTTGATGGAAAGAGAGAGAAGGGAAAGACGCTGCAAGAGAGCAGGAAGAGAGAGACAAAAAGAAAAGATATATGGACTGTTGGGCTCTCTCTCTCTAGTCTTAAGGGAGAGATAAATCAGTGTTTAGAGAAGGGTGCAGTGCTGTGTGAATGATCTGAGCGGCAGGGCAGTGAGAAAGAGGGAGGGAGAGAAGGAGAGAGAGCAAGTAAGGAAGAGTTTGGCAGGGTGGATGGTTCCTTCAACGGGATGGGACTCAAAAATAGCCAAACATGGATTTAATGCATCAGATAATTGCCAGGTCCTTCATGTGGTGGATTGAGTACATTAGCAAAATGGAGAACGTCAAGCTGAGCAGTGTATTAAAATTAGAGTTTCTATTAACAAACAGCTCTCCTGGATAGAGAGGGCAGGTTTGTGCTGTTAAATGTGAACATTCATTTTTAGTGCCTGCTTTATCCTGGTCTGGGTTGCAGAGCTTATACTGGGATCACTGGGCATGTGACAGGAATACACCCACGATGGGAAACTGACTTATGCTACAAGCAGATATTTGTTTGAGATCTCTGACTAAAGGTAAGCCTTATGTCTGGGCTGGAGGAGCTTTTTGTAGCTCTTGGTAATAAATAAGGTAAATCTTCAGCAAGTTTACTCAACTCAGACAGACAGACAAACTATATAATTAAGTTTACATGGAATTTTCCCTGAATTATTGGCACAATGAGAAGTGGAAAAAAAGAATCAAGTTCAAATGCACCATTGTACAAAAATATTTGATCACAGAAGTGCTTAAAGTTTAACCTCAAGGAAAGTTATTACACAACATGGCTGTTTGCCACTTTACACATTTCTCATGGTTCTGTAAAAAGTTTAAGCCCATTTTTCCCTAATAGCATCAGTCCTGATTATTTCTGTTTTATGTGTGCAAGGCCAACTATAGCCTATAGCCAGCAATTACATTCACAATTTATATTTATTTACATTTATCCTAGGTTGATTTACAAAATGTCTTAAAACCGTATCATTTTAAACCAGAAGTATTCTGCTTAGGAATGGCAGGGGTTTGTTAAAAAGTGCCAAAAAGATGGAAGAGACTTGCCAGCGCATAGGCAGATTTAGTCGCTCCAGGATTTTGCAACTGCAGAAATGAATGCAAAATTAACCAAACCCCATGATATTTGGGGAAGCTTGCAAATTTTTCAGAATTGACACACATTTTCTGAAGATCGGGGCCAAGAACTGTCATGTGACGTCATCACAATGCCCTGTTCTCTTCATGTGTATCACATGAGTACAGCTAGCACAGAAAGTAATTAAATATGTATCTTCACATGATAGGAGTCTAAGAGAGAAATCCTGAGCTTGCATTTTAGCCAATTTTCAATCCAGTTTTCTGCAAGAAAAACACCAAAAACTCTTGGACTTCTCTTGAGTTTTCCAATAAGCTATAGTCACGGGTCCTGTTGGGAAATTCAGCAACTCCTGAACTTTTCAATATTAAACAGAGGGCATGTGATACTGACACTTTTTTTTTTACAAAACATTGAATTAAATTGCTCATAATATCGTATTAAAACACATGCACACTATATCCATGAAGCCCGTATGTGGTTCTTCTTCAAACCTTCCTCAAAGCCACTTTTGTCTTTGTGTACAGTATTCCTTCATTAGCACTAAGAGGCTCAAACCTGCTCTATGCCCATGTGCACAAAGCAAGCTCCATGAAGACATGGTGTGTCAAGGTAGGACTGGAAGAACTCTAGTGCCCTGCACAGAGCCCTGGCCTCAACCCTACTGAACACCATTGGGATGAACTGGAATGCTGACTGAATCCTAGACCTTCTCACCCAACATCAGAGACTGATCTAATGCTCTTGTAGCTGAATGAACACTAATCCATGAACGAGCACATCCATGCTCGATAATCTACTGGAGAGTTTCTCCAGAAGAGTGTAGGTTCAGACGGGGAAAAAAATCTGGAATGGATGTTCAACAAGTACATCCGAGTGCAATGGTCAAGTTTCAGCAAACCTTTCTTCACATCACTGCATAACTGTTTACTTACTTTCATCTAAGCTAATTATGTTTCTTATTGTCCAATTGTAGTGTCCAAGCAGGGAAGAGAAATTAAGCAGGAAGAGACATAGAGGAGAGCAGAACAGGCTGGGTACCACGATCAGTATGAATGGGCTGACAGTACAGGGCTGTGCGCCAGATTCAGAGTGGCGGCTGGCAGAAAAAACTCGGACTGAATCATGCAGCAGCTCAGCAAAGCGTGCTTCTGAGAGTCATACACCACAGTACCACACACTGCTACTCCAGCAGACTGGGGTTCCTGTGACTAACCCTGACTCACACTTCAACACGTTATCCCTCATATTCCTCAGCCAACGACACTCAGTATTCCCTTAGGATTACAGAGTAATGCTGCTAGCTGCACAGAGTCCAAGCATCATACATCAGCTGCTTACTTCAGCTCTTTAGTGTAGAGATCTGCATCACTGCCAGACTCCATTGGGACATGTGGAACCCTGTACAACAGGATGCAAGGTTGCAGGAGGAAACGGGTGGGCCAAGTAACTAGCACCAGTGGGTAACTGGGTAAAAAAAAAACAACTGTAAAAGAAATTCTGCTATAATTTTCCAGGTTTTGATTGAGATGGTTGCTTTTCAGTGTTCGTGTGATTGTGCTAGTAAAGTGATTTTACTACGAGCCTTAACAAATACTAACAATTTATTTACTTTTGATCCATTTATAGCTACAATTATTATAGTGGAACATTTGTTTAAAAAAAAAAAAAAAGAAAAGTGGGTTACTGTTCCATTTATAACCTTTATCTCTTTTGAAATGAATAAGACATAAAAGTATCCTGTCATGTTACTGAGAAACCACAAACCACAACTCCTCTGTCTTGAAGATTCTCCCATGTCAGAAGTCCTAAAGTTACAGCTTTCCCTCTGTCTGTTAAAGTGCTGACGCTGGAGATTTCTTCCACATTTCAGATCTCAAAAATCTACCATATCAATAATTATGATAACGCAGACAGCACTAGTGTAAGAGCTGCTGTCATAGAAAACCAGTCAATCAATCAATGTGGACAATTCAATGGTACAATAGTCCAAAAATCCTTAAACTGTACAAATTGTACATGCTTACGTACTTGTGTCATGGCAAATTTGAAGTCAGTGAGACATCCACATGTGCGGAAAATAACTTGCTAAAAACCGACATTAAAAGATCCGACATTTGTAACACTAGCGGAATGCATTTCTGTGGGACTTTTGCTGTGCAAGCGAAAGTGAGATAAATGCCAGCAGGACATGGTATGAACTGACTAAGTACAATGTGTGCGCAGGACCACTCAGTGGAAGAAGTGTGATGTGGGAAGCTACACGTCTGGCCTCAGTGAAGAAAGCAGAGGGTGATGCAGTGTGCGAGGCAGCTGGCATCACTTAGACCCTGCGTGCGGAGCTTAGGCCGGACCAAAACTGTGCTGTTTATCAGTGATGCGCTGCGGGGAGATTTACAGTGCCCGAGAGACTGGAAAGCAGGACCAAAGGCTGAAAGGGAGGTGAAGAACGGGATGAGCACGGATCATCCGGGTTCATCGCAGACGTGCTGTGGGCTGTTTGTCACGCCGCTTGTCTACCTGCAGGATCAGAGTCAACGTGTTCGTTGTAGATTGACCTCTTCAAAGCAGAGGTCTGAAGTAGGCCGTGTGCTAGTGTTCTGGGGGGAGAGGGTTATTAATAGTCCCAGACACCGGAGCTAATGGGGCTCAGACCTACTGGCACATCCTCAAAGACTCCCATCAGCCCCCGTACACAGATAAAAGAGACTGGCCCAAAGAGGGGCGGTGCTTAAACAAATTGTTACAAGACATTGTTTTGGAAGCTTTCTCCTCCAACTTTCTTTCATTCTCTCTTAGATGCTGAAAATCCGTGTGAAAGTTGTAGGCAGTGTGCAAATGTTCTTCAGCTGCTTCTTCACGATGGAGTCCTAAAAAGTTTGCCGTTATTTGCTTGCAGTAGTGCGAAACACGTTATTAATTTTACCTTCGTTAAAATTCAGGCATACTGCTTAGTTTCCGAAACTAGATGAAAGTCTTGTACCTTAATCAGGGTTAAGGTCTATATGTATCTTACAGTAGTGCTCTAGCTACAGGGGCCAGGTCTTGCTGTCTAACGGCAACACAATACGCGGCTTAAACACACGTAAAATGTAGTAGCTATTTAGGCACAGAGAAATAGCTTGTTATTAAGGTAAATAAATAAATAAATAAAAAGATTAAAAAACACCCAGAATAATTGAAATAAAACAAAAGGACAATTTAAATCTACTTTTTTTCTAGTTTTTCTCAAAACTGAAAAACTAAATAAGTGTGTCTTTTATTTTATTTATTTATTTATTTATTAAAAAAAAAAAAAAAAAAATATATATATATATATACATACAACAATATAATGAGAACTAGAATATCACATCAATGGTGGTTACCTGAAGGCAGCCAGATATTCCACATCTCCCATGGGAGGCTCCAGACCACCTGTGAAGGCCATGTTTACGTTGAAGCCCATACCAGGACCCGAGCCCACCTGGTGTACACACACACACACACAGACTTAATGCTGCAAGAATTTCCTTAAAAAGAATCAAACAAACAAAAAACAATGACAAACATTCTTAAAACAGAAATAAAATACAACAAAAGTATTAGTTGTGTAATTTCGGGTTACAACAGTGGTACATCTCTGATCCAGGAGGAATCAATTTATATATTTCATTCATGAAAAATTGAAAGAGCAGGAACTTTTTAAGGAACCGAGAAGGATCAGCGACGTGATCACTGGAGGAAGCCGGACCGATGATGGTTTATAGGCCCTTAGATTCAGAGTTTTCTGCTTCTGCTTCAGATTAGATACTTTTCTGTGGCTCCAAAACTTTATAGGTGGAGCGTGTTGTACTGTCAGATATGAATCTGGTGTCCTGTTTAATGTCAGACTTGTGGATGCAGTCTGACCCTAATCAGGATAAAGCTGTTCCTGAAGATGAATGAATAAATAAACGTTGCACTGAATGACAGTGATTGCTCAAGCACAAGTGTCACAAAATGAGCAACTGACTTGCCTGGCAATTAGGGGAAAAAAAGCTGCATTCATTCAAGAAGCAATTGCTGAAAAGATTTCTTTTTTTAAAAATAAATAAAATTTGTGTAGCACTTTTGTTTTTAATCCAAGATGCAAATAAAAATGTGTGTTGTGTAAATGTTTCTAGTGGCCTGTGGTCATGGCAAAGGCATGACATTTTGCTTTGAGCAAGTTCAGCTAGTTTAATAAACAACATTAATGGTAACATTTACACAACAAAGCAGAACAACAGACAACAATGTCCCAGCTTTAATACCATAATAATGCTGTTATTTTACATACTGCTTAAGGCACTAGTGGGTCTTCAGTGTGTGTGTGTGTGTGTGTGTGTGGAGGAAAATGAAATAGAGAGAAGTGTTATTATTCTTTTCTCGGCCTGTGAGACATGATGAGTCGGTGTCTCAGCTGCGTCTGTGGTTCTGACCTCATCAGGGGCGCCGCTGCCAGGAAAGAAGTTCCCGTCGTCATAGCGATGCAGAGACAGATACAGCACATTGGGGTCACTGTAGAAGGCCTGCTGGGTGCCGTTGCCATGGTGAACGTCCTAAAAGAAGAGAGCTGTGTTATTATTTAGTGTTTACTGGTATAAATACAAAAGCATACTCGGTTCAGGGGGAAAAAAAGATAAACACGCTCGGTGCATCACCACTCGGTGGCTAATTGTATGAAGATGAAAAATATCACGTTTACATAATGCCAGAATCAGACGCTAAGCTGGAAAAGACATTGTGTGGCACATTTTCATGACATTAAAAATGTATAAACATTCTATTCTGGGCTCAGTGTAATAATGTTTAATAGCTTTGTGTGTCTCATCCTGTGTCTTTTGATCTGAGGCGCTGTGTGTCATGGAGTGGACTGCTCCAGCAGAAGCGCTGCGTGACAGACAGGAGGAAATGAACGGCATTTCAAAGGCATCCGAGACCTTAATGATCTCAGTCGAGTCTGGCCAGCAGGATTGCTGCGCATCCGCGGCCCATATCGTACCACTACAGGCCTGAGAGGGACACTCGCTGACCTACATACGTATATGAACCTGTCACTGTCGATAGGGAAGGGTTTACGAAAACAGTCGGAACTGGAACTCACAAAGTCGTCTACCTGACTGAGACAGCTTCCAGAAATATTAATAAAACAACATCTGAGAGAAAGTTTTAACGTATCAAATGACTTAAAATTAAGACAGAAAAAAATTAAGCGGATCGTCTGCCATACAAATCCCTGTGAATGAGTTGTTACTAGAGAAATGATAATGAATTAGAGCGTATATGGATTACAGACTGCACTACTACGCTGCTGTAGAAAATAAATCGAGACCTTCTGACCAATCAGTATTGAGAATTCTACAGCATTGTGATTCAAACACAGTTAATATAATGTAAGTTTTCAATATATGCATATCTGATACCACAGAGTTCATGTCATTTACATTCTTTTCCTTTATTGTGTAAGTGGTCAAACCTCTGAGGAAACACTCACCCAGTCCACTATCAAAATCTTGCTGACATTCAGTCGCTGCTGGAGGAGCTTGGCTGCGATGGCCACTGAGTTGAAATAACAGAATCCCCTGTTATTGCAAAGAGAGAAAAAGAGAAGAGAGATGGATGAGTAAGGGAGCATAGAGAGAACAGTGAGAACAGTGTAGTGTGGCGTGTGGAAGTCTGTGTAAAGTGGACCCCCTGGTCGAGTGGATTCTCCCATTTCACTAATGACAATTCACCCACAGAGTTCTGGCTACACTTCAGAGTGAAGAGAACAGTGCTTTGGCCTGGCCTATAGCCCATACACAATGATACACCACTGCACACACACACACAGCCTCCACTAAGCCTGGCACACTCACCACAGCATTGCAACAGCCATCTCATTTAACCTTTTCCCAAAGCCTCAGTGGAACAATAATTTCACTTAACCTTTATGTAATGAGGCCGATTTAGTAAAAAGGCTTTTCTGTAAAACAAAGATGGAAGTAGTAATACGGATCACTTACTGGGCAGGTATTTAATACACACACACACAGACAGACACATAGACAGGCAGACATAGGATAAGACACAGACACACACTCAGACAGACAGAAAGACACATAGACACACCCCCAGTGACACTGAGTAGCTGAAAAACAAGGCATCCACTATATTACGCTCTTTCAGTCATGCTCTCAAAAGTATGTGGGAATATTATGAGGTTTCGATAATTTCGCTGCTGAATTCCTTTACAGCAGCCAGGCTTGTGGGATGAGGAAGTCTACACACTTGGCCAGGATGTCCACCTCTAAGCTGGGATTCATTTTTGTTTTAATGTGTGTGTGTGTGTGTGAGAATGAGTGACATCATGCTGTATTAGGGTGCTTTCAGATATGCAGTGTTTAGTCCATTAGAAACGAACCCTGACCCGTTTTCTCCGTGGGTGTGGTTTGTTTAGGTTTGTTACTCGGAATCGCACCAAAACAACTGTTCCGAGGGTGTCTCGACTCTCCAGTCCAACTGTAGCGTAGTTCTGCTGCAGCGAGCGAGGGATTCAACCCTGATTCCGTCTGCCATGTGTTTTGGTTGTGGGTGACATTTTTGTGTAGATGCGGGCTGCTAAACTCAGCCACAAGGTGTAAACTGATCCAAAGGGCAAAGCCACAGAAATGTGATGTGCTTTAGTCTGATAATACACAAACATTATTCTCACAGTTTGGGATCACTGTTCCAAGGAAACACACACGAAATTAGTCTGAATTGAAAATAGAGCAAAAGAACAGGACATGCTGGCATGTCAGAGTTAGAAATAATGATTTTGATGGAAATGATGAACGTTTTCTTCAAACTTTGCCTCAGAAAAACACCTTTTGCAGTAATTACAGCCTGGACATTCTAGATGTCAAATTTTTCAAGATAATCTGATGAGATTTCACCCCATGCTTCCTGGAGCATCTCCCACAGGATGGATCGGCTTGATGGAGTCTTCCTCCCTAGCTGAACTCAAGCTGAAATATGCAAGTGATCCCAAACTTTTGAGCGGTAGTGTGTATATATATATATATAATTATTTAATCATTTATTTCTTCAGCACCCACTCTGTGTTCTCCATGCTTGAGTTATTTTGGTGATTTCATTTCACTCTGATTAGGACTTGTGATAGAACTGAAAGCACTCCAAGACTTTAACATGTGACTCATCCCACACATGTTTAGTGGTTTATTCTGAAAAGAATATCTCTGCTTATTCACCTCCAAATATAAAATGAGGTTTTTCTTATTTATTTTTATGCTGACAGCTTGACTGTTTTGCTTTTCCTCAAATATAGAACGAAACAAAAACCATGTTTATATTTATATCATTACTCTCCTGTACATGAAATGTGACAATTATATATATTCACAATATGTTAAACAACCAAACATATCAGATGGTAATATACTGTCATATATATATATATATATATATATATATATATATATATATATATATATATATATATATATTTATTTATTTATATAATAGGGGGGTTGCAGCTTTGACTGAAAATGAAAAAAGCTCAATTTATAATAAAACCTAATTACTTGATATAAAATATGTAGCATGAATACTGTTACTACTAATATCTGACCTGACTTGAGTGCAGTCTGTTAGTATTGCAGTGTGGTGCTGTGGTTCGTGCAGTGAGGGGAGTGGTACTCACATGGGGGTGCTCTCCTCGGCGTGGTGTCCTGGAGGTCGCACCACAGCGAAACCGTTCTGTAATCACACACCAACACATGCACAGCTGCGTTAGCTATACCACCACACACGATACAGAGACCAGCCCACATATGTGCACATGCATGCATGCTCATACACACCCAAACAGAATGACAGTAACACACAGATGTATAGTTCCCTCTCTCCCAGCATGAAATTCAGCTACTCTAAACCCTGATGTGGATCTAAGTTCATTATTTTTCTAACGGTCAGTGGAGGACCGTGCTGCAGCGGACCCAGAGGACTAGTGGAAAGTGCTGATAAGAGTCACTGAGCTCAGATGAGAGTGGAAGACTCTCCAGGCCACTCCGAGCACAGGGACTTCCCGTCTTAATGATGTTGGAGCAGCTGTGCTGTACTGTTTTCCTTTCTCGCTCCAGAGAATATTAAGAGAGGGGTTTAGCCGGTGTAATGATAGTTCTCAGTGGTGTGTTTTTGAGAGTGCTGGGCTGGGCTTGCGGCTGAGGTGTTGCACTTCTATTTTGGTGTGGGATGACTGGCAGACAGGATGTTATGCTGAGTGTGTGTACTGAGATCTACAGTCTCACTAACGATGTGGTTACACTCAGGAGTGTTTGCATTTGGTTGAGATTAGGTTGCTTGCCATTGAAAAGATGCCCAGATATCAGCTGATCTCACACACACACACACACAAACACACATGATTTGGCTACACAAACACGGAGTAAAGCAAATATTAACACTACATTAAGTCTCCTCTTCCTGAAATGGTAACAGACTGGACACAGTGGGACAGAAAAAAAAAATCCATGTGAATCCATCAATATGTCGATATTTAGGTAAACGAGTGTTAGGCTAATTCGAAACAAACAATTTAGAAATGTTTTTTAGATGTGCTTAAGCAGAAGAATGTTGCTATAATCCTGTAAGGTTTCCTGAAGGGATGCGGCTTTCGTACGGCTGAGACACTGTTACAGGAAAACAAATTCTTGCATATTAGATCAGGTTTTTTTTGTTGTGTTTTGTTTGTTGCCCTGACAAACAAGTATTCCTTTCTACTCTCAAGAAACAAACGTTTTCATTTAGTATGTACAGTTGGGTCCCGAAATCCTGAGATCAGTACTAAAATGCTTTCATTTTGCACTTTATTCGAATTTAATTTACTTTTCTAAAACATACTTGACAAATTATTGACAACAACTTGAGTGAGAAGCAGAACTGTTTACACAGGTTTTGCAGATTTCTTTAACTCCCTTGTTCGCTTTAATGACAGTGAGCTGCCCTGGACTCCACAAGTTTGTGCAAAACATTATGATCTATTTTTAGAGTGTCATCCGAACATATGCTTCAGTAGCGGAGACTAGGCATGAGAAAAAAAAATGAGCTTTTGTCCATGCTCAATATCACACGTTTTGAACAGAGACCTAGAAATCGTGCAGAATCTTGAACAGTAAATATCCGAGCTATCGTGCACTTACTTTCTTTTAAGGAAAACTGTATTTGCTTTTTTTGGGGCTGAATTTCACTAGTTCTTGAATGTTCTTAGGCTGTACTGCGTGCGTGTATACGTGAAGACGTTGAACAGAAAGCCGTATGGGATTCAGCTGAACTGTGTGTTGAAGAGGGTTTAATATAAAAAATTAAGCAGGATCATTTACAGGTATTTTCTCAGGACGTCGCCTAGTATTTTTTTTTTTCATGTTCTCTCTTGTTTTTATGTTCCGTATTTTATGCAATACAAATGTAGCACTACTCTTAATGTTAGACTATTGAAAAATAAATTAGTGCAATAGTATATAGTAGGAGGAAGTTAAAATAAAGAAGAAGAGGAGGAGGAGGAGGAGGAAGAAGAAGAAGAAAGTAAGTCGGTGTTTATAGACTGGAGTGTGGAGTGAGCAGGGAGGTGTGAAGTGTAGGAGTGTGTGTAGGTGCTGAGTGAGAAGTAGGAGTGTGGAGTGAAATGTATATAATGTGAGTGAGCAGCAGACACGGTTGGTATGTGTGTGAAATATGGAGCTGAAACACATTGCAAATATTTTCTATTCAAATGTACTGGAGCATTAATTGGATCCTGATACTGACAGGATGAAGTGCCACAGCAGCGCTGCACCATGGTGGGTGAACATGCCGCCTATCCGAACAGGCTAAGACGATCATTTACAGTCGAGACTAATGTTTCTAACTCGGTGATATTAAGCTCAATATTATAACGCTTGAGACTGAGTAAACGAACAAACCTTAAAAAAGGGAATAAGTAGGAATAAGAATCGTCGGGATTCAAATACTTTGAGGGGTCATGAATCGTTAGTGTTCTATAAGTCGATACTACAAAGTCGAACAGTGAGAAGTGAGCATATTGTGAATAACGAGCTCATCATCCTGGGTTGTCAGTGTGATTTCAGCAGCGGGTTTCTCTCACAGGGATCCAGGTGAGAACATATACACTGAAGAAAGGGTGAGATTTGAGGGAGAATTATTTAGGCTATCGATGCGGGATCATCGCAGAGTGGCTGTGTGTTGAAGCTTTGAGAGGTTTCACTGCAGCCAGGCAGAAATGCAGGAGGGTTTTGAAAAACAGCTGAGTAATAAACCTTTACGGACTTGTAATGTTAAACTCTTTTTCTGACAATGAGTGACAGGGACCATTTGTTAAATAAATAAATAAATAAGGATTTCCGTTTCGACAGATTTGCATTAAGTGACTGTATGTGAAGGTTTAATCATTCGAATGCGGATCATAAAATTATACCTGCTTTAAATACCAGGAAACAGTGACATGTGTTCTGACAAGCGAAGATGAGGATGGTGTTACCTTCAGTTCTCCAGACGCCACTTTAAAGACCAGTTCCACCACGGAGCCGACAGCCAGACGGGCCGCGCTGGACGAGTGTACCTCGTTCCAGATAGTGTCACTGTCCACCTGCACAAATACAATCACGTGTACATAATCTTCAACACTGTACAGTGGCTTGGAATAAATAAATAAATAAATAAATAAATAAAGCCTTTTGTTAAAGAATACATGGGTTAAGATGAGCCTTTTAAAGCATATTGATACTTAAACAATCCAAGAAAAAAAACAAAAAAAAAACAACACAACACATTTCCAGCACAGAGAAGTGAGGTGTGATATTTGCTTGGGCTGATGCCACAGTAAACACTGCTGACGAATATTCACACACAACAGTGGAAGTCAGGCCTTGCTTACACACTGCAATGTATAAACACCGGCTTTGACACCTCAGCACCTGCTAGACGGCTTTAGTGCTCCTAAAGCAAGCGGAGAAATCTGCGCTCCTATAGTTAAACAGATTCGTCTACCTTAACATCCTGGCTAGCACGGCTGCACAGAGTGATTATTTGAGTAAAAAAAAAATCTCAGGAAATCAGCAGCTTCTATTTTACGAATATAAACACCACACACGGGTCATGATTTTAATCTTGATTTTAATTTAAAAAAAATTATAGAAGAGAAAAATGATTACTGAAATTTTCAATTTTTTTTTTGTAAAACAATGTGCGGCATTAAATACTAAAAACGCTATGTACGTAGGGTTAATGTTTTTACAAGTTCACCATCTGTCAAAAATCGACTGAAACATAATGAGATATCGTCAGGGTGAAAAGTCACAGAGATTCACCTAAAAACGAGCAGAGTGGAGCTGCAATGAGATATAATTATAAAAAAAAAAAAAAAAACCCCGAGAAATGTTGTGGAAATGAATATTTGTTTTTTTTTTTTAACTAAAGTACAGTGATTCATACGTTATTCCCCAAGTTTCTGGAAAGTAAATTTGACCGAATTCAACAGACGAAAAATGACTTGTGTGAGAAATGGGAGTGTGAGCATCCTGCTAAATAACTGCTTAAAAGCTGCAAGAAACACAAACATTCGGGACAGAATGAGAAAATGTCCCAGGTATGAATTGTGTGAGAACACTAGGTTTCTCCTGAGAGTCTGAAAGTGGGCTGGAAGAGAAGATGGCAGGTGAGAGGAGCATTTATTCAGTGCCATGCAGGGTAAACATTAGCGGGAAAAAACCTGGCAGGAGGACGGTGTGTGTGTAGTTGTGTGTGTCATCCAAGTGTGGACACAGAGAACACTCATTCATCAGTCACTACTCATTATTCCAACACACGCCTGTCCTACGGCCTGCAATTACTCCAGCCTGGCCCTGGCCCATGAACACACACACACACACAACATACATACACAAATGGACACGTGCACATACAAAATGCACCTCCAACTTAAAAAGCCCAGGGACTCGTTCATGTTCTTTTGGAGTCAGCTCTCGAGCAGGTGTCCTCGGCTCAGAGCAACGTTACAGCCGACCGCCGTCAAAGACAACCTTCCATTACATCAGCTGCCTTATTTAGCTTAATGTCTTCCACTAAAGCAGACAGGGTGAATACGCTTATTTGAGCATGTATGCTGTTGGCTTAGCGTGTAGAGAGAACAAAGTTCTCCTCGTGTTATGTGCACGTCTGGGAGGCTGAAGTCTCAGAGCGGGGGACAAGCCGTGAACCGAGAGGCTGAGGGTTCGCAGGGTAAATCCCTGGGGCTCCCTTTGTGCATACATATTCGCTAGCAATTTATGAATTTCGTTGCAATGGCATGAGCGCTCAAGGGTAAAGAAAAGAAAAAAAGGGGGGGGGGGGGGGTAGCCTTTCAAGCCGGGCCAAGAATGACTCTGTCATGAATTACAAGCCTGTGGTGAATTTACAGTTATAAAAAAACAAAAAATCAAGTAAGAGAACTTGCGAGGTCAAGGGAAAGAGAGTGGCTGAATAAAAAGGAATAGATACATGAGCAAGCACAAGAGGAAAAATAGAAGAGTGTATACTGACAGATCACACAGAGCAGGGAGATGTGTATTATGTGCATGTTTGAGTAAACACAGGCAACAAAATAGTGTGTGAGAGGGGGGAAAAAAAAAAAAAAGGTAAAAGTGCCTCTTAATGGACAGAGATTTGGGGTGGGGTGGGGTGGACGAGGCAGGGTGAGGGGGTGGTGGTGTTGGAATGAAGAAAGGCAGTCTCTCCTGACTCTGACAGGCTAATTTTCAGAGCGGAGGCTAGCTGCGGAGACGCAGGAAGACAACAATTTTGTTCCATTTCCATAAAAGAGTCCAGAGACCTTCTGTTTCTCACCAAGCTGCACCCGCCAGGCCCGCCTGCTATTCATCACCCAGCAAACAGCGCTGATGGGGGTTAACCTACATCCCCTTAGCCACATCATATACACACCTTCATTACTCCAGCACTCACATCCCACAGCTACAGCTCATTAATAAATGCTATACGCCGACATGCTCCGAGAGGAACAGCGAGGAGAGGCAACTTTTTAAAAGTGGATCAAATATTGAGGAATAAACATATCGCAAATCATAGTTCATAACAAAAGACTGGAAAAGGAAATGTTTACAGACACTTGTTTTTCCTTTGTTAGAAATTATTATATTTCTATTTAAATCACTAATTAATTTTTGTGGCAGTGAAAGAAAAGAAAAATAATGTATAATAAATATATAACAAATAAATAAATAAATAAATAAATAATAATAATAATATATAAAGAAGTGGTTTACTTGCTCGAGGTGTCAGTATCAGTACCGTAAAAGAAATCGTGGTATTATACATGGTATCTCTACTAACACCACAACTACAAAATGTATGTTAATGTTAAAAGCTTTTATGAACATAGACTGGAAAATGTAATTTCATAAACTGCTAAATAGATAAGGAGTAAATCATCAAGGGGTGCGCAATTATAAGAAATAATAAATAGCAAAGCGTTATTTTTCTAATAACCGAACATCCTGAGGAATTTTATTCTTCTTATGCCGCATTGCAATTAGCCAATTATTGCAATTTCTTGAATTATTAACAAATCAGTTTATAGTTATGGACACGATATAGAAACAGAGTTACAGTGTATTGTTTCACAAAGCGAGCTATTCTCCTGTTAACGCTATAAAGTCCTGCTCTTTCAGCAGCAGCTCATTTTACTTTTACTTGGATGGTCCGAAAATTACACAGGCCCTATGTCCTGAAGTGAGACAGTTCAAGCTTTGACACTGGAGACTCCTTCCAAAAATGGCCTCCCCCCAAAAAATAAAGAAATAAATAAATAAAAACCTCCAGAAATCTCCTAACACACACACAGTATCATATTATTACAATTACACAAACAATAAAAATGTTAATAAATACTAAACCACTAACATGTTTTGATTATGAGTGAGTTGTGCATTTTTCCAAGGACAGGGGAAGCTGATGAAACGCTCGTGTGTGGTAACTCATAAACACTACAGATGTGGTGGATGGAGTTTAGATAACAAACGCTGGCCTATTCATTTAGACATGGAAGGAAACAGCCATCAAAAATACACAGTTTCTGGACTGCAGAATAGACACAGCTCTGCTCCCTCAGCACTGGAGAAGCGGCCATCCGTTCATCCGAAAGATCTCTCTCTCACACACACACACACACACACACACGCACATAGCAAGCATAGTGCAACACAGATACACACCTTGTCTCAGCACACACACACAGTATTTCAGAAGACAAAAGATTATCCCTCCCTCCACTGCATTCACCTCCACACACACACAAACACACACACACACACACACAGCTTGTTTATAGAAAACATCTGGACACAATTACCCGCTCGGCGGAAAGCACAGCAACAGTTTTTGTTGCCGCTAGAGTTTCGGGGGTGGGGGGGCTCGCTGGAGAACAAACAGTCCCATTATTTACACACGCGAATGAGAGAAGCAGAGAGAGAAAAAAACTTACCCCAATGCCCCCACAGGGCAACCTCACAAACATGGGTGTCACAGAGCCTGCAGAGGAGGAGAGAAAAAGAGAAAGAGGTGATGATCACCTTTGCGGACCCCTGAGGTCTTCCAAAGTACCGATTTCATCAAGTTGGTAATGTGAGTGTTGCCCCCAACTGTCTGTCTGATTTTGTGAAAACTACATTGACAGGTAGAGTTCTCGCTCTGAGAACACTCTGTCCATCACTGAGCTCTCACGCAGTGCAGAGAGAGAGAGAGAGAGAGAGAGAGAGAGAGAGAGAGGAACAGAAAAAGAGAAAGTTAGAGAGAGAAGGCCAGAGAAAGAGAGAGTGGAATGTGTGTGTGTGTTGATCAACTGCAGCACTGGACCTAATGATAAACCACATGGGAGGTGTGTTTAATCGTTGAATGTTGTTTGATCACTGAATGAAAAGCATGGCAGTGGTTGAAGTCATGGAAAACTGTGTGAGGCTCCCTGGCGGCCCTGACAGACAGCTCTGGGGCACATTCAATTCTGATGAAAGCCAAAAGGGGGAAATGGTGCTGTTTGGGAAAACAAGCTTTGCGGAGGAATTGGGTCTAGTGTGAAGAGCAGAAAACAGGCCTAATTCTACAGAGGCAGCAGTGTCATTAGTGGGGAAGTGGTGTGTGTGTGTTTGTGTGTGTGTGTGTGTGTGTGTGTGAGAGAGAGAGAGAGAGAGAGAGAGAGAGAGATGGTGAGGGTGTGAGTGGGTGGGAGGGAATGCTGATTGGCTACACACACATTCACTGTGAGAAGGAATCATTAAAACGCCTCCTTTCTTTCACCTAGGGCAAGGCATTTGTATACAGATATTCATATGTGTGTATGTATGTGTGTGTGTGTGTGTGTGTGTGTGTGTGTGTGTGTGTGTATCTTACTGTCTAATTTCTGTCTCAGTGGGTTGGTCCCGTAGAGCAGCACATGAGGTTCAGAGTGGACCGTCTGCAGCTCCTCTAGTGTGGCCTTCCTGCCTCGGATACACTGTATGTACACAAACACACACACACACACAATTGGCATCAATTTTAAGTATCTTACAAAAATGATTTATTCAAAACAGCAATCTGTAAATTTCAGAGCCCTCTGCTGCCTGTGAGGTGTACTGCAACTGCAATTAAAAACTTTACCCTGAATGCATCACTCCTTTTTGTAGAAACTACATACCCAATGTGATCTGCTGTTTTTTTTTCTCTTTAAAATAAATAAATAAGTAAACAGATAAATAAATAACGGGAGGAGGCAAAGTGAGCAGCGGGAGGAGCCAGAAAAATGTAACGCTTTTAATTAGGAAATGAATAAGACGAACTGCTTCAGTATATGATTACTCCAATTCTAGTAATAATTCTGACAAACTGCACCTTTAAAATGGAGAAATTGCAAAACTGCTAGGAGTGTGTGAGAGGTGTATTGTGGTAGATTAGGGTTCAAATTGAAGGATAGGCTTCCGACTGCCAATGCTGCACCCTTGGGCAAGACCCTTATCCCTTAATTCGACAAAGCAGGAGATGGACCTTCATGATTTATGTATGTGCACGAAGCCACAGTTATCAGCAACAGCAGCAAGCGACATTTGACATTTGAAGTGAATTTCATTTTCAATTCCATACAAATTATGTACAGTATCCAACTATCAAGCCATAAAATCAAGCGGCGGTCCATCTTTAAAACTTCTCCACTAACTCCTGTAGCTCTTACCTGCAATCAGGTCTCAGCTAGTGTTTGATGAACAAAATGGAAGGAAAACTTAGAACCACGATTTCATCTTATACTGTCTTAACACGTGTAGAGACATTGCTAAGAAAAATAAGAAAGTAGCAGAGATGGAGAGCTATTCATACAGCTAATGCGAATCTAACACACGTATCAGTGTAATATTTATATTCTGGTGTGTGACGTTTGGCCTGCATCTTGAATAGTTCATCACACTCAACACATCTTCCACTATTAATATAAATATTAACGTTGTGCACATTATCATGAAATCAAAACCGCGTCGTTTCTCCCTGACGAGTTCTGTTGAAGTCTGCAGCAGTGTGTAAGAACATAGCATCAGGTTTCAGCCTGGATGTGTTCAGCACCAGAACAAAGTGCTGGAGCAGGAAATAACGTGCGCTGTGGCATTCGGCCAGACCATGAGGGGTTCTCTGAGGAGTCTGAGCGAGCCAGAACCGCTCAGCTGCACGTACATGTATGTGTATGTGAGCTATGATGACACCTGCAGCAGTGGAGGGTGGGTTAGCTCTTGGGTTTAACTAGCACACGCAGTTAAAAAGGGTCCTTAGGGGCCCGAGCTGTGGCTGGCAGCAGCTTAAAATGGCTCCACTGTCTTTAAGGGCCCCCCTGCTGTAGATTAGGGGGTATTAGAGTCGTGACTGCCTTTAATTGAGGCCCAATTCTGTGTTCCCATCTCCCAGAACAATAAACAATCTCACAGACGAGCTAAATACACCCACTTCCCATACCATGCAGAAAGAGACAGACGGGGAGGAGGAGGAGGGAGGGAGAGAGAGAGAGAGAGAGAGAGAGAGAGAGGGAGGTGTGCTAATGCTGCTGTGCCTTGTTTACTTGTTTGTTTGTAGGAAAACAGAGACGGCAGCTATGCGACTGGCTGTAATGGCCGTGACGCAATGGAGCACCGAGGAGGAGAAGAGCGTGGTGGGAAAGATTAGATCCAGTTAGAGCTATTAAACTCGGGCTTAGTCACCGCACGTCAGTGGTTTGCATGATGCCAGAGAGGAGGAATGACCCACTGCAGGTGTCCTCGCAAACGCTGAGTCTCACCACGCTGGACTCGAGGCTATAAAAGTGCTCTGTGCAGCAGCGCTCATTTTGGGGTTTTAGGCTTTTTCACGACTGAATGATTAAAACTTCATCGTGGAGGGAAAACTCATCCTGGAACATCTGAGGCGATTAAAATAACCTAAAGACTGTTCTTTCTGTGGCCCAAAAATTCATCATCAGGATTAGAGCTGGCCAAGATGATGATAAAATATCAATACATCGATAAACTGCTAAGATTTTGGGAAATTCTTCATTGTCACACATTATACATAAAAAAAAAAAAATGGGTCTGATGTTAAAAAATTTGCACGCAATCTATAAAATTGTCCACAATGGATGGTTCTGATTCTAAAATCTGATTAGGTTTTAAATCTATAATCAATAACATTTACACTTAAGCCAGGTTCTTGTCCATAAAACAGTATAATATTTAACTGTCATGTTGCTTAGCAACCAGAGCACAGTGTTAACAGTGTACAATGCGTGACAGAAAAATAGTCTGAAGCGTGTATCCCTAAAGCAGGAACATAAAGAGCTCTTGACACCATAACAGACGTTCAATACTAATGTGATCTCCAGCTCAGACAAACCAATGCGGTCATTATGTGACACACCTTGGCCAGACTTGGCACTCGAGTATGAATACTGGGATGGACTAACAGACTTTGACCAGTGTGACCGTGGCTTTGTAGCACCCTCTAGAGACAAGAAAAAAACACTGCACCAACAAAATCACCCGAGTCATCGCTTCGGTAAAAGTCAGAATTGTATTATTCTTTCATGAAATATCCTGACAGGGTTGAATCTGGAGACTATCCTCCAGACACACTCACTCCCCCATGTCTAGGGGCAATGAGGAGTATCCAATCATGCTTCTGGTGTGTTATTGAGACGTGGGAGGGGAGCGGAGATCCATGGACATGAGGAGACTATGCAAAGCTCCATGAGACCCGGACCCTGGATACCCGCCATTTAAGTATGAATGTACTTTCCTTACAAATAAAGTTTCCTTCTTAGTTTACTAGCTCCATAAACCAGTGAGAGGGGTTTTGAGTGATTTTATTGTGTGTTGTAAGTTTGCTACCTCACACTTGCTGCGCAGTCCGGTCTCCTGCAGTCTGGACCAGATACTCTGGATTCGGCCGGCATGCTCTGGGTGGGTGTTAGTGTTGCCACACATACACTGGTGCTTCTGCATTAGAGTATCATACACCAGCCCTGTGAGTGTACACACACACACACACACACAGTTTCGTCATCATCAAATCCAAGCTGCACTAATAAGTTAAGCATGTAAACAACTTGTTAAACCACAAATACACTTTATTAATACAACCATCATGAACACTAGATTATCAGAATAGATTTTAATTAATATATGGACACACCCACACTCTCTCTCTCTCTGAATCACACTCACAGATCTTTTTTTGTCTGATGACAAACTGTATAGACCTGTAAAGACATGTTTATCCTTTCAGCATGTTTCGAGAGTGTGAGACGCAGAGACAGCTGAGAACAAGATTACTGCAAGAATAACCCATTAATCACACAGAGAGAAGAGAGAAAGAAACAGACAAGGGGTACTAGGGAGAGAGTGAGAGAGAGAGAGAGATCCTGATATTGTCTGATACTGATTTTTGATTGTAAAAAGCAAGCTATCTAAAACTAGTCTAAGCCAACCAAGTCAGACACAGATGTTGACACAGAGCTGTGAAAAAGGAAGGACACAAGTATGAACTTTTTCCATTTTCTCATTGCATTGTCCTTCATTTTCTCTTTGAGTCTTACTGGATTAATTTTATAAATGTGCTGGTGGTACTGACCGGTGGTGAAACGCGGCTTGGCCGGAGGCTCCTGCACTACAATGGGGAACGTGGCAGAGGCTGGAGAGGACTGAGCTCTGGACAGTGGGCGGTGCCCTGGTAAAGTAACGGACAGGCCAGCAGCCTCCATCGATGCCTGGTAGTTTCGTAGTTGATGGATCCTCTGCTGTTCCAAAAGGAGAGCCTGCTGCTCAGAGACAGAGAGGAAACACAGCCATACTGGGATTTCTGCACAAAGACAAGTCTTGAATAAACCTGTAGTTACTAAACACTACCAGAAGATGGCGATCTTTACATAACATTGGGCCAAGTTTCCAACAAGGAAAGTGTCAAACAAGTGCAGAAATAAAGTGTAAAAAATTACCAATATTGCCCTATGTGCAATTAGGGACCTGTTCAAAACTTTTTCACTATTTTTACAGAAACACTTTCAGTCTCATGATCTTAAGAAATTTTCCGCGGCTTTAGTGTTATTCTTGCTATTTTTATCATCTGTGCAGAAAAAAAGGAGAAGAAAGCAGGAACTCTGATATGCATTAGGTACACTAGTGCAGCAAATATCTAACATACCTTAGTAAATAAAAAATAATATGCATATGTTTTCCAAAACCATATTTTTAAATGAGTGCCTTTAACGTTTGGCTGCTTTCCAGACCTGCCCATCAACCCTGAATAAAGCAAGCCGATTTTGGCATATAGATGCTACGTTACCCAGAATGCCTTCCTCTGCTGTCACTAACCTGAAAGCCTGTGTAAATCACTGTGTGTGTGTGTGTGTGTGTGTGTGGAGAGATGGATACTGCAGAGACACACATCATGGCTCCTAAACCTCAGCTCTCTCCTGCTGACTGAAACACACAGTTAAAGCTAGTGGCCTCAGTGGAGCGGGGGCGTGCTGAGACACGGTGGTGTGTGCGTGCACGTCTGTAGGTTCATTCGTGACTGTGTGGGTGTCTGAGTTATTTTTAAGCCTAAGCCAAAAAACTGCTATACAGCCCAGTACACATTCAAATGCCAACAGCAGACTGAGACGAAATGTAATCAGTAATGCCTCGGTACATCTTAACTACAAATTCTTGAAACGCGAGCCAGCATTCAGGCTTTAAAAGGTGAGATGAATATTTTTGGTAGCAACGCTCTTCCATCTGCACATCTCTCTCTCGGGTGCCTGACCTGTCTGAAGATCAGCTCGTGCTCTGCCTGTCTCTCTCGCTGCTGCAGCTCCTCCTCCAGCTGATCAGGAGGCTCCTGTTTGATGGTGACTCCACGCGGCAGGCCCTCGGCCGGGTCGTTCAGAGCCTGATGCTCCCTCAGCTCTTCCTCCGTCTCCTCCGGGTGACTCTCGTGCTGCCTGCCTGGCTCATTTGGTTTAGTGGCCATAATCTACAAAGACGAAAAACATATATGAATGAAACGAGTGAGTAAAAAACTTGCATGAACAATCATCCTTTAAAATCATGCTGTACTGGCACCCATGAGCTTCCCCTGGCTGTCAGAGCATCTGAGTCATCTGAACAATGGTCTATAAACCAAGACTCTGGTAACTGCTGCTTTGAAACTTGCTGCATTTGGAGGACATCAGGTCTATATAACAATATTTGATATACACTCATACATATTTGGGATTTGACCAAATGATTTCAGCTCTCTGACACAGTATACTGGAGCAAGTGCAGACTTCCAGTTTCAATTGAAGTGTATTTACATCCAAATCAAGCGAAACATTATAGGAATTGCAGCACTTTGCATATGCGGTTCTTCTCCTTAAATGAAACAGTCTTTTCTATACACTTGGCTGCAAATCGTTTGGCTGTCTTAGACATCACTAGTCAATGGATTTCTTCTGTGGTGATGATCTGCCAGGACTCTACTGCAGCTGTCTTTAGTTCTTGCTTGTTCTTAAAACACTCAGGAACTGAAATGCGTGCTCAAGTGGATTCAGGTCTGGTGACTGACTTGGCCATAGCTGAACATTCCTCACCTTTTGCCTGGAAAAAAAGTTTCGGGTTGCTTTCGAGGTACGCCTGGGGTTATTGTCCATCTGTACTGTAAAGCTCCGTCCAATGGGTTTTGAAGCATTTGGCTTTAATGTGAACGTCGGCACATTATAACCCTGTACACTTCGATCTTCGTCCTGCAGCTCTTGTCAGCAGTCACATCACTATGCACATGAAATCAGCTCAATCTTTATTTGTGGAAGAAATTAAAAACAGAACAACGTACCAAAAAGCCAATAGTCCAATAACTTTTGGTGGCTTAAAAACATATGAGACCGCATTTAAAAACTGTAATTCCTACACCGTTCGCCTCATTTGAATGTAAATACCTTCAAATTACAGCTGAAAGTCTGCACTTTGCACCCATGTTCATTACTTTCCACTCCAATACACTGTGGCGGAGAGCTGAAATAACAATAACGCGTCGCCATATCACAGTGGAAGATAAGCAGATGGCTGCAGAGTAACGGTGCTTTTTACTGTATCTGTAAAAAGCATTTTGCTGCTTCACTACATTTCTTTTCTGTGGTTTTTATGTATGTAAAGGTTTTGCTGAAGCCACTAAAAGCCTAGAAAAAAAAAAGGAAAAAAAAAAACCCACGTCTACACGGTCACATGTACTGCATTACAGCCATGTGCCTATTGAGCATCGCACAAAAGATGTGAAATAGGGTGCTAGGTCTTTATTATTGCATAAGCACTGATTTCTGATTGTTAAGGCTAACACATGCTTTCCACAGGCCATGTGAACACAATTACATTTACATATTTGGCTGATGGTTTATTCTAAAGTGACTTAAATGTTGAGACAGGAGCAGTTGAGGGTCTTGCACAAAGGACCCAGCACTAGGGTTCGAACTCTTAACCCTCTGAACGCTTTAACCACTGAGCCTCAAGATTCAAGATTCAAAGAACTTTATTAATCCTAGGGGGAAAGAGTGTAGAACTGTAATATTGCACAAATTGGTGATCAAGTGATAATGGTGAAGTTTTATTGTGCATGAAAGGTAATGCCATTGCCAACCAACACAACTGGAGGAGAGCAATAACTGATCCTATCAGACATCTATGAATTGTCTGATACACATGGGGAACAGATCTTCCACAAATTAGACTCGGGTCTGATCTAAAGATGGCCGCGGACGTGTTTAAGGTTTTCTGCTCCGATTTCCTTCGCTCAACAGAACAAGGTTTCCATAAAGCGCATTGTTTCGGCGGGCTTTGTCAGCACCGCTAACGCTCCACAGCGTTATTTACAGAGAAGCAATTACAGAGAATTAACTACAGAAAAGCAGTGCTGAAGCCTGACGAGTCAGCAGGCTGTGAGAGTCGTCGGCTCTCGCTCCAGGAGCGGTGCAGGATCGGTTAACTGAGGAGCGCAAAGGTGAATCTCGCCACAGGAGCTCTTCAGACACTACACCATGAGAAACGGCTTACACACACACGAGCCAGCAACATGATCTCACAATAAACACGCAACTCCTGTGCTGAGAAACTGAAACAAGGGCATGTCATAACACAGAGTGCAGAGCGAGGGAGAAGAGGGGAGGACAGAGATATGGGGGAAGAAATGCAGGAGGCTTTTGTTCTTTTATGGCTGCTGACACTCCACCCTCGAATCTGCCTGCTTTCTGGAGAAACTGCCTCCTGCCCTATCGCCACGGCAAGATCACACACACACACACACAGGGGAACTAGAGCCAACACTGGCAACAGCACAGCATTGTGGCTCTGAGCCAAGGGAACATCTTTGACGTCAGAGTGCTTGGCAATGCCGCATCCCTGTCCTTAGTTCTCCAAACAAACTTTGCCTTTTTTCAATTTTCTTTCTTTCCGCACCCCCTCTCCCTCTTTTTCTTTCTCTCTCTCTCTCTCTTTCTCTCTCTCTCGCGCGCGCACTCTGTTGTTGCTCTTTTCACATTCTTACTCATTTACAGTGGAAATTCACCGTGGCTGAGTGGCTGTGTAAGTAGTGATTAAGCTGCTCTTTGCACAATGTGAAAGAAAAGTAGAGAGAGACAAAAAAAAGAAAGAAAAAAAGGTGAACAGATTAAATAAAAGATTAAACAGATCTCAGAATGAGTAGTAAAGTTTTTTTCCATGAAGCGGCTAGCTTCAAAAATAGCTACACGTATGTGTAAAGTGAAGTGCAAACTAAACACAGAGCAGATACGCATGCAGAAATGCAGTTGTATGAGACTATAATGCTTCCTAGCTGTAAGTGTGGTGCACATATCCCTCCTGCAGCAGTTCCTAACTGTGGAAGTAAACAGGGGAAATGCCACAGAGGTATTACATTCCTTTAACGTCTGCAGAGCGAGCGGCAAACGATGCCACTTCCAGGAAAAGAGCTGTTTAATGAAGCCTTCTCCTCATCCTGGGAGCTCGGCCTGCTTACGAAAGCCACCTCTCATCTCCATCCTGTGTGTATGTGTGTGTGTGTGTGTGTGTGTGTGTGTGTGTGTGTATGTGTGTGTGTGGGTGTGGGTGCAGATCCTGAGGCTAAATCGTGGTAACGACATCGGTCCTCTCCAGATCGTACACTGCGTCAGACAGACAACATACACACAACAAGCAGAGGAGGGGGCTATTATTTTTCCCCTTTTTGTCTACTTAATGCTCCTGCAACAGCTGTTATCTAAAATGCATGAATTTGAGAGAGAGAGAGATAGAGAGAGAGAGAGAGAGAGAGAGAGAGGAGCAGGGTGGCAATAGATACAGAGAGATGAATAAGGATAAAGCAGGAAAGAGAGAAAGAGACAGAAAAAGGAAAACAGATGGAGGGAAAACTGCATGACAAAAAGAGTAAGAGAAAGAGCGTGATTAAGAGAGAGGGAGAGGGAGAGATGAATAATGGAAGAGGAGAAGTGAGTTAGAGAGAAAGAGAGAAAGAGAGGGAGGGAGAGAGAGAAAGATAGTGAAAAATAGACAGGGACAGAGTGAGAGGATCAATAATGGAGAAAGAGGAAGGGAGAAATGAGAAATAGTGAGGAGAGAGAGAGAGTGAGAGAGAGAGAAGGAAAAAGACAGAGAGAGGATAAAAGGGAGAGAGCGTGACAAAGAAAAAAAAGGAGAAAAAGACAGAGAGGGAGAAAGAAAGAATGAGGGGGAAAAAATCATTCACTGGAGTAATTCTCTACGCCCACACTCATCTCATGACGCTACATTAAGAGAGCAGCTCACCCACACCCTCATACACACACGCACGCACACGTGCACACACACACACACTCACCCTCACACACACCCTCTCTCCCTCTCGCTCACACACACACACACACCCACGGAAAGAGCCACACTCAGTCAGCTTCCGGTGTGACCAAATAAAGGATGTGCATCCTTCTGGTTGCCATAGTGACAAGGGAACTACAGGGAGAGACAGAACTGAAAGAAGGAAAGGGAAGGGAAGAAGAGAGAAAGTAAGAGAACAGAGGGAGGGATGGAGAGATGGAGGGAATGTACTGTACCTTGCTGATGTGCAGCTGCTGCTGCTGGAAGTGCTGTTTCTGTTTGACCAGGAACTGCTGGTGCTGCTGCTGGACCACGAGCTGCTGTAGGGCCTGTGTGTTCTGGGGCAGCGGTGCTGACTGGGTTCGACCCAGTGGCCGGTGAGGACGCAGCTTGTGGATGGAGGATGACTGCAGGGGCAGACTGCTCAGACCTGGACACACACACACGAACATCATTTCATCCATCCTATCAATCCACCCTATCCATCCATCCTCTCATCACTTCACCCATCCATCCATCCATCAATCCATCTATCCATCCATCCATCCTCTCATCACTTCACCCATCCATCCATCCTATTACCATTCCATTCATCTAGTCCATCCAGCCTATCCCATCCATCCATCCACCCACCCTATCCATCCAACCTCTCTTCATTTCATCCATCCGTCCATCCACCCTATCCATCCAACCTCTCATCATTTCATCCATCCAATCCATCCATCCGTCCAATCCATCCATCCTCTCATCATTTTATCCATCCATTCAGACCATCCTATCCATCCATCCTCTCATCATTTTATCCATCCATTCAGACCATCCTATCCATCCATCCTCTCATCATTTTATCCATCCATTCAGACCATCCTATCCATCCATCCTCTCATCATTTTATCCATCCATTCAGACCATCCTATCCATCCATCCTCTCATCATTTTATCCATCCATTCAGACCATCCTATCCATCCATCCTCTCATCATTCCATCCACCCTGTCCAATATCCTTCCAACATCTCATTATTTTATCCATTCACCATCCTCCCATTGATCCCTCCCCTCTACCATCCTTCCTCTCATGTTCTCATTCATTCATTCATTAATTCATTCCTTCATTCATTCCTTTATTCATTTATCTAATGTGTCATCATATTGTAACACTTAATGTAGCAGTGTATGGAAATTATGACATGGTTTCACCAGAAGTTATACCTGCACTACACAGAATCTTTTATGCATGCTGATAATATCTAAAATATTCAAATAGGTTAATCATTAATAGTGGCAGTTTGGGTGTGCCGATATGTATCGTGCAAATCTATGAGGTTCATATTTGCATAATGCACCAGCAGGGCAGCAGTAGAGCTGTGTGAAAATAAAAAATAAAATAAAAAAACCAAAACACCAGTCTGGTCTTTTAAAAGTGTTAAATAAATACAAGTGGCTTGACAATAAATACACAGCTCACTTGGCTAAGAACGCTGATTTGTACTTGACAGAAAACGCAATGCAGTACGGTGTAATGTTCCTGAGTAAGCTGACATACATCACACTCTCTTCTGAGCCCTGAGCCACTGAAAAAAGAGAAAGAGAGGTATATTTAAGGTGTGCATTTCAACTTAGAATTTTCTTAGGAGTTTCTTCTGTTTTATTCACAGACTGGTCACCTGCCAGCTCTCCTGTGAAAGCTACCACACAGGAGGACGATGAAAGCTAGCATGCTCCTCTGGAACCGCTGATCACCCTCTTCTGCATACAAGAGCTAAAGAAGGACTGTGATTTGTTAGTCTTGCTCCTGATTGACAAGTGAATGAGACTATTCCCCTCCCACAGATAATTGTGCTCCCACTGATCTGGCGTCATTGTTGAAATTCCAAATCGTGATCTCCAGATTTTACTGAGCGCCAGCTAAACTCTGCTATCAAAGTTCCAAACAATCATCACCGAATGCTGAAAAATCATCAAATATCTCCTTAAATGTCAGAACTGTATTGTTTTGTTTTTTTTTTTTTTTAAACAACAGCTAAACATATTGTAAAGCTATAGGAGGCCTTAATTACTGACAGTGATATTTTTTTTGGTCATGTGTGAGCACAGTTTACTTGTAACGTGCAATCATGCTCCCTTGGATGCTTCTGAAAGCGTCAGGAGCAGAACGATGAGACAAACGCTTAGAGAGCTCCTCGCAGCTCCGGATTATGTGCTTGTCTCTACTATGAAATTTTCAGCATTGTTGGTTAATTAAATTTCAATTCCATTTCTATTTGTATTGAATGTTTAACAATAGACATTGTCACAAAGCAGCTTGACAGAAATCTGGCTGTAGATTTAGATCGCTAATGAGCAAGGCAGATGTGACAATTTCCTCAAAACTGCTGTACATGAGGAAGAAACCAGAATCTAAACCGGTGTTTTATAACGAACGGATGAAATGTTACCAGTAGAGCTTGGGATCAGTGAGTAAATGTCCATATCCGACAGACCTAAGTATGTATATTATGTATAACACTTAATGAACTAATCCAGTGCGTGCTGTGGCTGGGAAACTCAAATGACTCCACTTGACTCCTCCTAAGTGGCTTCTTCTTCAGTAACTCTTCTATGGTAAAGCACAATCAACACTGCTCACCCTCTCTGCAGCGTCTCTGTGCTGTGTGCTTCCTGCACACTGATTTCAATAATCTCTTGAACGGATGAGATGAGGTGGAGGAGAAGAGCTTTGCACAGACAGTCATGATACATGAGCGAGCATAGAGTCGACTACGTCTCTCTCTCTGTCGGCTGGGCAGAAGTATCGACCTGCCTGCTGCTGTCGTGCCGAGCTCAGTGGGAGGCTAATTAACATTGTCTATGACTAATTTCATTAAAATAAAGCTTCCTCAGAGCCAATCAGCGCAAATTGATGGCAATTCGTAAGGGATAATGTTCATAAAACTGCGCTTAGAGCGTAGATGGACGTCCAGCTTAAGACCGCACCGACCGGCCATTTTATTTACTGAACTGTTTTGCTTAAGCATTTGAGAAGCTGTTTTCGGGACACTGCACATTTAATAACTTTGCCAAAAAGAAAGCAGCGGATCAGTTCAACATTAATGGCGTACTTATTTTTGCTTCTGCCATTTTTAGACTGTCTGTTATAAAATTACACACCAGGCTCATTAACTAGCAGTTTTTAAATCTTCTCACTATGACGGAATTAAAACAATAGTCATTTCGGACAACTGCTGGTTAAAAATAACTTTTTATCAGTGTAATAAAAAAAACTACGCTGTATTTTTTGTAGTAAAAGTAACTCTCCTGAATGTTTTTTTATTTTTTTTTGAGAAATAAAAGATGCAATTTTTTCAAATCAGAACAATTTTGTTCTCCTTCCATTCTGACTGCCTTTAATAAACTTCAAATCTGCTCAAATTTTCTTGCTGAAATTTCTCTGAAACTGAAAAATATGACCTTACATTCATTACAATCTGTACGATCCTCAATACTGCTATTCAACATGTATGTAGGCTCTAAAAAGGCTTTATTTTTAAAATCCAAAGACTAACCCTAATAAGGAAATTCAAGAAAACGTGTGTTGTGGACATCATGTGAAATCAGGTTATTGTTTGTTGGTGATTGTGTCGCATCATATGGACGCTGCATTATTTTATATGCACAGATAAATAAACCCAGCCTTATAGTAAAATACATACCTGAAACCAGGGGATTCTGTGACTGCTCCAGCAGGGCCATGTGCTGTAGCAGAGGGTTGTGGGCGGAGCCTCCCTCTCGCTCCAAGGCCGAGGCAGCCAGATATGAGGGAAGGTGGGCTCCGGCGATGAACGGAGTGGTTATGGGTAATCCGGGCTGCAGGCCTGCCATCGCCAGCCGGTCACCCTCCTGCTGGCCAGACGCCACCTGGTGAATGACGGTGATAAGACACAAAGGCAAAGAAAGCAAACCAGTGTGTGAAATGTACAGGCAAAGAAACGAAAGGTTCATATCAAAGCTTCAAAAAGTCAAGCAACAGAGCCTCTCAAAATCAATATGTGTGTTAGATCTGTATTTCGGGGGGGTCCGGGTGTTTGCGTCAGCAAGCAGCAGTCAGTCATTGTGTCTCAATGGGTCCTTTCTGAAATGGTACTGGCGCTGAAAAGCCACATACTGCACACTGACCGTCTAGACAGGAGCCTTCTATGTGGACTCTTCATCTCAATGACCAACCAGAGGCAAAGCCAGTGGCAGAGAATAGGGGGGAAATACGTCAGAGAGGAAGGGCAGAGAGAACGTGTACAAAGCAATAAAGACAGGGCATTGAGCTAAAGATAGGCAGAGTGAGAAAGAAATACGTGTGAGAGGGTGAGAGTAAGCAAGGGTGAGAGAGAAAGAGAGTGTGAAAGTGAGATGGAGCCACTCACAGTGGTGGAGCCGGTGGCTGGCAAGCCCAGAGTGATGTTTGGGAGGGAGGGGGATGTGTACAGAGACAGCTGGCTAACAGGACCCTCTCTGCTGGCAAGACGATGTGCCAGGGAAGGCTGGAAAAGAGCAACACACACACACACACACACACACAAATAAACGCTGTGATCATAACTAACGGCTCTGTGTGGTTTGTGTAAAAACGTGTATATACACACACACACATACTATCCACTGCACAATATCAGCACTTTAGCGCTATGTAAATCAGCAATATGGCTGCTGGATAATGTCTATATTTATTCTGTCACAGTTGTTTAGTAAAATTGGCAACAAAAAATGTTTTAGTGCACTCTCATTTCAAACCACCAGGAAACCAACAGGAAAGTGTACTTTATAAACCCGGATTCCCGCTAATGCATAAATGCTTCAAAAAAAGCAAGACTGCTCCTTAACTTCTTTTAACAGCTGAATATAAACAGAAGTACATTTCTGATGAATGAATAAATATACCACTACAGTATGTAATCACACACACAGTGTATATATATATATAGACACTGAAGTCATGCTTTAGCCTATTTAAAAAAAGGAAACTGCTGCTGAGTCGAGGCTGAAGTGTAATGTGTCTGTACCTCCACTGGGCTGTTGGAGATTGAGCTGGTGATGCCGTTCTCATTAGTGATGTTGTTGGAGCTGTTGTTGGGTGAGCTCGGGCCAGAACCTGGTGCGCTGTTACAAGCTGATTCTAAAAAAAAATAAAGAAATAATTAACAAATAAACAACGGAGATGGACACGAGGTCTGTTTAGTGTTGCCTAGCTGCTGTTTGTAACTCACTCCAACAGGCTGCTCTGAAAGCCAAGCTCTTATTTGTGGGTTTTGTTATTGAGTCACTCACCTGTCACGTCCAGAGAGCGTTTCTTGGCTGTAGTTACGGGGCCGTCCCTCCTCCGCAGCAACGGGCTGCTGCGTCTCTCCGTCACCTTCTGCTTCAGCCTGGAGCGCAGCTTCAGATTCGGCTCCGACGCTGCAGGGAGCACAAACACACGCTGTGTTCACATCGGAGCCTGTCATTATCAGGCTCAAATCCTTCTACACATAATCTGATACTAATCTGCTAGCCTGTGTTTGCCAAAGATATCACATTAATAAGGTAATACGCAATCAAAAGCACAGAAACTTGGAAATTATGCGTGAAGTTAATCTCTACCAGAGCCACACTTTGACACCTGCACCGCAAAACAGTTTTTTTGGCAAGACTTTGGGGTTAAGGTTTTTCTCAATTTCTCTTTACGGCACTGGTCTTATTACAACTTTGCCTTAATAATTTCGCTTCCAGTTTTCACAAGGCTGCTTCAGAGTCAAGTCACCTTTATTTATATAGCACATTTAAAAGACAAGTGGCTGCCAAAGTGCTTCAGAATCAAATGAATGCCAAGAAGAAATGAACTGAAATGTGAAATAAAATGAGAAATGTTGAGAAAGGAATAAGCAGCGAAGGACAAAACCACACATTAAAATAGTGGTCGAAACAGAAGAGTCGACACTACTACTGACCCTAAAGAGACTCCTCTCTGCGCCAAGGTTAATCAAGTTTGAAAATAACTAGCATTGATTTCAGAGTCTTCTTAAAAAGTGTGGACTTCAGACTGCAATGACGTAATTCGGGAGTGTGAACGGAAAAAAGTCTGTGCAAAGCATTAATCCTAGAAATAAGTGTTTTCCCACACACCATCCACTTGACCATTGGCGTTTCAACCGCTAGTCGCCCTGTCTCCACTCCCAGTCATTTAGTGGACCAACCCTAATGACCCATGATTAGCATGTGACCATGTGTCAAATATCAAGCGGCCAATAATGAGTGCATCCAGAGATCATTAATGCTTTTCAAAGCCCACTGGGTTTTGGTCAATATTAAGTGCGGTCAGTAGCCACTGAGAAAATGACCATGAGCACCATCTTCCCCATTGTTCACGCCCATTTAGAAACACTAAGTTAGACCATAGATAAACCTGTCTTAATGCACTTATCTAAATGCCCAGGTTCCATGACTTGAAGTACTTTCCAAAGAGCACTCTGTATTAAAAAGCTGGTCTTGCGGTTGCGATTAGCAAACTAGGTGAACGTGAGGGTGGCACTTCTTGTAAGAGGCAGGACCATTCCCAGACATCTTTGTTAAAGAATGTAGTGCATCCTGCCATTAAGACCATGCATTAGTCAAAGACGAGGAACACAGCTGCCAAAGACTGAATTAAGCTTTGCCCTTTGCCTTCTCATAAGTGAAGTTTCTAGCAAGTGCACTAATGGCAAGAAAGTAGCCTTTCTTACCCAAGCTGAACGAGTAGTTAAGGTCAAACTAATAAGATATTCAGTGATGAGTTTCTAAACTTTGGAAATGTACAGAAGAACAGAACAATAGATGCAGGAAGGATTTTGATGATCAAACTCGCATCTCTGACAAAAGTCAAAACTCGCATCTCCTAGAACACGACTGTATGCACAGTAATAATCTCAGATGAATGCAATAATCAGAAAATATATTTGGAATAAGTGTAAAGAGGCTGTCATGATTGTTTGCAGTGGGATATTAATTGTAATAGAGTGCGCTAGTGTGTAGCCATGGCTGGCAGCCAGCATCAGGGCATCAGCAGCTGTAATTGGAATGAATGAGGGCTACCATGAGGCCAAGGACCCGGGGACACCCACCCCCCACCCCTCACTCTGGAAAAGTGTTAACGTGGCAGAAGTGAAGCTTGAAGATCAGCATTAGAAGGAGACACAGGGTCACCCTTGGACTAGCTGACTTTTAAGTGTTTTTGCATGAGCACTCATGTGTGTGTAGACGTAGACATTTTACTTTTCCCCTTACTTTATCAGTAGGTTTGAGTCAGCCTTATCAGTGTAATGGTACAAGATATTCTATATAGGGTGTACTTCACTGTTAATCTACAGAAACTACAGTACATCTTTTTTAAAATTTAATATAACATATTGTGTAATTCAAGCAATGCATGCAAGCTAGACAGTCCTTTGTTCTATTTTTACTCCATTTTCTCCAAATTTGGTAATGAGCCAATTCCCACCCACAAGCCAGCTCTATAGCTACAAAAAAAACATGTCAAATAAAATGAAATAAACTGAGAAATATACAAAGCAATAGAAAGACAGTAAAAGACAAAACCACACATAAAAACAAAGGCCTCACCTCGGCACTAAGGTTAACGAACCATGCACTAACATTATTCCATTTAAGTAGAGTCTGAAAATAACTAGCGTTGGTTTCAAAGAACCTTGGATAATGTGGGGACTTCAGACTGCCATGCTGTAATTTGGGAGTGTGCACCGGGCCATGCTAGCTTGAGCAAGAAAGCAATAGTCTGTGAAAAACAATAATCCCAGATATAAGTGCCCCCCCACACACACACACACCGTCCTTTTGACCATTGGTGTTTCACCGACTAGTTTCATCTTTCTCCTTTATTGGACCAAAACTAATAAAATGTTCTATGTAGGCTTGAATGTTTATCTATAGAAACTACAGTACATGCTCTATAGTCCTTTTTTATATTTTTACCCCATTTTCACCTAATTCGATCAATTCCCACCTACTAGCCAGCTCTAAAGTCAATAACTAGAGAGGGTGATGACTAGCACATGCTTCCTAAAGCCAGCTACAAGTCTTCAAACTGTAGCCCACAGGGCAGCATAACACACTCGAGGAAAGCCCTCTTCAGCATATATGCACTACATTGCCAAAAGTTTTGGGACACCCCTCCAAATCATTGAATTCAGGGGTTGGGCTCGGCACCTTAGTTCCAGTAAAAGGAACTCTTAATGCTTCAGCATACCAAGACATTGTGGACAATTTCATGCTCCCAACCTTGTGGGAACAGTTTGGGGATGACCCCTTCCTGTTCCAGCATGACTGCACACCAGTGCACAAAGCAAGGTCCATAAAGACATGGATGAGTGAGTCCTGACCTCAACCTGATAGAACACCTTTGGGATGAATTAGAGCGAAGACTGCAAGACAGGTCTCCTCGTCCAACATCAGTGCCTGACCTCACACACTCCTAAACCTTGTGGAAAGCCTTTCAAGAAGAGCTGAAGCTGCTATAGCTGCAAAGGGTGGGCCAACTCCACATTAAATTCATGTGCATGTAAAAGCAGATGTCCCAGAACTTTTGGCAATATAGTTATAGTGTATCTGAGATCACAGCATCTAGTGTCACTTTGGTTGACATGGGAGAGAGTAACAGCATCTAACAGCAATGCCATTTTCTTTCTCTCAGACTCAAAGGAAAAATGGATGCGACATCACTGGGATTTGAACTTAAACATCTGTCCTATTCTCGTCATTTGTTGCGCCATTAGGGAGTCCTCAGAAAATGTCAACCACACAAGACACAGCCTTATGGTTAGGAAGTTTACTGTAGTGTGGCACCGGGGTATAATCTAGCGCTCTGTTCCGTTTAATTGACAGGATAATACATAATACGAATGCAATGCTGTAATCCCCCACCCCACCCCACCCCCACCCCAAGCTCAATGGGATGGATTCAAGGCTGAAGGCAGTAGCTAGTCTCAACATCTGCTTTCGAATAAATGCAATTCCCAAACTTCTTTATCAGAAGCTGTCTGACTTTACTGCTGATATGTTTCCAAGCTTTCCAGGTTGTTAATACCTTCCCTGCTGCTCGATGAAATAACTTAAAATAGTCCTGGACAATTTTATATCCTCATGCTCCCACGCTTTAGAAAGAGAATGGTGGGCTAATGCCATCGTTTTGCAGAAGCTTGTCATTTTCTATGTTGCATTACTATTTATCATAATGTTTGTTGCACTTTTCTGCACATATCCAGCACAAGGTATCATGGGACGTATTATTGGAATGTTGCAGATATCCACAGAATGTTATTACCTGCTTTTAAAGAAAAAAAAACAACAGACTAAATTGCTCTGAAATTCACACACAATGCAAACAGTGCCCATGTACTACAAGGGTTTGCAAATATTAAAGCGGTGAGAACACTGCAGTCTGTTCATCCAGCATCAGACCCCAAACAGTAATAAGAAAGGATTTACAGCTGTAGATCTTACCTCACCTCCTGCTGTCGTTCTACACAGGGACGCTTTTGTTACGAGAAATGTGCTTCTGTATGGATTAGCCTATAACGTTCTCTCATAAAAAGACAAAGTATCGCCGCATGGGAGTACATCTCAAACACACACCATCTGGGCTCCCTGTGTCTAGCTTCTTGCCAGAAATTGCACATAGATAACACGAAGAGAGAGAGAGAGAGAAAGAGAGAGAGAGAGAGAGAGAGAGAGAGAGAGAGAGGAAAAAAAAAGATAGAAATTAAAAGTGATGTTGAATTTCAAAGCCAGGCTTAGTTTGACCTCCTGCAGTAATAACAATAGAAAACAGAGAAGTACAGCTCAGCACGACCTCCTGTAAGTGTGCTGATTAGAATGCATAAAACGGGTTATTAATCAGATACTAAAGAGATCTCGGTTGCATGAAAGATGGTTATCTGTGTGCACCCTGGGTAGACACCAAATTCTGAGAAGGCAATTGCAAAAACATTACCAGGAGAATAGCTGTAGTAGCCTCGTTGATGTTCGTCCCATTGGTACAACCGGATTAAAGACTGGCACGCAGCATGTGCACAGCTGAAATGAGTTGGAGCAGCTGACTGCAAAGTGCAATGGATTGGGTTCTTCACAAGGCCATAAAACAAGAACATTAGGAACCCAACTGTTGATGTGCATCTTGCATTTTGGCACAGGTGCTTAAATAAACGGCCGAGGAAAGCGGTGCCGGATCGTTCGCTGATCACCTCTTCAGCATCCGGTCCGGTTTAAGCTCATCAAGACGTGGAAATGACTCCAACTCCTCACGAGCATTAATCAATCTCGGAGTTCATACACTCATTAACTCCACATCACAGTTCATCAGAGGCTGAAAACCTTTCGCGCGCTGATGAATAAGTACAGTATCTAGTTCTTGAGAAAAAGATTTCCTCTGTTCTGGGGGTCTAGTCATCTCTATTCGGACGCAATAAAGGCACCCTGGTACATAAGGGGAAAGGGAGTGTCATTCGGCATCTGCACCTGACACGGCTGAGGAACGCGACTGACAAAGACGAGGAGGTAAAAAAGACCGAGCAGAAGGAGAGGCGAGGAAAGCCATTCCCCCCTGCACTATAAAGCTTGATGAAGGCTGATGAGAAAGCTCTGCAAGGGACTTTAAGTGCCATCAAGGACACGCAGTGACTGTGCCAACTATGGCAAGTCACCAGCCGAGTGCAGTAGAATGAGCAGGAAATGATACACAAGTCGTCTGCTGAGATCCATTTAATAAGCGCTTAGCGCTGTTAGAAAGAGTTCGAATCAGGTGAACGAGCTCCGAGAGCTGTTCATGGTCTAATATAAGGGAGGAGAGCACACGCTGTACCGTGTGAGGAATGAGTACTGTCCTCAGCAGCTCTGAGGACACTGGAATAGCTCCCTCTCATGGGACTGTCACTTTCCTAAACAAATACATAGAAACGGTGAGCAGCAGACTGCTCTACAGGACACAGAGATGTACCTACAAAAAAAAGAGTTCTGATTAAAGCCGATCACACACACAAGCAGTGAATATTCATATACCGTGTCTGTTGGGTTTGGGCAAAGCAACTGATATATTTACTTTAGAAATTGATTAGGACACAGAAAATATTCTGATCTCCAGCACATGGCTTGTTTTTGAGGAATAGCATTAAGTGATATAACATTAATAATGTTACTGATTTGAAAAAGGTTGGTGTGGAAATAGCAGGTTTTTGTTTTGTGGTTTTAAGCATTGCTTTGTAGGAAAATCGACTACTAAAATGTTTCGGTCATTTCTGTTTGTTTCGTTTCACTGAAACTTACTTCAACGCCCGTGCATTCTGTCACTATAAAACTACTAAAATAGTAGAAGTGCGTTAATATAAACCTGAGGCTTGTCTTGCTCCTTGTTCCTAACTCCTTTCAGAGCTGTGGAGAATTAATGAAATATTTTATTGTAATGTTTACGTGTGTTTATGTAACTCTTTTTGTTTTTTTCCATGATGATGTGATGTGGGTAAAGATTTAGAATAACAATTAACAGCTTAATTAACAATAATTAAAAATAATAAAGAACCTTCTGACCAACTAGAATCGAGAATGCTTAGTATTCTTGGTATTATTTGAAGATCATACCAGGTTTAGTTAATAGTTAAGTGAGTCAGTGCTGCCCTCCACCCATTAGCGGCAGTAAGGATATAACGAGTTCAGTGGTGCACGAGTTGGCGATAAAGCTTGCATACACAATCATATTACAAAAACAACAGACTTGACATAGCTCCAAATTTCAACCGGGATGCAAGCATGTATAAAAAGATAGTGTGGAAGGTTTCTTATGACTCAGAGGAAGTGTTTGTTTTCATGTTGAGGCTGATGTGCGAGGAAAAAATAATAATAAAAAGATTCGCCATTCACTTGCTCATCGGAAGTCAAGCTGTTTTGGAGGTGTACTCTGCAGCCAAAAGGAAATGCTTCACATAGTTATAGCAGGTTCTCGACGTTTTTCCCGTTCCGTGTCTTTGACATGTGACATGTGGTATGGCTCCAGCAGGTCCGTCCCCCGCTGTGCCGTGTTTAGCGAACATTAAGGCCCAAACTGTAGCCTTCGGGGGTTGTGGAGACTAACTGCTTTAGTGCCGCAGCCTGATTCCTTCCAGATTGCTGCAGTTTTTGCTTGATGCTGGATGGTCCGCTCCAAATGAAAATCACCATGTCAACATAAATGTGAACGGTGCTTCATTATAACAAGGAGGCGGCTCACGTGGAGGACAACTGGGAGGCTAGGCTGCTGGAATAATAACGGCTTCCTACTGCGCGCCTAACAAAAGAGCTCAGATATTACTACAGGGGTGTTACGCATTTCAGGTAACAAGCCGCATTACACTTAGTCCAATGTCATGCGGGCGTGACTGAAAAATACGCCACAACAAGTCCTTTTGAGCGTGTTCACTTAACATCATTTATCAGGGGTACATATTAAAAAAAAAAAAAAAGTAATAGAAAAAGTAATAAAAGCTGTGATTGCTTCAGTATTTATTCCTGTTGCTGTGAAAGCCATAAATTTGCTCTTGTGGAAAGAGACAGGGTTACAGCGTCACATTTTCAGCTTCCTAATGAACATTTACATTTCATGACCGCATTTTGTCAGTAGTTGTGTTTATAGCCTTGCATTAATTCCTCGAGTGGAATAATAAAGTCTGTTTCAGCTCACGATTTTGTTTCTAAATGTATTTAGAGGACCGGATTAGAACCTTCATCAGCCCAAACCTTTATGCTTGACACCTTTAGCTGTAGACATTCCACGTGTAATTAACTTCGAAACAAATATGAATGAAATAATTTTTTAGTAATTGCTTTTATTTATCTAAAAATTTCCCATCTGCCACTTTTTCCATCCATCGTCTCATTTTACTTCCTGTGGGAAAAGCTGGAGTTGAATTGATCTCATACAGTTGAACAGTGTAGTTAAATGAGGGCAGAGAAAGGACCTGACCAATGGAAATATCAAATCTGTGACCCTCATGTCAGCTGGCACACAAAGGCTGTGTTCTCTCTTTCTGAATAAGAGTGCCCTATACACGGCTCCGCATGCACCCGCGAATGAATGGACGAAGACACAAGAGCACTCCAGCAGCTCGTTTCCACCCTCATTCACCCCTCGTGCGTCATGAGAGGGGGGAGGGGGTATGGGGGGGGAGACAACAAAAAGCCAAATCATGAATTGGAACAGAGGAGGACACAGATTGTCTGCTCTATCGCTAATCAGAGAGGTGAAAGGCTCATGTAAAAGTGAGGGAGCTTATTTGAAAAGAGAGACAGAGAGAGAGAGAGAGAGAGACTGCTTTCTGATGGGGAAAAGAGGAAGACATGGAGCTTCTGTGACAGGAGACGGAGCGCTCTACCCAGCCCCAGGAATGCACCGCAGCAGCCAGAGCAAACTGAGGTTTATCTACAGCGGGAGAGCTGGAATCAACACTCAGACGTGCCTCGCCACAAAGTGAAGAACTGTGACCATACAGAGGAACGCTTGACTTGAGGTTTAGATTCTTTCCCCTGTATAAAAAAAAAAAAAAAAAACCTTCCTGAAGGCGTGTCCCTGAGTTAATTAATTCGTTTGGGAAATAAAACTGCAGATACCTCCAAAAAAAAAAAAAGAAGAAGAAAAGGTGTTTTAAAGTAATAGCTTAGTAATTTCTAGCCACATAGAGATGCACCAAGTGATGTGGAATTAAATCAGACACGACTTTCAGCATCAGGTCTCATGAAATAAACAGAAAACCACTTCACTTAAATCTCATGTATAACAGAAGTTTAGGGGAAGATCCTAATGAAGACAAAATCTTTTGCATGTTTTTAAGGAGTCACTTCTTGAAAGTCTGAAAAATTAAGCAAAAAATCTGTATAACTAGTCCCTTTTAGAGGTCATGTTAAAGGTGGAAGAATTTATCCTGTCACATGTCTACTGCACAAAACCTTCAGGAAAGTGTAAATAAATAAAATCTGACCAGTGGTTCTTTCCTCACCAAAGAGCCCTTCAAAACCTACTTCCTAGACCTTCAGAGGATACCGGATGTATTTTTCTATTTTTATTTATTTATTTAACTTTCATTTGAAATTGCTCCCGGGTAAAACGATGGTGTAACAGGTACTGTAGCATCTCCAACTCACAGCTTCAGAAATCTGTATGATCCTGAGCTTGGGTTAATATCTGTGTTGGTTTCTTCTGGGTTCTCTGGTTTCCTCCCACCTAGCGGTTGTTGAAGTGACAGTACCAAATTCCCCCTAGGTGTGAATGAGTGGATGTGTGTGCATGGTGCTCTACAATGGAATGATGTCCCATTCAGGATATATTCCTCCCTCATCCTCAGCATTCCAGGGAGTGGCTCCGGATCCACTGAGAGACTTAATGAAAATGCATGAATTACTCTATTGTTGAAAATAAAATGACGAAACCATTTTGGTTAGACGTTCTCATACACTTTCCATTCTGTAGCCACATATTTTAAATGTTTAGAGGTAATATTCAGCCCTTGGACTGGCTAAAGTTCCTTTATAGAAATAATAGCAGATACTCTACAAGCATGATGAACTGAAATCAGGCTGGGAACATACTAGAGTTTTCCTTCTTCCCACTACCAAATGAACACATGGTGCAATGCTAAAGTGACAAAGATTCCAATTTTGAGTTCAGGAAATACAGACTCCGGATTCAGTGATCCTCTGCCCTGTGATATGATGCTCTATGGAAGTAGATCCACCCACTGATGCTCTCTCGCTCGTACAGTGATGGGCATATTGCAGCTGTAACATCCCCTTCTTCTCCATCCTAGCCTAGCTGTAATTGCTCTGGTGTCTCAGGGGGCTGCGAGTGTACAGGGAGCCTAGGCCCAGCTGCACTGCAGTACTCTGACAGGTCCATTTCCAGCATGATTAATGAGAGCAGTGGCCTAATCTCAGGCAGCCTAAGGTGAGTGTGCAAAGGGAAGGCCCTTAAGTGCAGCTCTCCTGCTGAGGGGAGCAGCTCAGGACCTCAGGCTCCGGCTGCACTCTCTCAGGGCCTCGTGTTGGGCGCTGATCTGCCTTACTCACCGGTTCACTTGTAATAATGCTTAGCAGCTGGCAGACATCCCGCTGCAGTGCCTAGCATAGTCACTTCCTCAACCGCACACGTCTGCAGAAGCTTGGGCTGAGCGTAACGAAGTAGAACTGGGTAAAAGCCACAGACATCAGTCACAGAAAACCTTCTTGCACAACACAGCCAGACACCCAGCTATAAATAGCGAGTCAATGTGACCAATAACCACCAATCTCAAGAAGAAGCAATGGGACCGGATATGTCATCAACCAAAGCCAGCAATTTTGCAGAAGGAGGAGAATTAGGAAATGGTGCAAGAACTTGGAAACAGCAGTTTATGGCATTCTGTGATCCTTTTGGACTATTACACTCCTCACCAAGGAGCTAATAATTGCCACTGTGTTTAAGAGTTCATGTTCTCATCGTCAGGCTGGTGCATGGGCCTGTCTAATTGCAGAGTTGTGCTTAGCCAATAAGATACTGGCAAGACTCTTGTATCCAGGTAAGCAGTTAACACATATCAACATCAATGATCTTCTGATCTTTTCATGTAAGGCCTTGTTCACTACCTTGGGTGATCCAGGACCAAGAGGAATGCTACAGCTGAACAGACAGCCGTTCACACTGGTACTTTTATGAATCTCTGCTGACAACGTCTTAAAAAAAAAAAAAAAAAAAAAAAAAAAAAAAAAAAAAGGAAAAACCATAACCAAAACCAGAGACCTGACAATTCTGGCACTTTGACATTGCTGGGAATGTGCTGCTTTACACGTTACAATGCAGCTACATGTATCTCTGACCACTTCTGCAAGTGCTCAGGTCACAGGTGATTGAGCCAGTTCACGCCTGTACTTAACTCTGTCGGCTTCTGCTCTGTGCACGAGGTATCCACTGTATGTTATTTCTCATGGAGAAAACCTGCATTTCTCTCAACTGAGAATCTGAGCAGTCCATATGCTACAAATAAAAAAAAGAAAAAAGAAAGAAAGGGCTCACGTAGGCGAAAGACGCATCTTTCTGAAGTGTTCCCCTTTTTACTGTCAACAGTTGAAGGAAAGGTACTAATTCTAGGAGGCTGATGGCAGGTTTAACAGAGAGAGACAGAAAAGAGAGACAGAGAGAACATTCCTTTCTGGCTCATGGCTGTTTGCCTCCCTGATTTAAACTCCAAGTGATGAAAAGGGTCGCTCTCTCAGCCTTCTGGGATTGATGGCAGGGCCTGTCATCGTAGCAAAGTTGTGTGTTACCAGACAGCCAGGATAAAGACATAAAGTTTCCACTGGCTGAGTCCTGCGCCTGACCACAAGCCTCCTTACACGGGTTTTGCATCATTACTTCAGTTTGTTTGGATTTATGCTTACATGCAGCCCGAGACTGAAAGCTTCATAGCTGTGTGTTCGGGACAGAAATAGAAATGGTGAGAATTCTTCTCCTAGCAGAAAAGCTCACACTGACGGTGAAGGTTATCAGTCGTGAGGATCAGTGTGTGGGAAGTGAGACAGAGATCAAGTTGTTTGCTGGTCTGGGATCGGAATCAGAACGAGGCTAAATAAAGATAAGTCAGCTCTGAGTGTATCAGAGGAATGTCTGATCATCGTTAACGGTGCTGCGGGAAGTTATGTTACCTGTCTTGCGGAGTGGAAAGTCGTTTTTGGAATCGTAGAGTCCCAGCACTGGGTGGTTGTAAGTGGACATCCCTGTCTGAGGAGGAGAACTCTGATCCAGTGAACTGTGCTGGGTTTTCCTGTAAAACATGAAAATTGAACGTTATTTAAAAATAAATAAAACCTTACATACTGTCTCGTTTTATTTTTTTTTTAATTTTTTGAATCCACAGCCCTTATTAATCTCTGACCATTATTTTTTCCACTCTTTCTCTGACTCAAGCTCCGAACCAAACGAGGGAGGGAGTTCGACCAAAAAAACCCAAAGAGTCAACATCACCTATTTCAGCCAGACGGCCTCAAACATCATAAATTCATCCAGAAGACACCCTTTCATCTTCTTGAAATAATATTATTCCATCCTCAATACAGGTTACAAATCCGAATCCTGTAAAGGAATCTAAGCTTCACTTAAGAAAAAATCCCTACAGCTTTTAACACACGGGTATTTATGGCTCGTTATTTTCATTTCTTTTCTATTTTTTTGGATTTCCAAATTCTCAAAGAGTTTGAGTAGAGGCAGCTCACCGTTTCTGTACAGTATATTAGACGAGCAATTTGGAATAAGTGTTCGTATTAAATATAATGAGGGAGCGCAACAAGCAAAAGCATCTAAAGCCACGGGTTTGCATACGCAGACGCATAAGACAGCAGAACAACAGAAGCAAAAAGGTAAAGCGAGGACACAGACACCATCTGGACCCAGTTTTGAAAAGATGATCATCTTTTTCTCTGTCGAAAATGTTTGCAGACTAATAGAGCTGTGTTACACAGGACCTCGAATACACTATTGTTCAGATTCGTGTCTACAACACAGCTGCAACACAACCTACGAACAACTTGTAAATAAATAAATAAATAAATAAATAATATTTTGTTTTAATCAGTGCACTACACACTCTCCCAAGTGACTAAATGTTAGGAAGCAATGCTGCATTAGAATATAATAAGGCCATGCTACCACTGATACACTGATGAAACACACACCGTCTTACAGAGACAACTTCCCAGAAACGAGCTTTATGCCGCACAACAGCGAAACCTCAGCGACAACATTCACAAAACGGCCGCTTCCAGTGCCAAGGCAGGCGATTTGGCACGCGACCAACCCAACCTACTCACTTTGCCTACTTTCCCATCATCTTAAAAAAAAATAAGCTGCGTGTTTAGCGTCGTGAGTGATGAGCTTCTGGAACCTGCTGCAATTAGAAGAAATGACTGATGGTTGAAAGCAGTCGGTATAAATGTTTTGATCAATAAAACATACGGCTTTCCCCCCGTAGGCATTCTTTGTTAAGCCGTCGCTGTTGATCTAACTGGGAAGGTGAGATAGTAAACAAGGCTTTACTGATACGCAGGAAGCCGAGCCGAGCCGCTCGGTATGCGACGTGAAGGAAACGTGAACAGAGTGGACAACTCCACCTTGTTCATGCTGTGTGTAAGGAATTTATCTTCCCTCTCCCAGATGCACGTTCATAAGAGAAAAAGATAAACGAACAAAAAAAAAAAGAAGAAAGAAATAACTCCACTATGCTGATATTCATTCTCTTCACAATCCCCTCGCTCCCTCCCTTCACTTTATCTGAACCTGACAGATAACGAGTGTGTGCATTTTTTTTTTTCTCTCCCCCGAACCTGCTGCTTAAAACAAAGTTGCTCTTATCTTTCACTTTGCTCTTCAAATTTCAGAACAATCCAGAAACACCTTATTTCCCTCCATTAAAAAAAAAAATCTCTAACTGCTGAGGTTGGACTGATAAAAAAAAAAAAAAAAAAAGTCAGAAGGTAGACAGAAACTTCACTCAGGTCTCTGTTTACTCATGTCCCGGGTCTTATTCCTGTAAATCACGCTGGCTCTCTGGCTCGCCCTTCCTTTTAAAAAATATTCCCATTTCATAGCTTGCCTTATTTGTGATTTCTGACTGGAGGTGTGGAAATGTTTCTTTTTTTTTTTCTTAACTTACCAGTATGAGTAGCGTGGGTCATTGGGCATGCAGTGGTTGAGGCTCCTCTGGGCCAGGGCTTTCTTCTTATTCAGCACAAACTCCTGGAGACGCATCTTCACCTCCGTGCTCGCCACCGCACCTGCCAATCAGAGCGCAGCGTTCAGAAACAGTGCCCCGCCTACTACGCGGATGCCGTGGAGTGCTGAGAGCAACAAAATCCTGGTGCTGAGTTTAGATTTATCTTCATCTCATTACTTTTACTGTAGGAACATGGTGTCGTTTCTCCCTTTGCTATGCTTTGTTTTGATCGATTTTAAGAAGAAAATAAGCTCGACATCGATACACTTTTAATACACGGAGCAATATTTCAATTTCAATCCCTAGTTTTAATTTTTTTTGGCATGTAAACACAACTCCAAAGTGCCAGAAGTGTGAACTCGACTTCACTGACTCATACTACAACTCACACAGCTACTACAGCTCCTGCCAGGAAAATCATTAGCTTAAATAATCACTTCTGATACGCTCGGAATCAGTTATAAAAACATGCCAATCTCAGTATTCACTACATAATGGCTATTAATCTAATTACATGTGTACCCTGATAATGCTGTAAATCACAGTTTGACTTTTATGATTACAGTTTGGATATCTGATGAACGCCAGAGCCGTTTTATTCCCACGTGTGTATGTGAGGTGCAACACATCCTCCATACATCCTCATACACTGCAGCACTGTGCTGCTCGTCTAGTGACGCTAATGTTAAAGTAAAACTTTAACTCGCGGCCCTGTGATAAACCCGATGATGGGAGTGTTTGGAACACAGCACCATTGCATCCTCAAGGCTTCATGACTCACTGGAATGTGTGTGTGTGATGACGGGCAAAGTGTTTCGCATTTGAAGATGAATGAAGTTCAGAGCTCGTTTTATCTAAACAGCAAGCGCACAGGATCGCAATAGAATAGAAAAATGAAGCACCTGAGTTGTACTTCTAACTGTTACAACTGTAGTGCTGACACTGGAGATACCTTCCAAAAATGCAACCTAAACATACACTATACTGCCAAACGTTTTGGGACGTCTGCATTTACATGCTCATGAATGTAATATGGAGTTGGCCCGCCCTTTGCAGCTATAACAGCTCCAACTCTTCTGGGAAGGCTTTCCACAAGGTTTAGGAGTGTGTTTATAGGAATTTTTGACCATTCCACTAGAAGCGCATTTGTGAGGTCAGGCACTGATGCTGGACGAGAAGGCCTGGCTCACAGTCTCCACTCCCAAAGATGTTCTATCTGGTTGATGTGCAGGCCAGTGCAGTTCCTCCACACCAAACTCACTCATCCATGTCTTTATGGACCTGGCTTTGTGCACTGGTGTGGAGTCATGTTGCAACAGGAAGCGGTCATCCACAAACTATTCCCACAAAGTTGGGAGCATGAAATTGTCCAAAATGTCTTGGTATACTGAAGCATTAAGAGTTCCTTTCACTGGAACTAAGGGGCCAAGCCCAGCTCCTGAAAAACAACACCTGAATTCAATGATTTGGAGGGGTGGCCCAAAACTTTTGGCAATATAGTGCATCTTTACTTTACATTAAGCAACGTGTAACTCTATTAAATATATGTCTTTCAGCTGATACTCAATATAACTACACTCCAATGTGACATTTAAGACACAATATGGCCTAATCATTTGTTTATTATTGCTCTGCTAGCAGAAAAAGATCCAGACAAAACTATGGGTGCGTCTCAAAAGTCAGGGCGCTGATCAGGGAGTCAGACATTTTAAGAGCTGTCTCAATTGTGTTATCGTTTCAAAACACTAATACTGACTCATTTCACCATGTTTCTTTACTGGAGATCATGGACATTTCTTCATTCTCAAATCTAAGTAGCTTATGGTTGTAGCTCTCAAATGATTACTTCCCATAATGCTTTTAAAGTTTATTTGACATTCTATATATGGTTTATCCGAGTCTAATGACTTCAGGACTTAATTGTTTTTAAAAACTCCACTAGCTAGCTTTTGATCCAATTTGAAGTACCAGGTGTGATTAAGCTAATAAATTTAACATGATATAAAAATCTTAAATATTTGATATGTTTGTTTTTTTTTTTTTTTACAGTGACTGATGAGGAAATTAGAACTTCGCTAAAAATTGAGTCAACAGTGAGCCACAGTGTTTAAGAATGCCCACAATTGAGTACATGATATAGTGATTCACAGCCTAGGAAGCTTGGGATCTGATTGAGACACACCCCTAGACCAGCTTTATAGCTGACCAGCAGTCTTCATCTCATAAGCTTCCATACTAAAATCAGAAGCTATATTCAAGAAAAGGTAGAGTTTGTTAATGATGTCACTGTAGTAATGGTTTCAGTAAGACCGATGTCAGAACTGGAAGAAATTTCAGAGCAGTTATATTAAATAGAAGCACTCTTGGAACGCCACTCGTCCAGTTAAATTTGTGGACTGGAACTAACTGTTGCATAAATGGTTCTTAATCTGTTTGAGTGGTTGTCTGCCAAACAAGTGCCTGTGTAAACTGTTAATATTAGAACGAGTGCATTAATATTTAACCTTTCAGCTGGAAATACTGTTAGAACTGTGTGTATTGGGGTCTAAAATAAAATAAAATAAAATAAAATAATAATTTTCTGACCAATCAGTGCTGTGGTATAAAGAAGTAATTATCATACTTCACCTTTTAAAAAAATAAATAAATAAATAAACCGGCGATTTAAAGAGCTTCTACTCCATCACATTGCTCTCTCTTCTGTTAAATGGTGTGCTGTGATTTGTCTGAACCCTCATTACAACAGTGCTTACTGACCAACATCGCAGGCGTCACTCAATGCTACAATAAAGAGTGCTTGAATTTGCCCCTAAAAACAAAAACTCTAGACATTACTAGCACGCACAACTGTAGCTCGGATTTCACTGACCAACGTAACGCAGCTTTGCAGAAATTCGGATGTAGATTTGGATTCAGACTGTGCAACAGAGGCAGAGAAAACCCCCTGAGGAAACCTTGAGGGGAAACTAGACTCAAACGTGAACCCGTCTTCATCTGGGTATAATCCTGGGTATCGTTTGGATCGTTTGGACAGGGTTGGATTTTCTATACATTTCTTTCCTTTTTGCGGGGTATCACGGAATAATGACGATGCAAATAAGCCATCCCATAAACTCTCTGACGACACTAAGCCCTTTCTCTACAGCTATCAGTACAGTATAGTGCAGACTGACACCTGTGTGGGGTTTTTTTTGGCGAAGGTGTTTTCCCTTTAATGTTGCTGTAAAAGAGAGCGAGTTTGTCGGACAATACCGCTGAGACCGTGTCAGTCAAACAAAGCTGTGTGTTTATTTCTCTCTCTCTCTCTTTAAAGGAAGAGGTTTTTCTCACAGCTCTCGCTACAATTTCCACCTTTCCCATCATCCGTAAACAAGCCTCGGGAGACCTCTGCCAGCTTCACACACCCACTCGGCGACCCACAAACTTCCGCCACCAGGCAACACACGCTTACAGCCAGCAACAGGTGAGTGAAATCTCAGGTGGCTGAGAAGAAAGCCAGTGATCAGCAGTAGGAGTAGTGTGGAGGCGTGTGCTTTCTAATCTCGGAGTCTCAGCGGGACCTGGAGGCTATGCTGGGACTTTCACTGACATACAGCTCGGAGGATTCCTGCGTTCGCACCGCAGCTGTGACAAGGAAGGGAATTAAAGTGAGAAATAAGCCCTGGAACCCAAAATCGGAGCATGCTCAAACAAAACGAAATCTCAGTGTACCACGTTACGGGTCTTTAATGCATACGGCTAGCTCTTGGAAATGTTTTGTTGTTATCTTCGAGTCATCTCTTTAGCTGCTGCACTTGAGCCCACATCAAGGACTACTGATAGCTGACATGCACAAGCTCCTTTCGCCTACGTGAAAACAAAGAGCTCTGTACTAGATGGTCTATCAGCAGACGGTGTACGTAATCAAAAAATAAGTCCAGAGGAAGCTGTAAAATAAAGCGCATACTCTGGAATGGAAAAGCGGTATTCTGGGCGCCTCAAGATTTTATACCAAAGCTATTTGTATTTTGGCCATTGCTGCCAGGGAACAATAATGATTAAACTCCAAAAGCTGGAAAAATAATTTGATATGTTTAAACATAAAGCACTTCATGGTGGTGTAACTACAGAGCATGCTAAGTGGTAGCTAGGGTGGAGGTAGCTCAAGTGGTTAAAGCTCTGGGTTGTTGATTGGAAGATCAGGGTTCAAGCCCCAGCACTGCTAAGCTGCCATTGTTGAGCCCTTACGCAAGGCCTTTAACCCCACCTGCTCCAGGGGCGCTGCATCACGGCTGACCTTGCACTCTTACCCTAACTCTCCAAGGATGGGATATTCGAAGAAAGAATTTCACTGTGCAGTAATGTAAATGTGACATTAAAGGCTATTTAACTATTGGCTCAGAATCCCACCATCTGCTGCACTACACATATCAGCAACTGCAAAAATGATTATTGAAAATGAAGGAGAGGCAGGTCTGCGAAGGTGACAAACTCAGGCAGAAGACACTACTGTCACTGTCATATAATGTGACTGTCACCTTTAACTAGCACAATACAAACACAGAGGCCAAAAAAACTTGAGTTTGCCCCTGTTTGGTTGTGTCCATGTTCAGAATTAAATGCCTTTGTCATGCCACACTCATGCAGTGATGGTCTGTGCTTCAACAATTTGTAGTTTTTCATAACGGTTTCTGTTTTTATCTAGCCGACTAAGGGCAAACTCAGCCAATAATGTTTCAATCTTTGAAGTAAATATTGATCTCAAACCTATTTCTGCTCTCTGAGATGCCTCAAGAGTTGCTCATAAGCATCTGAAATTTGAAGGCGCTATCTTCAATTACTGTACTAAAATTCTGTGGAAGCTTATCCAACAGAAGGAAAAAACACGTCTCATACTAAAAAAACCTAAAAAAGTGTCCTCCATTCATTTTATATCAGACTCAGATCCAGAAAATAACTCATTTAGTTATAATTCACTAGTGAACTGGTCAAAAAAGGGTTAAACATCCTGAGAGAAACTGACGTCACTAGAGCCAGACACAAATAATCATTTTAATTGCAACGTGAGAAGAGAATAACGCAGCTCTTATGACTTCCATGTCTTTTAGTCCAGGCCTCAAGCACCACTAAAAAACTACATTAAAAAACTTTATCCATAATATATTAATGATAATTACAGTCATGTTAATGTAATATTAATATATTAATGCATGCAACGAGCTAATTGGCTTTTCACATTATGCTATTATACTATTACCTTATTTTGAGTCAGTTAAATTTCTGGGGTAAAACAAACAATGGAGTTGACGACACACTTGTCTGGTGGGGGGGGGATTATTTATTTATTATTTATTCAGTTCTGATATAATATATTCTGATAAAGATATTTATCAAGGAACCGTTGTGGTCTTGTGCTGTTCTTCTAGTCCTTCCTCCTCAAGGTTTGCCCTCAAAGGTTGTAGAAGCCTGTATTTGTCACATTATACATTAGTAAAATTCTTTTTTTCCCTTAGCATATCTCAGCTTGTTAGGAAGTTAAGGTCAGAGTGCAGGGTCAGTTATAATACAGCACCCTGGAGCAGAGAGGGTTAAGGGCCTTGCTCAAGGGCCCAGCAGTGGCAGCCTGGCAGTGCTGGGGCTTGAACTCCCAACCTTCTGCTCAATATCCCAATGGATATTTGAGCTACCATAGCCTTTCTGTCATTCACCTCTGACCTTTCTCACCAGCGAGGCGTTTCTGCCTGAGGAGCTGCCGCTTATGGGATGTGGTTTGCACCATTCTGTGTGAACTCCAGAAACAGTTCCCAGGACATCCATGTCTGTAGTCAATGTCACTGACATCAAACGTGGCATGATTTTACGGCCTGCACTGCTGCCATGTGATTGGTTGACTGCACAAATAAACCGTCTCTAATAAAGTGGCCGGAATAACAGTATTATGATGTGCAAATTATCATTTAAATCTGTAATATGAAGTGGAAGCTCACTTGCCCATAAAGAATTCTAACAAAAAATAAAGAAAGTGTGTGTGTGTGTACTTACTCTCCTGGCCACGCTCCTTGTTTTTGAGCAGCTGCAGTTTCTGCTCACGCTGCTGTTTCTCCAGCTCCTGCTCGCGACGATGCTGCTCCAACTTCCTCTGGTGTTCCAGCAGCTCCTGCTGATGCTTCATAGCCAACAGCTCCTGCTGATGCTGAGACAAACAACAAACAGACGCTTTCAGTATATCACACCCGCCTTTCTGTGTGTGTGTGTGTGTGAGAGAGTGACTAGGCAAATTACTAAAATAATACACTCATGTTCATTCTTGGTGCTGCGCAAGCAAAAGAAAACTTCCTCTTAAATGTTTAAGAGCAAGACGGCACACGTGAGGAGCCGAGCAGGTTTGCGAACGCAAAGCTATATAAATGATTGAGTGTGCTCTTTCTAGCTTAGTGGAAGCGACATTGCCTTTTACAGGCAGACCTGAGCTCTGTGTTCTGCACGCCGTCCTCCTTAGATGTGGCCCTTGGGCTTGTTTAGCACTATAAATAGCGGCAGAGGTGTGCGCAAGGAGAGCCTCTGGACAAGCACAGACTTGTGGCCGCTGACAGATACTCAGCAAAGTGCGACACAACACAGAACAAACACCTCGGAGTGTGATGCGCTAAGAGGAACGACCGGCGCGAACGCTATTGCTTCTGTGAACAGACACAGTCTTTCCGTCTCGCTCTGTTTATATCTTTGAAGATGTATGAGGATGTCAGGTCTTCACCTCACTCTTGCAAATGCATTAAATCAAATCGGCCTGGTGTGACTACTGAAGCGTTCCGCTCTAGACCAGATGCGGTTTATATTTATTCATTCGCCAGACACCCAGGAGCCGTGCTACAGAAGTTCTGGGATTTGAACTCACAACCTAGTAGCAGAGATCATTGGTGTCTCTCTCTCTTGAGAGGCTTCTGGCGCTGATGTGCTAATAGTTCATATGAAGCGTGTAAATCATACAACCAATTTTCACACTGATTTATGTGTTTGTGTTTAAAATAGTCGGAAGAAAATATATAGGTATACAGACATGGCGGCAGTGAGTATTAGGAGTTTATGTAGCTAGTACAAACACTTGGACTATGCTAATAGGAATGCTTATATGAAGCCTAGCATGTAAAAGAAACCCTCACACTTTTTTTAATAAAATGTATACTGGGTAACTGCTAAACTATCCTGATTTGCTGCCCATACAAGCCCAGTCCTCTCATTCGATGCACACAGTGCGTCACAAAAAACACTGATAAATATTTAAAGAGTCAGTGAACTACTTTTTTGATATCCATTTACATTTGTGGGTTTTTATTATTTCAAATCTTTTATATATGTTATGTGAAAATTTCGGGCCCTAGAATTTAGGGTCACTACCCCAAATATATATATATTTTTTTATATATTCTTGCTTTAGTGACCGTAGTGTTACACACACAGCCACTAGAACACACAACAACTCAAGCGCTGTCCATCATTCTGTCATACACCGATCAGGCATAACATTATGAGCACTGCCAGGTGAAGTGAACAACACTGATGATCTCCTCACCATGGCACCTGTTAGTGGGTGGGATATATTAGGCAGCAATAAATTAGGCATCTCCAAAACTGCAGCTCTTGTGGGGTGTTCCCGGTCTGCAGTGGTCAGTATCTATCAAAAGTGGTCCAAGGAAGGGACACTGTTGCTCAAACTGCTGAAGTTAATGCTGGTTCTGATAGAAAGGGGTCAGAATACACTGTGCATGATGGGTCAGGGCTGTTCTGGCAGCAAATGGGGTACCAACACAATATTAGGCTGGTGGTCATAATGTTATTTCTGTCCGTACTTTTTTGTTTGTTTTTTTGTTCATAAAGCCGGAATAGTTGTCGTCTGTGTTTAGTTCATTCATTTCTAAAATTCCAAAGGGTAATGATCATACAAAGCCACAAGTGAGGTTCGCTCCCACCTCTTTCATATCCTGTGATTGGCTCTTGGATGGTCTGGGTTGTTAATATTCGCTGCTGTTCTTCTGGACATTTCTCATCTAACTCTGCCAGATGTCACACACTGGCTTTTTCGAATCGGCCTCAGAGGATGAGAGGCTCATGGCAGAACATTTCCTGTCTTTTGGCTTGTTTCTTTTTGCTCCGTTTTGCCTGCTTTCACCTTATGTGTTGGACTTTGATGCGAGATACCATGTTTAAACTAAAAATAGCAATGTTGCACATCAATGATTAACACTGAACCAATGTTGTTTGGTGTTGATTTGTAAGTAGATTATTATAAATGTGCTAGGTACTAGACGGCCAAGTTGTAGTTTTGCATTCTCCTGTGTGCAGTGACTGTTTTCTCCAGCGCAAGCAGTCTCCTTTCCTCTGGTACTCATCAACACGGCGTCACCACAAAAAGTGCAGGCACTACATCACTCAACACCCTCCATCCTTTCTCTGTCCACTGCTTGGGTTATTTATAGCCCAGCCTGAACTACTGCTCTTCTATTGGACAGAATTCTCACAGCGGCAAACGCAGCAAAACCGAGGATGTGCTGAGCTCATGGCTTCATGGAGTTTCCCAAGAACAGGGCTACCACAACAGACCTCCTCTCCCCCTTCACCACACTGCACTCCTCTACACACTTCCCTTTCCACACAACACTGCCATTAAGACCAATATGCACCCACTCAGACATACACACAAACACACAAAGATACACTCAGACACACATGCAGACACACACACACAGACAGACACACACACACCTTTCCACAGCACACTGGCCTTCTGCTGAGTACATTCCAGTCTGTAATCAAGAGCTTTATGCTGAGGCCTCACACAGCAAATCACTGACAGCAGCACAGATTCAGGAAACCACAGTCTCTCCCTCTCTCTCTCTCTCTCTCACACACACACACGCACACATAGATCTCATTGAAGCCATACACACAAGGACACAGCTTTCAGATTATACACCAACCACACATACACACATGCAGACACACACACACAGCTCTCATTGAAGCCATACACACAAGGACACAGCTTTCAGATTAGACACCTACCACACACACACACACACCCCGCCCCACACTTACACACACATAATACACACATTTCTTAGAACTATCTTTTATGTAAGCCTCTCAGTTTTAAGTGGTTTGTTAAAAAACAAAACAAAAAAATAAATAAATAAAATACCTAGGCTACTACGGCAGGTATATAAATTAATAATAGCTCTGCAGCAAGATCTATAAAAAAACATTTTGTAATCCCATTGTGGCATCCTTAATAAAACTGTAATGAAATCATGGGGTGCCTGACGATTCCTTTCACTACTACAGACTATCCGTGAGCAGACAGAAGCAGAGCGGTGATAGGCATTGATAGAAAGGAAGAGGACGAGTGCGAGAGGATCTCACCTTAATGTGCTCCTGCAGCTGGGCTTCGTGCTGGCGAGAGAGCTGCTCGTGTTGCCGCTGGAACTCGGCGATGAGCAGCTGCCTCTGGATCTGCTGCTTCTGTTTGAGTGCCAGGAGCTCCTGCTGCAGCTGCTGCTCCCCAGACACGGGCAAGTGCTGCTGATCCACACGCAGATCCATCGGGATGGCAGCAGGGGGAACGGGAACGGGCAACACCGCACTCACATCAACTGCACACAGATGAGATCATGCATCAATACCTTCAGCGCAATATTACGCTTCCAGCAGAGCCCGCACAAAACACTAAATATATACAATACAGAACACATCGATACAACTACTGATGAGGTGATATTTTAATGACCGTGCTTGATTGACATGTCCTCCTCGAGACTCGCATGCTGCAAAGCATGACAACAAAAGCGTTGGAAGAAAAGTGCCTTGCATAAGTATTCACCCCCTCTTCAAATTTCCCGTATTCTGTACTAGTGGTCTCAATATCATTTCATTTGTTGAGATTTTGCCAAGAAAAATGGATGAAAATATTGAAAAAGCATCCAGATGCACACACCTGATAGAGATACCAAGTATTGACCCGGGGGGGGGTGACAAATATCTGCTTTTAATTATTTATTTAAAGTAACTAATGATGAAATATTTTGCTCCTTAAAATATACTGTGTCCAAAAAGTAAGGCTCCATTTCAGTTCCTGTTTGAAATAATGCCAAATACAGAAGTGTCCAAGGGTGCAAATACTTATGCAAGGCACTGTATATCCATGTGTATCTGTTGAATAATCATAGCCTTTCTTTCCAGCACCATGATGCAGAAGTTAAGTAGGCGAACCGTGGGATTTGTTTAAGGTAAAGTTTAAACGAATGCAATTTACATTGAAAAGGAGAAAATTCGAATGAAGTAAATGCATTATTCATATTATGCGCTGCAAACCGAGGCCCACAAGACCAACACTGACCTGATTAAAAAGCAATCACTGATTTACGTCCCCTGGGGCTGAACTAAAAGCATAATTCATCAAACAGAATTCAATTAGCAAATCACACAGCGATATGTCAGGGCTCTTAAACACTAATTACAAAAGAACTGCAAAAGGAAGGAATGTTTTCAGGACAGGTAGCAACCTCATGCACGTCTTTTGCAAACAGAGAGTCACACGGAATGATATTATATTTACTATTCCTATTTACCGGGCAAATATATTTAACAAAGGATATACCGCTCAGGTAGGAGACGGAGACAGAAAGATAGCACTCTATCTGCTTAAATCTGATTCAGCCTTAAAGGAAAAATCCACTCTGAAATGTGTCAATATTTGTGATTCTGGGACTGATTTGTTGGTTGATCATCTAAATCTAGGTAAGAGGTCTAGTGCTGCACTAGAGTCACCATTTTTCTGTCTCTGTCAATATCACATTAATGGGAAAACCAATGTAGAAGTAGCTTAGACAACAAATGCTGATCTTCTGTTACATACAGCCATATCTGGGGATGTGGTAGCTTAGTGGTTAAGGTGTAGGACTGTTGACCAGAAGGGCGTCAGTTCGAATCGAAGGTCCGATAAGCTCTGGATAAGAGCGTCTGCCAGTTGCCAAAAATGTAAGGTAATGTAAATCTGGGATTTGAGTAAACTACGAGCAACAGGACGACGAGCTCAATGGTACTGATGGTGAAATCTGAGTTTGAACAGGTGAGAAAGCTGAACAGAGCAAAGGACTAAAGTCCTGATGCATCACTCTCTTTCACAGAGTTAGCTATGTATTCCCACCGGCACCACAGCCAGTAAAATGTGAAATCTAGCCAAAGTAGAAAATAACTTTAAACCAAAAAAGATCAACTCGGAATTTCAGCACAAAAATATATAAGCATTCTGCAAGTGAAGCGGTCATGTAAGTTGCTGAGGGTGTGTTTTTCCTCTACAGAAACTGCCGTGGACACTGCCAGACCTCAGGACGTCACACACTCCAGCACTACAGACACTTCAGAAATGACCAGAGACCCCTGAAGCCATGCCAAGATCAGGGTCACAGCCCTTTTTTGTAATAGCGCCGAGGAGAAAATGATCCATTCATTCCTTATGACTTAATAAAACCATATTCGTGACGCAAAAGCGGCCTCACAAAGGATGTATTGAGTCACGGGGCCTGGAAGAAGTCAACCGCACCAGGCTGGACAGGAAGCCCTGAAAATGAACGACTTCCCTCGGATTTGCTTTGAATAAGTGTGTTTTTGCACTTTTAGACACATAAAATGGGCAAACGCTTGCTTTCAGCTTGAGCTCAAATCCCAACAAAGGCAAGCAAGCAAACCAAAACAAACAACTATTAACACTAATTAACGTGCCAGTTAGCTCCCCGCGGCACAATCGGCCCAACAAAAACCTCTAATTAAATAACTTTGGTGAACATCAGAGTGGTGTCTTTTCAAACAATAAGTGGGAAAAGGGACTGGAAATATGCTAGGAAAAATTAGCCGTCAAAAACAGTTCAGTTCTGCATGGCAATGAAACCTTTCTCTGAGGTACAGCACCTAGAAATCACACACACACACACACACACACACCAGAGTTACCTTATGTCCTTGTGTGTCACTGTATAACAACATATGTCAATGTTATTGTGTTCTATATTGAAGGTTTTTATATATATATTTTTGGTGTATGTGTTGTATCCTGTCTAAGCTGCTGTAATGCAAGAATTTCTGTCTGTCTGTCTGTCTGTCAGTCTATCCATCTATGATTAGATCAGCAGCCCTCAGAGTTTGCATGAATCGCCTTGAGAGCCACAATTTGATTCCTCACGTTGACTCATTTCCTTCTGTAACAGGAAGTCAAAGATAGAGCACATGGAAGGGCTTGACTGATTTCCTCCACTGTCAAAGAGGCCACAAGTGTAAATAGATATTTCTGACTTTTTTGTTTTATTTTTAAAACCTCTATAGAATCGTTTACACTGACGATCTGCCCAGTGTGACCTGCTCATGACTTCAGCGCATACATTTCCATGTGAATGAACATGTCTCGCTATGACCAAACGCTCACTCTGGGTTTCCTGCACACATTAGCTGCTATCAGAAATAGTATGTCTCAGCACATAGACCATTACAGTTACACAACAACCGAACACACCAGAGGCACTAACTAATAATAATCTATTTTTGCATAATAATCTACGCAACACATTTTTTTGTACATTCGCACATGCGTAGATTATTATACAAAAGCAGTGTGTTTTTAAAACTGCTATAAATAACAACACATTGATTATTACTGATTATCAAGTGACAAACTTCTCATATTTTCTTCTTTACAATTTAAAAAAAAAGTAAGTGAAAGTTTTTTATTTTTACTTTTTGAGGATTCCTCTATCCTTGTTCCTTCATGATGAAGAATGCTGAGAAAGTTATAACCTCAGCAAGTGAAGAAAGAATGTTCCAGTTTCAGTGTGAAGAGAACATCTGAAGCTCTCTACTGCTTAGTGATGCAACATGGAGCAGAATAAAAATAAAACCACATATACCAGCAAAGTTCAGCAAAAAGTGATTTGCTGACATAGACAACACTGTGTGGAAGTCAAAGCAACACACACACACACACATAGTAAACACTGATAAAGATTGATTCGAGAGTGCTGTGTATGTATCCGTCACGGCATGTACCTTAGCGGAGTGATGCATCATGGGAGCAGAAGATGGAAAGCGCCTGGTGGTGTGGGGGGTGATCCATCACAGTTAAGGCAAGCTGTAGGTTCCTCAGAACACGCCACAATCATGTGATCAGATTACGAAGATCTGCTAAATCTGATTTCTCTCTCTTCTCGTCCGTTGGATTTTTCTCTCTGCACAGCTCTCAGTGCTGCTTGCTGGTATGAGACTTCCTGTAGTCTTCCACATGTCTGACTCCGGTGCTGCCCTAACCCACCCCCATAAGCAGCATAGCTCCGTGACCCAGTGACCCTCCCTAAGCAGGCTACGAGTGTCAGCAGAGCTGTGTGACTGTGACGTTAGCAAAGCCCCGTTTCTTCTAGAGTCATGCTCGAGATAACAGAGACATGTCTGTTCTCCAGCACAAACAATGGCCTTGTCATGACACACACACACAAAACGAGTGAACAGAGCATCCAGACTGCAGGCTCTATACGTCTTCAGTGTCATTATGATCCTCTGCATGTAGTAAAGCCTACACTAGGCTAGCACACAATCCACTCCAACACGAAGCAAGAGAAAGAGAGTGTGCACGTGACTAAGAGTTTAACCCTACCAAAGAGCTGGAGCTAAAAATAGCCTTCAGTGAACCTTCTAACTCATAAACATCGACTTCCTTTCATGTTTCCCTGAAGACCTCGCTGCATCCACACACAGAGTGCTTATTGATGCCAACATTTCTTGACAAGTGAGAACTACATCAGCACTAGTAGTGTATGATCAGATCAATGCATCTTACACACAGACTTCAGGCACAGTGCAACAATATATCATGAGTAGTATATGATGAGTTTTGGACTCCCTGTGAAGGTATGCTGTGCTATCTGCCACTAAGACCATATCAGAAGATCCTTGTAGTTTTGAGGTGGGGCCTTCATGGATTGTCCAGCACTTTCCACAGACGATCGACCTCCAGGGCATTCGTAGGCCAAGTTTACAGTGTTTCAGTGTGCATTTATCTGGCTGATAGAGGCCACTGCCATTGGGGAATACTGTTGCCATGAAGGGGTGGATAAGGTCTGCAACAGTGTTGATTCATCAGAGCAGACCACCTTCTTCTATGGCTCCATGGTCCAGTTCTGATGCTCGCATGCCCACTGTAGGCGCTTTGAGAGGTGGACATGGGTCAGCATGGGCACTCTGAGCGGCCTGCAGCTACGCATGACTGCTTGGTCTTCCTTGGAGCACTTTTAGTAGTTACTAACCACAGTATACCAGGAAGAACCCAAGAGTCCTGCTGTTTTGGAGATGATCTGACCCAGTAGTTCCAGACATCACAATTTGGCCCTTCCTTCTCAAATCCTGACCATTTTTCCTGCGCCCAAAACTTTGAGAACTGACTGTTCCCTTGCTGCCTAATATATCCCGCCCCTTGACAGGTGCCGCTGTAACAAGCTAATCAACGTTATTCACGTCGCCTGTCAGTGGTTTTAATGTTATGGCTGATCACATGATCGATAGAACATCTGCTGTTACCGTCAGAGCAACTGCTCTAGAAAATAAGTCTGGTCCCTAACACGACACTGCATTTATTACTCAGTAAAATGTTAATACAGGGACACTGATACTAAATTTAAAAAACAGATTGAACAAACTCATAACAACAACAAGAAAGGGGTCATGTGGCTTAGCAGGGCTCTGCTCCTGAGAAAACACGAGTCTTGGGAACCACCGGGTGCACGTTTCCCTCAGTACGCCAGACTCCTAAACAACCCTTGTGCCCTCTGCGTCCTTTGAAACGGTTAAATAAAGAGCCTGTGCTGGCTGAAAGCTCAGTGATGAGGTCAGAATGACCTCAGCAGAGTTGCTGTGGCACAGCGGTGTGTGTAAACAGCTGGCTGGACTCTGCTGCAGGAACACACACGGTCTTACCGTGCAAAGCCAACGTGCCTGTCTCCTTACGTCAGCCAGGCAGCGCTGCTCAAAAGCCTCCTTTTAGCCCCAGCTGCACTGTAACAGCAGGAGCATGGGAACATTCAGTTATTCCACGGAGCTGCAGCCAGGCCTGGCATCATCGGCCGTCAGCGCCTTCAGGCACCGGGGCTAAAAATGACGCAGAAACAAAAACGGGTCACAGCGGTGCCTGGGTGGGGAAAAAGGCATGTTCTGGGAATGAAGAGACAACTGATGTGTGTGCGTGTGTGTGTTTAAGAGATCATTCCACTTTCTATACTCACATATGTTATACATTTATACTCATCATAGCCTGGAGAGAAGTTGGCCTGCTTTAGAGAAAACTCCTCTGTAGAAGCAGATGTCATGGTTATGAATATTAAAAAAAAAGCACAGTTTGCTTTTAGCAGTCTTATGTAACTCCACATCAATCAATACCACAGTTATTCATCTATACTTAAGCTCACATAAGCTTTCAAGCAGCACATCTATCTAACTATCTCTTCAATAAAATACCGGAAAATAGCAGACATAAAAAACAAAACATTGCTGAAATTGCTAGCACTGAGTGCTGGTTAAAAGCTCCTCCACGTCTCTCTCGCTGGTCGTTCACCTGACTGCACGCAGCTTTTCGAGCCTTCCAAATACATTCCATTAATTCAGCGCAGTTCAATCCGGTGATCAATAAAGGGCCAGGTTTACTCCGAAGCCTGGAATGCATCCACGAGAATCGGCGGTGATCGCTGCAAACCCCTCTGCTGCCAGCAGTGGTCTACGTGTGCTTTGGCAGATGGACTAGAACACAGGAAGGAGCTGTCTCTCTGTGGAGCCCTCAGATTCACCGCTGTACGCATAGATGTGCTCATGCATACAGCCACAGCCTTAATCGTCCTCTGCTGCATCACAAGCTGCCAAGCGAGACAAGCCACAGCAATCACTTCAACCATGAGGCAGCCAAAACAAACAGAGAAACACAGTGTGCACATGGTGTCTTTCTGTTACGCACACACACATACACCGACCTGCACGTACACAGGTCTATAGACAGGGCCAAGCTAAGTACACAAAAGCTCAAATATAATTAAGCATGGCATGTTTACAGTCAACAAAGTCGAATGTAAAGCCAATTCCCCAAAATACTGCTGTCAGGCAATTAGGCACTCTAATGGGCAGACACTAGAAGAGCCAACGTGCCTAAGTGTCCTATCTGAAAACCATGCCTCGATTCACAAGAGCAATTCACTCTTCCTGAATGGGGGGGGGGGATCAATTGGACTATTTTTAAATAAAATGGTTAAGCCTCATAACAAAAGAATCAAAAACACACTCATTTGTTATTGATTATTTTTTTAAAATGTCTTATAATAATGCAGCATCGTTACTGAATAGCAAATGTGGTAAACAGATAAGCAGAAAACCTAAGGCTCTCTCGTGGCATCATGCAATTTTTGCTTAATCTATCGACCCCAGGTTACCTCACAGACATTTTACAAAATCAGCGATTGAGAAAGTATATAAACGGTTTTATAAACTTGTAAGGTACTTTCTCAATCACTTTTTAAAAACGTCTATGAGGTAACTAGGAGTAGAGAAATTACGCAAACTTCGTCCAATCCGAATAGAAAATTACAAAAGGGATGACAGAACTCTAAGATCAATTCAATTTCATTTGTTTAGTGCATTGTCTCAAAGCAGCTTTACAGATCATAATAAACATAGTACAAAAAGTCCAAGAATAATATTTGACTTATATTTAAATGTATTTGTATAAACCCCTAATGAGCAAGCCTGTGGCAAGAAAAAAACTCCCTCAGAGTTAGTGATATGTGACTGATGGTGTGTTATGAATGTCTCATTGAAGTGAGATTAGATAAATCATCCCCAGCGCACACAAACTCTCGGGTTGTCGCTCACCCTGTCTCACCGCCTGACCTGACTGTCACTGATTCTACACTCTGAGCTGGAGAGAAATCAGCCCCAGTCTCTGCCTCAGAGAATTCTGTATAGCTTTAATTCTGAGGTTCGGTGGTGTTATTGGGGAGGGGTCAAATCAAGCAATTTGTTCACAGCAATGTAATGTGGGTGGCAAAAAGTAAGAAAGGTGAGCTTTAGGAGATAGAGTGAGATTAACACAGGGCCAGCACATATCATGCAACCTAATCCTACAGGATTAAGGGTGAGGATTTCACAGGAATTCCACTTAGATAAATTCCATTATAAACTACCGAATCGCACATGACACACTAAATAGTATCTTTGATTAGCAATGACACTAACAGTGTGCTGAATTATCATGCTCTCCTCTGATTGGTTAGTGGCTCTTGTCAGTCACAGTGTAGGTGGACTTCTTTCATGCCTGTTGAGGTCTGGGGCCTGGTTCTGACTACTATAGCAGTTTAGGGCAGCGGGGGGCTCAAACAGTTACGTCTCAAAGCCCCAGCAACGAAAATCTGTCACTGTTGGGCCCTTGAGCAAGGCCCTGAACCCTCTTTTCTCATATCACAGCTGACCCTGGACTCTGACCCCAGCTTCCTACACTGGCTGGGTAAAGTAAAGAATTTCACTGTGCTGTAAAGTATTTGTGACAAATAAAGGCTTTTTCTTCTTCTGCAGGATTTTCAATACAAATCACAAAGATCACATTATTGTGTCAGGAGACAAACAGTACTCTAAATCTTAAAAAGAAATCTCAAAACTAGAATAAAATAAAATAAATAAAAACAAATAAATAAAAAATTTCATCAATATGCTCCAGAACTGTAGTATCATTTATCATGATAATGATAATAATAATAATAATAATAATAAAAAAGTAATATGATCTCCCACCCCTCAAAAAAAGTCATTTAATATCCCCAGATGGAGAAGAAATTCTTCTGCCATAACTGTGTAAATTTCATGGAGGATAAAAAAAAAAACTGAAAATGCACAGGAATGGAGTAAAGAAGCTCTGCACTGAAGGATGCTTTGAGAGTCTAGCGAGAATTACTCCTAAAAAGTCTGCATTCATGTAATTAATCCGACGCTCGAAAATAAACTACGGCAGCGGCAGGATTCCTGAACAGAACCACAGGTAATAAACGTGGCTACGTATTCATCTTAAATAGTGGTAGTGCTGTTCGAGCTTTATTTTTTATTTATTTATTTTTTTCTCCCTATCGTCTTTAGAGTGTGTAATACGGAGAAGGCAGGGCGTGTGCATGTATTATTAAGACTGTATCAGGTTAATACAACATTTAAATCTCCTGCCAATATTGATTTTCTCACTGTGATAGCAGATATCGATCAGCTTTGACCGCTAGTCGATGGTATATACGGCGTATGAGCCATGCTGACTGCTGCAGCTATTTATAGTCTGGGTTTCCTGGGCTGCAGTGTAGAGCGGCTCAGCAGCAGATTCTGTATCACTGCAGCCCCAGAGCAACAGCAGGATCATCTCACTCCCAGTTTACGGCACTGAGATTACGCAGAGCTAGAGGCTAGGTGAGGCCAGGGCCTCATGAAAACCCTGCACAAGAGGAGATCAGCTTCAACATCTGCACAGAACAGCAAACGCGACGGAAATGAACGAAGCCTAAGACGGATAGAAACGCAAACGCGTGCTCGGTACCTGTCGAAGAACGCTTATCTCTCTTTCTCTCTCTCTCTCTCTGCAAACAGAATCGACTTCCACCGCCAAACACATCGCTTCCAGCGCCCACTTAACAGACTAGACATCACCCAGCTGTCAATACACACACTCACGCTTGTGCATGCACACACCCACCCGTGCTTTCTTCCCTCTTAGTCAAAGTCCCTTTTACTAGCAGATGGCACGGATGAACACTTCACCCATTAAAAACTGAAGAGTAGACTTAATATTTTCCACAGCCCTGAATGAAAACAGGATTTTTATTTTTTTATTTTTTGGATCGCTGGTTTTGGGGAACGGCAAACGTAACTGCTGCTGCTAGGCAAAACATGAAAACAGAGAGAGAGAGAGACTGATCAATGTGCAACGAGATGTGAATGGCATGGAGGTAGGACACTGCAGGCTTGGGAGAGAGAGAGAGAGAGAGAGAGAGAGAGAGATTGCTCTACTCTCCTAGCTGTGTGTTATTTTAAAGACACACACACTGAAAATTTAGTTGGGACCGGATACAAACATATTATATCGATTTATTCTGCTTATTTTTGTGGACAACTGATACAACTAATGCTGTCCATTTCGTTTTTTCTTCTCCAAACTTTTTCATTCACACCTAAGCCTGTATTCCCTTCATATACACACACATTAAAATATCAATTAGTGCAAACTTCTATTTAACACAATCCTGGCTGATTCGTTCGACAAAACTAAAAAGGATTAAAACACAATGAACTCATGTATCCCTGTTGCTGTATTCTGTATTGTGATGAATTATTTTGCCATATATGACAGCGGGGGTAGAATTCTGAAATCCGATTGGTCGGCTCTGACAGTAGTTTCGGTTGCGAGGCAAATCATAGGATTGCGAGGATTTGTTGGAAGAGTGAACATGTGTGATTTTTGATAGAAGTTTGCAGTGAAGTCTTGATTTAGCTTCTTTTTTCTTTACGTCGGTTTTCGGTGTCTGTGCTTCGTAACAGCTTTATGTTCTCCCCGTCTGTGAAAGTCAGGACGCGGTAACGTGACAAGCTGTTGTATTTCCCATCTTCAAAAAAATAGAAACAAAAAAGAAAAGAAAAAGAGAGAAGTGGTTGAGGGTGACTGTTTACATCTACTCAAACAGGAACTTGTTTCGAAGCCGACATAAGTATGTTGCTTTTTTTAATTAATAAAGAAAATTGTTAGTGTTGGCAAACTGCTATTGTATCAGAGGAATGAAGCACTTCAGGATGTTGCTCGAGAAAAGCAGTCAGTCATCATTGATTATGTTCCTGTAACCACACGCCCCGAAGTCTTTTATTCCTTACACGTCGCCTGTCCTTTGATCAAGCCCACACTCTTTGCAGCATCATTAAGCTTTTCAACGGAGCTTCCACATAACTCCTGCGGTAAACAGACCTGAAATAACATGCAGAATGTAAACACTGGCTCACACAGGAAATGTTTCCCGCTATTGGACGGAAACTCTTACGCTGCTCATCGTATCGGCAAAGTCTCGCTGCTTGGCTAACGTAGCCTGGAGACTGATTAGCACCCTCTCACCATGGCTCCGCGTAGCCCGTCTACCCACTGCTCATTTTCTCATTACGTTTCTGTCCTTTTGCTTTATATTAATGTAGCCCATTTCCTCGTTCGCCTCCTCTATCCCGCTCTTGCTCTCAGTGAATGAAGGATGGAGCCCCCGCATGACTGAACCAGTCAACCAGAATACCTCAGCAACATTACACTCACTGCAGTGCACAGCCTGCATACTTCTCTTCCTCTCTCTCTCACACACACACACGCACACACACACACACACAACAATGCAACACAGCACTCCTCAAAAGAGACCGAACATAAAGCTCTCGTCAGTCTCCTGTGTGTGCAGCCCGTTCAAGGATGCACTGGGAACACAAACACGCAGCGTACGCCTCTTTAACATACATCAGCACCATTCAATAAACGCGCAGTTCGTGTCTAGAGCGTGTCCGCCCACTCACTCATTCATGCATGAAAACATACACACACGCTTTCCGAAGCAGGGAGCAAAAAGCTCTTACCCATTAGTTCTTCAGTTCCGAGTGAAGAAGCGGCCGTTTTACAAGCCGAGCGTAAAGCCGCGCGCCCAGGACGCTCGAACGTGCAGTCCACAGCAAGCGCAATACAACCGAGTCTCTCTCTCTCTCTCTCACGTTTCTTCTCTTCGCAGTCTCTCAATGAGCATGCTCTGCTCTCCCTCAGGCACTGTCTCTAGCTGCCTCCGTCTCCTCCTCCCACTCTCTCTCTCTCTCTCTCTCTCTCTCAGCTGGTGACATCAGAGAGCCGTTGCGAGCATGCCGAGTGTTTATGCGCGCCGCTGTTGGTTTCCTGGAACGCACGCCAGATTCACAGAAGGTCCAACCGTCTCTCTCATTTTCATTACTAATGGGTGTACACGCTGCAGTAGGGCCTTTGAGCAGCACCCAAAAATAGAAGGCACTTTACAAAAGATTTACTAAAGGTTTACAAAAGTCAGTCAAGCAATGACGCACTATTAGGCAACATCATGACTTTAGCTTGTTCTCAAGTATTTGTTAGTTCACTGTTTAAACATCTCATCTAACAACCTTAACTCACAGCTTTATAAGTTAGATTTCACCAGCACCCTAAAACAGCATCTTAAAAGATCATGCATATGGAAGCTCTTTTCACTTCTCTTTCTGTTCCTGCCAACCAGAGCCAACAAATTTCTGCTCCTGTTACCCAAAGACAAACAACGTTCTGCTCCTGCCTTACCAAGGCCCACGGGTTTCTGCTCCTGCAGGGCGGAGGCTTGCAAGTTTTTGCTTTTACTGTCCTGAGGCCTACCATGTTCTACTCCTGCCATCAATGAATCCAACGAAATTTCTGCTCCTGCCATCAATAAAGCAAACAAATTTCTGCTCCTGCTATCAATAAAACCAACAAATTTCTGCTCCTGCTATCAATAAAACCAACAAATTTCTACTCCAGCCATCCTGAAGCCAACAAATTTCTACTCCAGCCATCCTGAAGCCCACAAATTTCTACTGCAGCCATCCTGAAGCCCACAAATTTCTACTGCAGCCATCCTGAAGCCCACAATTTCTGCTCCTCCTATCATGAAGCCACCAAATTTCTACTCTTGGCATCATTAAGCCAACAAATTTCTACTCCTGTCATCAATGAAGCCAACAGATTTCTAATCCTGCCATCCTGAAGTTCACTACTAAGACCCTTCTACTGAGGTCTTGAGGCCATATCTTATCAATCTTGCAATCCCAAAGCCCACAAGGTTCTGTTCCTGCTATTTCAAGGCCCACACGCTGCTATTCCTGCCGTCCCGAGGACTATAAGTTCCTGCTCCCATCTGAAAAAACCCAAATGATCCAGCCCGTGCTGTTCATTTATGGACTGCTGATAATGATCAACGTACCTCCTTAAAATATGTGCTCTATAAAAATAAAAATAAAATAAATAAATGTAAAAATAAAATAAAAACAAAATTAAAAAGCATCTTGAAACTCAAATATACAGAATATCTTCATGGTATCTGAATTTATCATTAGTCTTTTCCATGTTGCTATATAATATATGGGACAAGTTAAACTTGAGTTGAGCTGTAGCAGAAGAAGTCCTTCTTATTCTCCCAAAGATTCACTGAAGTGTAAAGTAAGAACAATGAAGCGCTCGAGTTATAACCTCCTGAGCAAGTTCAGCCTTATTGATATACTCTATTCTCAACATTATTGCATGGTCAAATTACTGGGAATGTAATTCTATAAAACGGGTTACGCGGCTCTGCTATAAACTCCAGAGTGCCAGATGTGAATGTAAACAGCTACAGCAAAGAACGTGATCGTGTGACGTCTTCGAGCATGCTCTCACAAAAACCGAGCAGTCTGTGAAGATAAACAGCACAGTAAAGAGGTAGATGGATGTATATTTTCAATAATGGCTCGTGCCTTACTATGCATCTAATAAATCTAGGTGACTTTAAATGTGCTTTTCTTCGGAAAGGGACAAAGAGAGAAAAAGGACTGTGACAGAGACTGTGTGTATATGAGAGAGAGAGAGAGAGAGAGAGAGAGAGAGAGAGAAAGAGAAATACTCTCTACTAACATCAGAATAGGAAGGAAAACAGTGATTAAGCCTGTCCCCTTGAATAATGTGCATGATGAAATGAGTTGGGGTTGGGGAAGACATTTTAACGGCATTAGAAATGAGGTGATTAGACTAGAGATGGATGAAGCCATCAGGACCAGTGGGAACAGGAGAAGCAATATTCCCTCTTTCGGTCCAAAATGTGCACACACACACATACACACTTTAACAGAGCCAACCAAGTAGGCACACTCTGCACATTCAGCCCAAAATGCATGAGTAGGGAACATACTTTGCTCTTTGTTTCTTTTTAACATCTTAAAGAGAGTGTAAAAAACTATCTTGCTGGATGAACAGGTGCTGTATAGGGAGACGCGGTACGGCTGAAGGCTTGGTCGTGTCTCCTGGGAGTGGCAGAGAGCGAGGAGAAAAGGAAGAAAGAAGGGACATGGTGCTAGGGCCAGCACTTAACCAAGTGGCAGATCAATGGCACATTTACTCCAGCACGACTAATCAATAGCCAGCGTGTTTGGCTACGTTGGAGCGGGGAGAGAGCAATACTGCGCTGAAATAAATATCCCACGGATCACTTTCACGCAGAGATGTACAGCAACCTACAATGGTCAACACCCAGGAGCAATGACAAACGCTTCTCTCTGAAGAGCGAGAGCTGCAGCATCTAGACAGCAAGCATATACAAACTGTCCTAAACCTACACAAGATATGAATCAGAACTTTTTCTGCTACCCATAAAGATTAATACAGTATTACGAGTATTATGAACTGAGTATTAGAAATATACTTTTGTCTAAATGCTGAACTTTGGTCACTTTTAGTGCACTACATATGCGTTTGTATATTTTTATTCTCATATTTTCTATAGATTTTGACCCTTTCCTACCCCTACAGTTAAATTCTATTTTTCTCTCTCTCTGTAATTCTATTCGTATTCTATTTTAATGACGCGGACGATCGATAAAGGAATATCACTGCATACTATAAGTTCTATGGTTAAGAATATAAAATAAAATTCAACAAAATAAAATAAAAATTGGATTTTTTTTTAAGAAAGCTCTATGTAGTGAGGAAAGTAATCTGGCAGTTATGGAAAAGCCATAGAATTTTTCAATATTTTCATATAAATTAACAGATAAATAAACAAATTAATAAAAAGATAATAAACGTATAATGTTAGGGTTCACGTTTGGCTTTTTTGTTAAGTCATTACAGGTTGTGTAGTGTGTAGGTTGATATCAGGTCCAGCGTGCAAAATGAAAATGGGTCTGAAAAACGATCTGAAGTCAGTATATAGCATTCGAGTTCAGCAGAGCTGGCAGTTGTTGTTGATTTAAGCCTATATATAGTGGTAAATTATCAATATTTCACCATGTGAAGGGTTTCCCCAGGCTGCAAGTCATACAGACTCAGCAGTAGGTGGATATTAAGCACTAGCTAAATATCAGGGGAAAATGAGCAAAAGAAATGCATCTATTATCAGTTACTTCATGATTTATTTATATTTCCTCAAGAAAGCAAACGTTACACGCATGTTATAGATATGAACGCATCCTATGACACGACTGCTAAAGTCTGTGGCACTACAGTTCATGTGTGCATTAAAATCTCAAAGCATTTAAATAGGAAATCCTAATAATTCACTGGGCTCAAGACAGCAAAGGTGGACAAAGGGATGGGGGGGGGGTTGGATAGCCATGCGTGCGCTTAGTACCTCAAAGGTTTTAATCTGTCCCTTCAAACTGGCTTATCTTAAACATTTTACTAGCAAGGCTGGTCAGGTCAGGTCAGCAGGCAAACAGTTCAGCTCCACTGCAGAAGACGAAGCTCTCCGCTCGTTCTTCACAGAGTGAACCGAGCTGAACTTTCAGGTGGCTTTTTACGCTATGAAGGCAGCTGTGCGTCCTTTAAAACTGACAGTTTAAAAAAAGAAAAAAAGGAGGCCTACCCTTATCTACTTCTGACGTTACACACACAGCTATGTTGCAGATAACATCCACATGCATGCACACACCCAGTGATCCCTCTGATAATGCACTCGCATACGTAAAAACGCACAAGCATGTACACACAACACTCATTTCAATCCGACCTGCCAGAGAGGAACGTCAGAAGAAGGGAGTTTTCCTCCGTGTCCGGCTTGCATTTTTTTCCTTTAGCGCTGCGCCAAAAGGAGAGCACATGTAAATGGAGCTCCAGTTCCATGAAACTCCCGTGTGATGACGGCTCGGAAAGCTCCACGGATCCGCAGTCCTGCGGGCTTGGGCGCTCTTGTATACTTGAACAAATAGAATTTATGGAAAGCTATTCAAAGCTAAAGGAGGAAATGGACAGCTCAATGGAGATGTATAGACAGAGTAAAGGAGAGGAAAGGGTGAAGTCAGTGCCGAGAGGAATGAAAGAAGATTTCCCAAAAGCCGAAGCGGAATGAAGAGACAGAATGACAGATATGCAACAACCCTCAGAAATTCTCTCCCTTAGGACACAGCCGAACACCAATGTGAGAAACGCTGTATCATTCATTATTAATTACCGCTCTTGATGGATTCCTGCCGTCTCTCTCTCTCTCTCTCTCTATTTCTGAATATAAGAGCAGGCACTGGAGTAGTGTGCCTCAGACAGATATAGCAGCATTTCGTTCTAATAAAGTGGAACATGGTGAGAAATGCACTAGCAGCTAGATACAGTGCCGTGTGATGCGATTAATACTTCAACACTTCAACGTTTGCCCTTTCCCAGCTGAGAACAATATGAGCAGGTCAACTGGTGAAATTCTGGGTGGGGAATAAACTCTGTCCGATCTGAAACATGCTTCAATTCTGAAATGATTCAGTTGCTTACAAAAAATTTCTTCCTCCTCTCTCCTTTTCAAGATCTGGGTCCAAACAACCGGGGAGCTCGTGAGGCGTATATCCGAGGAGGAGTCATGAGCAATTCCTGCGTTGAACAGGACCAACTTCGGGGATTTGGGCCAGCTCCAGACTCAACACTCCCTCAAGAGCCGCAATTATCACATTTGTGGAAAAACAAGGTTTGGAGCAGCTTTTCTCAGTTTAACAGGGCTGCTCATTTAACAGGGTTGTCTAATTATATCACCCCAACACTCAGCTACCTCGTCTTCCATCATGCTTGTGTCGCTGTGGAATTTTTCGGCAGCCAGACACATGCTCCAAGAGTGGTATGAGGCTTAGAGGAATACTCGTTTCCATAATAACCTCCATTTACTTTCAACGGTAGTGTATGGTAGAATTTGCACCAGATGTGTCATGAGCGTGAGCATCTGTCAAGTCCAAACCACATGTCTGGTCACACACTAGAGTTGTTATGGTATAAAGGTTAGTCACTAAGCATTATTGTCTAGAAATTCGTTATTAAATATGCAGTCAGGTTTCTTACTCATGTAGTTCTCATACTTTTTGTGTCTGATTGCTTAAGCCTATGAGACGTACGCTGGATTTTGCAACGCTCTTCCTCATAGTCATATCTCTGCTGCCATGAACATGTAACTTTCTCGTACCTCGTGTACCAAATGCACAGAATAACAATTTTACACACATACACAAGGATATACACAAATTTCAGAATGCATTTCTGTTTGGGAAAACTGTAAGGCTAAATGTGAATACCTCCCTCTGCTCCAAGCCGCTTGATGGGCGTGTCTGTCCACAATGCGGGACCTGCTGGTCATTTGAGATACAGAGATAAATAATGATAGGTGTATTCCTTTAACACGAGCTCAACAGCCTCAAACCTGTATGCTACCTGTGTGAAGAGAATCCTGAACGTATTTGCAGTAATGTATTTATGCCAGGGAGCTCATGTTTCGACATCCATCACACTCTTCCTCAGCATCTCCTTCTCAGCACAATGTGGCTGTGGTCCATTAGTCTGGTGGATTGTGCATTCAGCATCCAGTGTGGATTGCTCGTCCCTGCACTACAGTGACCTACTGAACGCTCGCTCCACCCACTGAAACAACACCAAGCAGTCATATTAGCTCATGTCCCTGTAGATGACATCAATAATGCATGTGCGAAGAACTGGATGTGGCTGAATGGCTTTTTAAAGTTTTATCAGACAACAGCAACAACCAAATCTTTTTCTTTCTTTGCCACGTTAATAGGCATAAATCATTGTGACAAACGCAGACAAAAAAAGTTTGTATATTCAGAGCTCAGCGTTACGACCTCTAACACGCTTTTATTACACAGAGTGACAGGGAGAAAATTAAAACAAACGAGAACGATCTCTCTCGTCTATTCTTAGCGTGGCCTCATCTACGCTTGTCGCTTAGAACCCGAGGAAAAGTAACCCGAGGAGGAAATAAAGTTAAGGAATAAGGATCCGTATTTGATTCCTCTCCCACTCCAGAGAGTGTGAGGAAGATAAAAGGGGTCATGGCCTTTTCTTCTAACCCTCCTCCAGCAGAAGAGGCTCCTCACATACAAAATTCAGCAGGCTATAAAAAGGAGAGAGGGAGAAATGGCTTGGAGTGAGCCTCAACAAAGTAGCTGAAGTAGATTAAAATGTTAGCCACCCAGATGGAAGACAAAAGCAAGGCTGACTCGCAGATGAATGATTTCAAGCGTTAAGGGGGAAAGAAGAAAAAATCATGAATAAAACCAGACATCAAGCTGCTGTCGGTTACATGGTCTGGGTATGTCCTGGGTTGAAAGCCACATGATGAACAACTATAGGTTTTGTGGCTGTTGTACAGAAACAAGAATAAAAGAGAAAAATGTGGAGGAGGGTTTTTTTTTGGGGGGGGAGTCATGGGAAGCAGGACTGTGTGTTCTGCATAGAGATCTGGAAGTCTAGTGCAAAGAACTGCAGCTTTTTGCTGATTCTGTGATACTGGGCCGGATTGCACTGGGTTTCAATCCCATAATCCGGATAATAATTTGTTTATCATAAGAAAAGGCGGTCCTCAATAATGAAGAAAGCTGATCATATATTAATCAATCATCCGTCCATCAATCTTCTATACCATTTATCCTGCACAGGGTCACTGGGAGCCTGGAGTCTATCCCAGTGGACTCGAGGCACAAGCTTTGGGACAGGGTACCGTCCCTTCACACACACCGAACAATTTAGAGATGCCTACAATACATGTCTATGGGAGGAAGGCGGAGAACCCAGAGGAAACCTCCGTTGAACGAGGAGAAAGTTACACACGGAGGGTGGGGGATGAGATTCGAACCCCTAACGTCAGAGGTGCGAGGCAAAGATGCTAACCACTAAGCCACTGTGTACCCAACATCTCACTCAGAAACTACAAAATCTACTGCATCAGATTTTTTGGTGTTGTCAAATATCAAAACTTGTTGCCTTATGAATACTCATTGTTTTGTACAGAAGTGGAGGTTTACACCCCAAATTCAGGTAACTTCCTCTTGTAATATTGTACTCCCAGGTTTCCTCTCTGACTCTTAATAACTGTTGCTACTTCAAAATTCACTCCCAGAATTTTTAACACACTAATAAAAAAATTAGACCGGGACAGGGACACCGGATCCGGGACTAAACTGGTGTAGTGTGTGTAATTTGTAACTAGTTACAGCTTTATCAGGTCTCACTAGTTAAGCTGTTTAATCCATCTCTCACACTTTAGAAGACGCATCACCAGGTAATAAACCTGTTACACATATCACACCAGAATCCCTACACACTGAAGCTCAGACATCCTGAAACGCCAAGCTATATCATGGATGGAATGACAGTCCTGAAACCACACACACACACACACACACACAGCACAGAATGTCTTGCAGTGTGCGAGTGTGGTAACACAGCGCAGCACTGAAACTGCACGCCTTCATATTGATCATGCAGGACTGAGGCTTGTGCCCGGCTGCCTCTCAGCACCATTACGGCAAAATCACAGGCCTGTCTTCTGTGATTAGACTCAATCGTGTAATAAAATGCAATTGGAGTGCATTATGCATCGCTGGCCTCAGAGCTTTCACAGCTAAATCGGATTGGCAGCGCTGCTCAAAAGCTGCCATACTGAGGCAATATGGCTGCTATAAAATGACCAACTGATCAATTAATTAATCAATCACTCACTTAATCTGATTATTATTCAGTCACTTATTCAGAGGATACAGCCGTGTAATTGCATCATTTCGGATATGATAACCATATCAGAGCTCTGGGTAGTAACTGATATCTGATAATGATTCGATACAGCCATCCTGCTAAGAGAGCCATCTTCTGCTGGCAAGTTATGCAAAGCAATAAGGAGCGATGACACCGGGATATAACTAATGTAGGTTTCTGTGTTTGAGGTGCCGTGCCAGTCAATGTTACATTCACCCACGGGGTAAAATACGGCCTGTGGAGTAGAAACCGATAAGAGCTCATCGGAAAGATGAAATATCATGGGCACATCGCTTTACTAGTCTAGAATTACTTCAAGAGACAACTTCAAAAAAAAAAAAAAAATCATCAAAAATCAATGTAGATAACAATCCATGTACAACAACACAGCTTGCAAAATTCACAGCTCAAAAACAAAGCTACCCAAAGCACTCCAGAACAAGCAACACCACAATTAAATAGACTGGCATCAGCACAAAGCTTGCTACAAACCGTCAAAGAGTGCATGATGCATGATCCTTGAAGAATGATAAGTATCATGATAAATCGGGTTGTTCACAAACCTCCAGCAATACAACAGAGTCGTTAAGAAAACAGTAAGAAAGAAAAAAAAAAGTATCAGTATTGGTTAATAAAGATGTATTAGTATAAAAAATGACACCTAAATTAAAAAAATGTACACTCAAGAAGAGGAAAAAGGATTTTATCATCAGGTCAGCTTCCTGCACTCAGAGTATAATAATAATAATAATAATAATAATAATAATAATAATAATAATAATAATAATAATAATAATAATAATAATAAACCATAAATGCTTAAAAAAGCCTTTAGCCATTACGAGACATCTCTTTCTTTCCCTCTCTCCCTCTCTCCAACTCTCACTCTCTGTCTCTCTCTCTCTCTCTCTCCGTTTCACTCTCCAACTCTCACTCTCCCTCTCTATCTCCCCCTCTCACTCTCTCTCTCTCTCTCTCTCCCTGTTTCACTCTCCCTCTCACTCTGTCTCTCTATCTCCCCCTCTCACTGTCTCTCTCTCTCTCCCTGTTTCACTCTCCCTCTCACTCTGTCTCTCTATCTCCCCCTCTCACTGTCTCTCTCTCTCTCCCTGTTTCACTCTCCCTCTCACTCTCTCTCTCTCTCTCTCTCTCCCTGTTTCACTCTCCCTCTCCATCTCCCCCTCAATCTCTCCCTGTTTCACTCTCCCTCTCACTCCCCCTCTCCATCTCCCCCTCTCACTGTCTCTCTCTCTCTCTCTCCCTGTTTCACTCTCCCTCTCACTCCCCCTCTCCATCTCCCCCTCACTCTCTCCGTTTCACTCTCCCTCTCACTCGCCCTCTCCATCTCCATCTCCCCCTCTCACTGTCTCTCTCTCTCTCTCTCTCTCCCTGTTTCACTCTCCCTCTCCCCCCCCCTCTCACTCTCTCCCTGTTTCACTCCCCCTCTCACTCTCTCCCTGTTTCACTCCCCCTCTCACTCCCCCTCTCACTCTCTCCCTGTTTCACTCCCCCTCTCACTCTCCCTGTTTCACTCTCCCTCTCACTCTCTCCCTGTTTCACTCCCCCTCTCACACTCCCCCTCTCACACTCCCCCTCTCACACTCCCCCTCTCACACTCCCCCTCTCACACTCCCCCTCTCACACTCCCCCTCTCACACTCCCCCTCTCACACTCTCCCTCTCACACTCTCCCTCTCACACTCTCCCTCTCACACTCTCCCTCTCACACTCCCCCTCTCACACTCCCCCTCTCACACTCCCCCTCTCACACTCTCCCTCTCACACTCTCCCTCTCACACTCTCCCTCTCACACTCTCCCTCTCACACTCCCCCACTCACACTCCCCCTCTCACACTCCCCCTCTCCCACTCCCCCTCTCACACTCCCCCTCTCACACTCCCCCTCTCACACTCTCCCTCTCACACTCTCCCTCTCTGTAGAGCTACACAGGTGACTCCTGACCCCTTCTGCTCTCCGGACCCATCTGATCGACCCCCGATGCCTTGCCTCTGAAGTTTTCATTGCTTGGAAACCGCTCACTGCTGCTGAGGATAGCTCCACATGGACAGCCTAAAGATCCATGAGATCACAGTGGATGGTAGCACTTAGATATCATCATGGTAGCACAGCAAGAACAATTTTTCACTCATCTCTATCAGTCAACTGCTGCTAAGTTCAACACAGTTATAGAAGGAAAATTATTTTATAATCACACTCTCGGGTATCTCCCAGATGAGGATGTGTTCCCTTTTGAATCTGGTTCCTCTCAAGGTTTCTTCCTCATAACATTCTCAGCGAGTTTTTCCTCACCACCATCACCTTCGGCTTGCTCATTTGGGACAAAATTCCAAATTTATATCGGCAACATTTGGCAAATGCCCTTATCTAGATGAATAACTAAAGCATTTTGAATAAATTAAATGATATCTCAAAAACAGTGCTGTGTAAAATAATTTAACACAATTATTCAGTCACATTGCCCAGAGCTAGCATGGAGTAATGCAGCCTGCAGCTATGGGTAGAGCTAGCATTAAAAGTTTGTTTCAGAGCTTGCACACACACACTGTAGTAAAACACGAATCTCTGTACAAAAGAACCTTTAATGTAGCACCGATTCCCAGACAAAATAAATTGCTGAAGACACGACACATGATCGATTATTTGTGTAACTGCACTGTTTTTGCTATTGTGTCGTCTGAAGGAGGAAGAATCCATTCATCCCTAGCATGGAGAAATCAATCGGTCAACGTCAACAACAAGTGTCCGCTACACCTACAGTGCTATAACCAGCTAGCTAGTTTTCTGACGCGGACAAAAAATAATTAGCAGCTCAATGAAGGAGATTCATTTCATCAGGCTCGAACAAAACTGCAGACGGAAGTGAGAAACTTTTCTTCCTTATTCCAGCAGTGCATGCTAATTCTTAAAAGGTCATGCGCTACAAAGCTAAAATCACCCACTCAAAAATGTTCAGAAGATGACTTTACCCTGAGGTCAAGGGCTACTTTTTGGGGGGTAAAAAAAATCCAGCCTAAGACACATACACGTGCAAGTGAGTGAGTCAGAGATAAATAGAGATAAAGACAGAGAGAGACGTGTTCTGGTCCAGCAGAACCGAGGCAGCTGTCTCACAGCTCCTGCCTTCACCACTTGGCAGCACCAGGCTGAGGGCCAGTGCCAAGGCGGCGGACAGGGCGCCACTTTCAGTGGCCAATACAGGATGCTCAGAGACCATCTGTGAGGACTGGCATCGGTGGCAGCCAGCAACCGTCTCCCAAAAACACATGTACAGTATTCGGGTGACTTCTCATTACCAAAATAATTAAATAATTGCAGATAGAAAGACAGAAAGACAGAAAGAAAGACAGAAAGAAAGAAAGACAGAAAGAAAGACAGAAAGAAAGACAGAAAGAAAGAAAGAAAGAAAGAAAGAAAGAAAGAAAGAAAGAAAGAAAGAAAGAAAGAAAGAAAGAAAGAAAGAAAGAAAGAAAGAAAGAAAGAAAGAAAGAAAGAAAGAAAGAAAGAAAGAAAGAAAGAAAGGAATACCTCAGTCACTCATTAATTCTCTGCAGATTAATTCTCTGTAGCAGCGTCTCGAATGCGAAGATAAATCACAGGGTTATATTAATGCACTCATTCTATAACTCATACTTTACCGTTTCTATAATAAAAGCTCATGCAGATGGTCTAATAATCTAAGAATCATTGAGATGGTGCCAAGTAAATGTTTATTTTCATGGAAGGATCAAGTCTTCAGGAGATTTTGTGCTTTCTGGGTTTTCTGGAACATTACAAGCAGCGTTATTTTCTTATGGCATTAAATTCAGCAAGGGTCTGGCAAGGGAAAGAGTCATGGAGCTAACTTTTCTACAATGTTCAACATAAGCAAAAAGAGGCAAACATGACATGTTCTTTATTTAATTACAAACTATAATTGTTGGCAATCTGTTCTGATTATATACTTTGGGATGTGGTGCTATATGAAACCCATCGCCTTTGAGGTGTTGTACTGCACCGGTGTATCAGAGACTATTTCCATATAGCAGCACACCTGACCACGTTTTATTCCTTACGTAATAAACACTCTGCTGCGATGAAGGCCAAACTGAACAGCTCTTAGCTGTGTGAACCGTCTGAATTCATCTTGATTATGTTGAACTTCACTTAACTTTAATTTCTTCTGATATTAAATATCGCTTTTATTAAAGTGTTCTCCGCTGTGGACTGCCATACGGCTCGCTCTAACACGCTCCTATGAAATCCGGATTTTATGGTGAGTAATAAAAGCTGCATTTATTTTAAATATTGTGTCAGGATAAAAGAGATGAAGCGCACTGCTTTTGCTGTGAGTGAGGAACAAGCTGCTGCACTAGACTGGCCAACATCCAGCCTGATCAGTCTATCCAAGAGGAGAGAGAGAGAGAGAGAGAGAGAGAAGGAGAGGGGGGTGCAACAGGGCAACGGTATGGCAAAAGTGAAACAAGGGCATAGTGCCTGACTGTTACATCCCCAACACACCCACTCCATCCCCTACTGAGTATGCAAGGTGACCCATGACAGCTCTCTGTGTCTCTCAGTAAGACAGAGAGCAGCATGTCACCTAGCACTAAACATGAAGCACTGCCCGGAAACACAGCATGGCTCAGCACACACACACACACACGCTCACACATGCCCACAAACATTCACACACACACATGCTTACATACACACGCTTACACACACACACACACACAGAAGCATCAGGCTTCATAACAGCTGAATATTTTAACCATGATTCCAGCTACACAAAACAAACCAAGTCCAAGCAAAACCAAGTCCAAGCCCAACACATGACCTGACTTGTTAAGAAAAGGCTTATTCTGTAATGACTCGCCTGGCAGGAATCATTAACTATCCGAGCAGCGTACTTCCCATTTCCTGGAAAAGGGATCGTTTCAAAGTTCCTGTACATCAGAGGTCAGTGGACTACGCTGTCATAACGGTTCAATAAGGAAATATATTCCACTAAGAGACGTGTGTAAAATTAGCGAGGGTCAAGACCTTCGCTGCTTTCATAAGTAATACCACATGGGTGAAAACCTGTGTGTGGGTGTGTGTGTGTGTGTAAAGTGAGAGCTAAGTCATTTCTTTGCCTGTCAATACTCTTGTTTTTCCACTGCGAGCTCCTAGTACTGCTTCCAAATCAATGCCTGTGTTTCGTGCTTCTTCCAGTCTCCTTCAGACCAGCCTCACACACCCAACAACTCACTACACAGTATTTCTCTTTGCCACGATTTGGTTAATATTCATTATTTTTTTTACGACACCCTACATGTCCTTTATACGCGATCAGGCTGCAACTGAAAGTCTGCCAGGACTAATCTTAGCTGGAAGTGCCGTGTGCTTCACAGAAAACAAAAAAGAAACATCCGCTCTATACAGATAAGTATGCGGAGACTGGCTAGAGTTTGTTCCCGGGAAGCTCGTATAAAAGACAGACACGTGTTTGTGCATGTCCAGAGGTGAGGACTGGCATGAGTAGTGATGAGTGATGAAGAGAGGTGAGAGGAGAAGAGTTGACGCAAGCCGAGAGGTACAGAAAACATGCGGTTTACAAGGTTCCTTGTGTTGTTTCATCCTTTTATTTTAATACAGTAAAAACAAATCAGTGAAATCATTAAGATCTGCATAATCACATTATACATATGAGCATGGGCTCTGGTTCTTCTCAAGGTTTCTTCCTGATATCACCTCAGGGAGTTTTTGCTCACTGCCATCACCTCACCTTTGGCTTGATCATTAGGGATAAATATAAATTTTATCATTTAAATGCTGAATTTATATATTTCTCTACAACTACAAATACAACTGAATAATAATAATAATAATAATACATTTGTTATTATCATTATTATTATTACTATCATTATTGTTATTATTACGATTATTATTAGAATCATAAATTATGTATTAAATATGTTATCTTACAAAAATTTAGGTTTGTGATTTACTTTTTTTTGGTACATTTTTTTTTAGAAATTGAAGAGCCTTGTGAGAGTGCAGTAATAAAAGAAGAGTGCTATAATGTAAGTGGTAACGGAACTAACTCGCCTCATGGATGGTCCATACAACTGAAAGTGAAACTGAACTATAAATATATAAAAAGCTTTAATTCGATGACAGGAAAGGAATAAAAGACTTTGGGATATTATTGCTATTGGAAAAAAAAAAATAATAATTCAACTTTGGGGTGAGGAGAGTGACCCGGCATGTCAGGACACACTGATTATTTTCCTATAACTGCAGACACTCAAGTGTTTCAGTGTCCCTGACATACAGACGTCGTTTAAATAAGTATTTCATTAACCTTTACAACAAAAGTTATGTATAAAAGTTGTTCATGCAGACTAATGCAATGAAATAAAATATGATAATAATAAATAATGTTAGTGAAAGAAAACTTAATGTAAATAATAACCTCACTGATAACCTCTGAAATCACCAAAATGCCCCTTTAAGCATAATACCACTGTGTGTGTGTGTGTGTGTGTGTGTGTGTGTGTGTGTGTGTGTGTGTGTGGGCAGGAAAGCCTTTAAAAGAGTCATGTCTTGGCAGTGACTGAAACAGAGGGAGTGTTAGATTGAGATGTAACTGGTGTACTGCACCCACCCACATCCCCGGGCCCGCGGTGGAAGCGCGCGACTCTGTGGCGTTGGCAGGTTGAATAGCGTGCTTCTGAATGAATAAGCCAGCCTCGTACTTAGCCCTAGTTAACATGCAGGCAAATCTGTCTTCATCGCCTTCATCAGGGTGTCAGAGCCTCCTCTTCAAAGGGCAAGCACTCCACATGCATCACCCACACGCACGAGAGCATACACACACATGCACAGAGCTATTTCAGTGAGTCTTTTCCACCAATGTTAACCTGCTACTGGAAACAAACAAACAAACAAACAATCAGGTAAACAGTGTTCCTCATGCGACAGGTGTATTACTGTTATGTCTATTCGGAACAGGCCGGCTTTCCAGTGCCTCCACGTGGGCGTTTAACAAACGCCCGTCTTTATATCCTCCTTCATTTTCATTTCCTCTCGCAACAGGAAACGGCACCGACGGCGCTACAATACGCCGCCGAGAAGGAAAAAAGCCTCCAGCCAATCAGTGCCGAGCACAAAGACACACAACCGCCATCAACTGTCAATCGAGCAGCGCTCACGCAAATGAGCTGAGAGGTGAATGCAAATGCGGGCGGCCCCAGCCAATCGGCCTGACCACAGACGGGCAGGATTACGTCATGCTATTCAAAATGCCTAATCGTATAAATTCCTGCCTAGTGTTTGTCACGAGACCGGTGTTGTGACCTTGCCACTGATACGATGCTGTGGCAGAAGAAACATTCGGGAAGCCTGATCACGTGAATTAGAAAATAGTGAGCCATTAAAAATGCATAAGAGCGTGAGCAAGAAACATAAACGGTGAAGTGCAGACAAATCTAGAGAGTTTGAAGAATAACACACCTGAATGGATTCATACCACAGTAAAGGTGTTCTTGTACTTTTTACAGCCACAGCTTTAACTCTGATTAACTCTTAAGCAGAGAGCATCCTATACCGCGTCACTCCGCTGACAAACTGTACGTTATTTATAGTCCTTTTTTCATGTTGGATTAAATTCATTCAGTTTATAACTATAAAAATTCCATAATAAATAAAGTAGCTTTAATAACAGTGATTTGTGGTTAGATTTCCACCACCAAAAAAACAAAAGCATGAACTGCTGCTCTAATATGTAAACCTTTCACATTTTCCACATTATTTGTGCATGTAATACATCTAGTAGTGTAAAATCATGAAAACAGCTGCTTTAACCCTCAACCTCTCTCTGCTTCATGTGTGTGTGTGTGTTTGTGGCTCAGTGTAAGCTGTATTTAGGGCCGAGCAGAAACCCAACAACTATTACCACTGAGCAAACTTGGCTGACGGCTTTTCTTTTTCTTTTTTTTCCCCCCCTGCTTTCTTTGACGGCTCTTGGCTGTTGATTTTATGCGTAGGATTTCGGACTTTACAAAACAGAACGGAGAAAAGAAACACGCCGAGAAAAAAAATAAATAATCGTGCACCATTAAATATTACTGTTAATGGTTCGAAGATCTTGACTGAAATGAGTGATTATAACAATGCAGACTCGCAGCATTCCTCTGACATGGCTGAGTGACTGCTGTCGTCATTATCGGCAGTTCTTGGAATGTTGAGTTATTGTGTGTCTATATTAGTCCGTAGTTACTGGAACGTAAAGACTTCTATTACAACTTGATGAGTACTGCTACTGAAATATTTACAGTAACTTGGTACGTCAGGATTGGAATTTCATGCAAATTTACTTCTCTCGTCATGCAGATCTCTACACAGGTCCTTATTAGCAGCTTGAAAGTAATGTAATAATGCACGATTAGCTAGTTAAATGAAGAGTACTCCCTCCACCTCGCCTCTGCATGTGGAGTACACATTCAATATCAGTGATTTATTCCCAGTGTTCCTTATTTTTATGCATGCTTTATTTTACTGCAGCTTTATGTTAATCCCTGCACCGAGACAGACAGAAATCAGCTTGTAACCACTATAAACGGTTTCCTAGCCGTAAAATGCCAGCACACCACAACAGAAGCCTGTAGGCTTGCCATTTCGGAGCCTGAATTCAGATGGTGTTATTTTCCAAACAAACCTCTCACATCGCCGTACCTTTTATTATCGCTGATCCCAAACGGCTCAGTGTCTCCGTTGTTGAGTGAGCTGTGTTTGTTTTGGTAACAGTAACAGAGTGGCTCACCCCGCTCAGCATTATGCCAAGTGATCCTGTGAATATTTAATGGCGCTCCCACACAATGAGAGCACAAAAATGGCTGTCACGCCCGGACTTTTGCGAGCTGTTCGCATGTATGACGTGCGTAGTGTAAGGTATCCTAGTAATATACCTGCGAGTTATCAGGTGATTTACTGGGTTGCACTGAAAGACAATGGAATACACACGTATGCACACGCACACGCATATCACTATGTAAATACACCCAAGTTTACATAAATATCTACAGTAAACTTGTATTAACAAAAACAAACTGAGGAAGCCTGGAGAAACCTGCCTCAGATTAATAAGACATGCGGCATGCCAAGTATAGCCCAATGACATCACACACACAGACAGAGAGAGAGAGAGAGAGAGAGAGAGATATGCATTATTTCTGCACTCAATACAAATCACTCATATATGCCACTTAGTGGTATCCTTAACAAATACACAAACACACACACACAAACACAAACACACACACACACAATAGTGTATAGGACACTATTTTCACAATCGGTAAAGACTAGCCTATTGAGATTGATATCGAATGGCTACATGTTTCACCCAGGATGAATAATAGATGACGCTGGACGCGGTGGTTTGATATTGTGCTGTGGTATTGAATGTTCTGATTACTGCTGAGGGACAAGAGCATGAACGAGCTGTGCGCGATCTGGCTGAGTGAGGAACCAGAAACAGAGTGCAAACAGTGGAGACAGACAGAGAAACAGAAAGAGAGGAAATGGAGGGAATGGAAGGAGACATAAAGGGGCCGCTGGTAGCGGGCTTGAGTCCAGGCGAGGAGATCACACAGCCAAAATCACCCTTCAGCACCATCTGTTTCCTACTTGTGAGTCTGTCATAGTCTAAAGAAAATGCATTTTAGGTCCCACCCAAACCCAGTCTAAACCTAGACCAAACCCAGTACAAATACACTTTAAACCCAGTCTAAACCCAGACCAAACCCAGTACAAATACACTTTAAACCCAGTCTAAACCCAGACCAAACCCAGTACAAATACACTTTAAACCCAGTCTAAACCCAGACCAAACCCAGTACAAATACACTTTAAACCCAGTCTAAACCCAGACCAAACCCAGTACAAATACACTTTAAACCCAGTCTAAACCCAGACCAAACCCAGTACAAATACACTTTAAACCCAGTCTAAACCCAGACCAAACCCAGTACAAATACACTTTAAACCCAGTCTAAACCCAGACCAAACCCAGTACAAATACACTTTAAACCCTGTCTAAACCTAGACCAAACCCAGTACAAATACACTTTAAACCCAGTCTAAACCCAGACCAAACCCAGTACAAATACACTTTAAACCCTGTCTAAACCTAGACCAAACCCAGTACAAATACACTTTAAACCCAGTCTAAACCCAGACCAAACCCAGTACAAATACACTTTAAACCCAGACCAAACCCAGTACAAATACACTTTAAACCCAGTCTAAACCCAGACCAAACCCAGTACAAATACACTTTAAACCCAGTCTAAACCCAGACCAAACCCAGTACAAATACACTTTAAACCCAGTCTAAACCCAGACCAAACCCAGTACAAATACACTTTAAACCCAGACCAAACCCAGTACAAATACACTTTAAACCCAGTCTAAACACAGACCAAACCCAGTACAAATACACTTTAAACCCAGTCTAAACCTAGACCAAACCCAGTACAAATACACTTTAAACCCAGTCTAAACCCAGACCAAACCCAGTACAAATACACTTTAAACCCTGTCTAAACCCAGACCAAACCCAGTACAAATACACTTTAAACCCAGTCTAAACCCAGACCAAACCCAGTACAAATACACTTTAAACCCAGTCTAAACCCAGACCAAACCCAGTACAAATAGACACTAAACCCAACATAAAACCCAGTCAAAATGCAACGTAAAACCCAGTCTAAACCCGGACCAAACCCAGTACAAATGAACTCTAAACCCAACCTAAAACCTAGTCTAAGCACAAACTAAAACCCAGTTTAAACCCAAACTAAAACCCAGTCTAAACCCAGACCAAACCCAGTACAAATACACTCTAAACCCAGACCAAACCCAGTCTAAACCCAGACCAAACACACTCTAAACACTAAAACAGACTCTAAACACACACTAACCTAAAACCCAGTCTAAGCCAAGACCAAACACACTCTAAACTCAACCTAAAACCCAGTCTAAACAAACTAAACCCAGTACAAACACACCCTAAACCCAACTTGAAACCCAGTCTAAGCCCAGACCAAACCCAACACAAACACACTCTAAACCCAGACCAAACCCAGTCTAAACACAGACTAAACCCAACCTAAAACCCAGTCCAAACACAACCTAAAGCCCAGTACTAAACACAAACCAAACCCAGTCTAAGCCCAGACCAAACCCAGAACAAATCCATTCTATACCCAACCTAAAACCCAGTACAAACACACTCTAAACCCAAGCTAAAACACAATTGAAATCCAGACCAAATCCAAATTCTAACACTAACCCCAGCCTAAACCCTGCATAAACCCAATATAAAACCCAACACAAACTCAACCAAAAGCAAATCCGACAGAATCTTAACACTGCCCGAACCCAACCTAAAACTAGACCAAACCCAACAGAGCCATGAATATTATCCAGTCTAAACCCAAACAGTCTCCATTCCTTCCCAAAAACATTGAGTCCAAATCCTGCCTGAACCTAGCCCAAACCTGCTCTAAACCCAAATCCAGGTTTAGAGAAGGTTCTCCAAGTCCCAAAATCCGCTACGAAACCTATCCTAAAGCCTGGTCAAGCCTGGCCAAAACTGGGCCAAATCAGAAATCCTTATAATCCATATAGTACCTCTCTCACTGGCCTAGTCCTACCTGTTGATTTGAGACTCTGCAAATATAAAATACTGTATAAATACACTTAAAAAAAAACCAAAAAATGTCTGCAGCACAGCTGTCAGAGGATGTTGTTGTTTTTTTTCTTCCCCCTAGCAACTACACTGCGCTATAGGCGTTATGTCCTGTGAAGGAAGGCTTATTACATTATGACACTATTATAAATGTAGCAGTCGCTGCTCATTTCCTCCTAACGGAAGCTGCCAGTATGTTGCTCTCTACTCATCCCAGCACATGTGTAGGTGAGACAGAGGATCCGAGCATACGTCCATGCCACAGAAGGAAACCACTTAAGGACTAAGCACTTTTCTGTGGCAAGCCAATAACACCCAGCACATATCTCCAGCACAGAGTGAAATAGGCGGTGCATGTCAAATTCTCGGCAGTCTTTTTGCTTGGCTCTGCTGGAATAAAAATAATAATTCTCACGCTTTAGCCACAAAAAAAAAAACCCCACTATTTCCTCTTGCTGTTGCAGAGAATTTGGCAAACATCGTCCTTTTCACTCTCGCACTACAATTTTAGACCTTTTGCTTTAAAGCAATACGGAGGTCTAAATAAACATTAATAAGAACAGCATAATTTACTGTTCTATAAGCTGGCTGAAGTCAGCCGACTGTCACGCCAATCTGAAGCAAACTCGGATTCACGTACATGCATAAACACGTTAGAAAGAAAAAAAAACAGTTCCTACCAGAGGGAATGTGGTTGAGGCCAGATGGCTTGAGAAGCTCCAGAGGCTGCTCTTTACTGGGAAGGCTATCTGTGTGTGTGTGAGAGAGAGAGAGAGAGAGAGAGAGAGAGAAGACAGGCGTTCAGAAATGATCTGGTACACTGACGATCAGCCAGAGTACAGATGTGTGAAGCATCACACCGAGAGAAACACGGAGAGAAAGAGAGAGAGAAAGAGAGAGAGAGAGAGAGAGAGAGAGAGAGGGCAATACACACGCTTAAAGATACATACACTCAGATGGGAGGGCATTAAGAAGGAAACGGCATTACGGAAAAATAACCTGTTGGAAAAGAATTTGCATTTCTGTTCACACCACTAATACAATAATACACAGGGGATTACCAATATCCACACACGCCTCCATTCAAATATTCCCACAAGAAAATAATAATAAGAAAATTATTAAATAAATAAAAATAAAAAAGCATATAGATAAATATGTAAATAAACTGCTTCATCCGGTGGATAAAATCTGCTTTTTATTTTTATTTATTTATTGTTTTAATTTTCCGTTATGAATAATGGAAAAAAAAATACATTATGACATTATAGCCAGCATAATAAACAAGCAAATCTGTCTTTCTCTAATCAACAACAGGATGTTTTAATGCGGCCTGGCAGAAAGCAGAGTTACAGTAAGCACTCAGAAGTAGTTTTTCTGAGAAAAGCCCATCACAAAGTGTTTCATCAGTCCTAAAGCATAAATGTGGAAAAATGTGATTATTATTAAAAAAAATTAGATCTCATATTTTTCAGCCATATTTAGTTGTACTTTATGTCGTCTTAGTTATTAACTTAGTTCCTGTTATCACTGTAGACAATCACACTCTCTTTTCTTATCTCTTTCCTTAAAGTTAAAAAGAAAACCATGCCGTGTTATTGAGACGCCTCAAACTGCAAAGCTCTCCACCATGTTGGGAAAAGTAAACATTACAGCTTTACCTCTGACTGTTAGAAAGCACAGACACTGGAGACTGCTTCTAAAGCACTAAATAAACATCGTATTGTCTTCCTGGCTAAACAATCACCACAGAAATGATATCACAGTACATAATAAAAAAAACCTGTGATTTGTCCTGCAGCTGGAATGACCCTCTGCTGTAGAAAGTGAATACGCAGACCTCTGACCCATCAGAATTGGGCAAAAAAAAAAAAAAAAAGGAACATAAAAACTACATGCTACCACAAAAAACGTAGACTTTAGGCACAAACTCAAAAAAACACTGACTTCACATTACTGAGTAGCTCAGAAAAAAAAAAGAAAAGAAAAGAAAAAAGAAGGTGAAAACCCTGACACAATGATCTGGCTGCTCCTCACACCTACACACTGAGAGATGAGCCCAGAAGCACGAGCTTTACAAAGACAGGCAGGCATTTGACTTCAGCAAAAAGCCTGAAAAGAGCACCAATTATAGTTCACACAGAGAGGGGGTGTGTGTGTGTGTGTGTGTCTCGAACGTACAGCAGGTTAGAAGAGGGCAAAAGTGTCTGTGCACCGACGTCAGCCATTCCAGGCACGGAGCTCGTATCCAGCTCTAGAGTCGGACGCTCTGAGGGGGAGGAAAAGACCTTCCACCCTGATTCTCCTACACAATCCATTCACATCCACACCGAGGACAGGTGATCCATGTGGCCCAGGTGTCCTCGTCCATTCTCGTGGAGAGAAAACACGGACATTCGGATACCTTCACTTTGCTTTTCATGTAATTCTGGATATATTAAGCAGTGGGTTGTGGAAGAGGCCCAGCAGTGTCAAAGCAACATTATTTATTTAGTGAATGGAGGGGGGGGGTGAGTAAGAGAGTGCTAAGCTCAGTCCTACAAGTGGTCTGAGCTGCTAAACCTTACAGACACACAAATACACAGCCATCTGGCTTCTACTTAGTCACACAAGTCAAACCAAAATTTGTTCCAAACCATTTTTCCCCTCTATATTAATTCATACATGGTTTGACATGGCAGTTCCACAAAACATGGCAGAACAAGCGCCCACACTTATCCTTGTGAAGAAAAAAAAAAAAAAAATCCAAATTCTATGAATATGCAAATTAGAAATGCCTCCAACACTACACACAATCCCTACTTCCCCTGGCTAACTGGTACTGAGTGGCCTGTATTTGCATAATGTACATGATAGACTCTTATATTTTATATGTAAGGAATAAAACAGAACAGGGTGGGCTGTTCTAGAAAAATAATGCCTGACTATTCTGTTTTTTCATTAGTAAATTGTAGAGACGCCTCGTGCATAGTTCACAATCTAAATAACCGTTATGCTGATTATGTGGCTGTATAACCCTCAGAAAGAAGACAGCAAATGTAGGCAGGTGTTGCAAACACCTACTATATAACAAAGAAATAACATACTTAAGTGACCTGATGCGAGTTACTGCCGAGATACTGTAGCTGCCTCAAAGTACAGCATTTTCCAACAACAGCATGTCCTAAACTGTTTAATTCCTTCCTTAAAAGTTCACAGAAAAGCTCAACCAATCAACAATTAAATGTAAAACATCGGTCAAACACCAGCATGTTTTTAATCCTCTTATTATTAGCCTTAGATTGTGGGGACTACCCATAATAAACAAAACAAATCCCTGTGTAATTTGGCGAAATGAGTTAGTATAGGTGTTATCTTTCTTGCCGTCAGAACCAATGATACAGAAAGTTAAGCAACACTGACCGGCCAATCAGAACTGAGATGTCAACAGCTCTCTTGTATAAGAATGTTCACTAATAACTCAGATGTTCAAGGAATCCAAGTGTACAGAATGCAAAAGAACCCTAACAGAGGAATCCTACTTGAGGAAATGATGAAGAAGACCAGTAAAAGAGCAATCCCAGTAGGGAGAATGCACAAGAACCCCAGAAAAAGAGGAATCCTGCTGGAGGAAATGATGAAGAACCCCAACAAATATGGAATCTCAGTAGAGAGAATGCAGAAGAACCCCAGAAAAAGAAAAATCCTGCTGGAGGAAATGATGACAAACCCCAACAAATATGGAATCTCAGTAGAGAGAATGCAGAAGAACCCCAGCCAAAGAGGAATCCTGTCAGAGGAAATGACGAAAAAACCCAGCAAATATGGAATCTCAGTGGAGAGAATTAAGATGAACCCATGCAACAGAGGAATCCCGGTCAACAGAATGCAGAAGAACCCCAGCAAAAGAGGAATCCCACTGTAGGAGATGATGAAGAACCACAGCAAATCCGAACCCCTGCCGAAAAGGAATCCCAATCTAGAGAATGTAGAAGATCCCCAACAAAAAGGAATCCCTGAGAAGGAATGCAGACAAACCCTAGCAAAGAGGAATCCCTACTGGAGAGAATGCAGAATTCCAGTAAAAGAGGAATGGGAGTGGAGGAAATTCAGTACCCGTACCAAGGAGGAAACCCAGTGTAAAGAAAACGGAGGAACTCTAGCAGAAGCAGAATCCCGGTAGAAGAATTTCAGAAGAACTTCAGCAAAAGAGGAATCCTTGGTGAAACCACTGAAGACACAGGTACAGGCTTGCACAGCAGGTAGAGTTAACTCAGGGTACAAAGCGGCATGACTTGAGGCACAGCTACTTTCCGTTTCTGTTTCTGACTTTTTCCAGCCAGCCAGACTGCAGGCATGATTAATACATGACGGAACACAAGAGGAATGAAAAATTCAAAAGTGAGCAACCCCCACCCCAGTGGAATGGTTACTAAAGAAAGATGCCTCCACACTCCACAGGCAGGCCTAATTTCTGTCTGACAGAGGGAAGAATAAAAAGACGAGCAGATGGGAAAAAGCCGAGGAGAAGAAGAAGGAGGAGGAGGAGGAGGAGGAAGAACACAGAATGGAAGTTGGTTAGTTAGGTTTGTGGATCAGGGCCTTGTTCTCAGGCTCGTCTCACTCCTTGATCTATTTCTGGATGAAGTCTCCTTATACCATAATAGCATTTTAATTAGCCCACCATGCCAGAACATCCATCATGCATCACTCAGTGAAAGCCTGCTACTGAAATATCAGCAAAATACAATGTTCAGTGCTGAGTGCTCATTCAGAAGGAGCCACATGACGTGCAGACTTTTGGACTTTGCATTCTGTGTAGGTTCACAGTATAATCAGTATAATAAAACGCAACAATATCCATGAACACGGTGTGAGAAAACTGCAAAACCATAAAAAAATATCTTCGTGATGGACTGAAATGTCATTTCAGAAAATCGCAAACAAATACGCTGCCAGTCACAACGTTAAATTATGTCTCAACGCAATTATATTGAGACTGTAAGTACTGTGATATTTTTTTATTTTTAGATATTTATTTTTTATAGACAATAAAGTTCTATTAAGCTGCAACCAGGTTTCTTAATGCAGCACTAACCTGCTGGTATTTATTTATCTATTTTTTAAAAAAAATTCTCTATTTATTTATTTATTTATTTATTTATTTATTTCCTTTATTCCATATTTTTTTTCTCATGTATTTAAATTTTTATTTATTTAGCATATTCTGAGACATTTTTTGTGATTTCGCATTTATATGAAACACGACCCATATTTTTCCCGCTCTTTGTTTTATTTAATTAAACATTTTTCTACATGTATTACAGACACACTATTGTTTCATCAAACATCTTTATAATTATGGGTTTAATTCATTTTTTCTCTCTCAGCACTGGCAAAGCAGTTGCTGAGAAACATTATGACTGTAAGTCACTAGATTTGATTAGATTAAGCTACTAGATTTTATCCTAGATTTGTTTTACAAACATATTCATCATCTAGACTGAGTTGTTGTTGTTGTTTTGCACTTGAGCCTTTTACAGTAAAGTCACAAACATTTCTCAGTTCAAT